>NW_011494770.1:3573239-3594950 GCF_000754665.1 Bison bison bison
AACAAATGCCTGCATCAGGTAAATCCCAGTCAGCTGATCAGAATATCAGCATTACAGGAACCAAGTGAGCAGCAGACAAGAGGCAGTTTTTTTCTGAGGGAGACCTTCATTAGGAGATTGGCATCAGTGAGATAGTCAGCCACAAGCCATGGTAACAATGCAAGTGAGCGAGTGAAAGTCGCTCAGTCGTGTCCAACTCTTTGCAACCCCATGGACTATATAGCCTTCTAGGCTTATCTGTCCATGGAATTCTCCAGGCAAGAATACTGGAGTGGGTTGCCATTCCCTTCTCCCAGGGTGCTTCCCAACCCAGGGATTGAACCCAGGTCTCCCACATTGCAGGCGGATTCTTTACCATCTGAGCCACTGAGAAGCCCCATAACAATGCAAGGAAACCTTCATTCTACTTCTACTGCCTTCCAGACACTGTGTGGAAATCAGTTTCTTCTGCTGACATATGTGTGCTCTGATCTAACCTTCTGGTTTTGTGTTTTACAACACTATTCATTTCAGAAGTACTAGATTTTTATGATTAATGAGACATTTTCCCCAAAAATAAACTTCTTTGTATTTTTCTCATGATATATAGACAGGATTATTTGGTTTGGGACTCAAATAAATGCTGTAAGAAAAATATGAGGAGATAAAAATGTTGTCTGCATCTGGGTGGTGCTAATGCATTTTAGCTGGAGGATCGTTGTCTGGGAATTCAAATAGAACATTTTGAGGTAGGCATGGTGATATGTAACATGGAAAATGTGTTTTTTAAAACCTATATATTTGTTCTTCTCACCCGTTGAATATGTTGCTAGTCCAACAGATTTTAATAATTTTGGTGGCATACCTTTTTTTAAAAATCCTGCTAAAGTTGAGAGGGCTTCCCCCCTGGCACTAATGGTAAAGAATCCACCTGCCAACACAGGAAATATAAGAGACATAGGTTTGACCCCTGGGTCGGGAAGATCCCCTGTAGGAGGACATGGCAACCCACTCCGGTATTCTTGCCTGGAAAATCCCATGGACAGAGGAGCCTGGCAGGCTAAGATCCAGAGGGTCGCAAAGAGTTGGACACAAATGAAGTGACTTAGCATGCATGCAAAGCTGAGAACCTAGTAGACAGAAAAACAGACATATCTACATTTCTTTTCAGAGAAGTTGTCAACAGTGAAACTCAGTAGACACAGGTTCAGAGTTTAAGACTCTGTTTAAGACTTAAAAAATGGCCAAGTCACTGTTTTCTTTCCCTAAAATGTCCCCTTCCCATGTTACACTTCCTCTTTCACTTCTGTGCTTGGACAGTGGTCATTTCCTACCCGGATGATGATGCTGAAACCCCAAATGTGGTTTTATTTAGCACCCTGGGGAAATCCTATGGCCTGTAATTCCATAGATGTCTATTATGAACACATGGTTATTCTAACTAATTCAAGATGGAGCTGGGAGAGGAAATTTCTGAAGGCCTTATTCTTTTATCAGTTTAGTTCAATCTCTCAGTCATGTCTGACTCCCTGAGACCCCATTGACTGCAGTATGCCAGGCTTCCCTGTCCGTCACCAACTCCTGGAGCTTACTCAAACTCATCTCCGTTGAGTTGGTGATGCCACCCAACCATCTCATCCCCTGATGTCCTCTTCTCCTCCTGCCCTCAATCTTTCCCAGCATCAGGGTCTTTTCCAATGAGTCAGTTCTTCATGTCAGGTGGACAAAGTATTGAAGTTTCAGCTTCAGCATCAGTCCTTCCAATGAACACCCAGGACTGATTTCCTTTAGGATTGACTGGTTTGATCTCCTTGCAGTCCAAGGCACTCTCAAGAGTCTTCTCCAACACCACAGTTCAAAACCATCAATTCTTCGGTGCTCAGCTTTCTTTACAGTCCAGCTCTCACATCCATACATGACTACTGGATTCACCTATTCCTAAAAGAATGAAATTCTGCCATTTGCAGAATTGGATGGAACTAGAGAATATTATGCTTACTGAAATAAATTAGACAAAGATAAATACTATATGAAATCACTTATATGTAGAATCTAAAAGATAATACAAATGAAGTGTGTTAGTCGTGTCCAACTCATCGTGACCCTATGGACTATAGCCTGTCAGGCTCCTCTGTTCATGGAATTCTCCAGGGAAGAATACTGGAGTGGGTTTTATTCTCTTCTCCAGGGGATTTTCCTGACCTATGCATAGAACACAAGTCTCCTGCTTTGCAGGTGGATCTTTACCATCTGAGTCACCAAATATAAATGAATCTATATGTAAAACAGAAATAGGCTCACAGACATAGAAAACAAATTTCTGGTTAACAAAGAGGGTGAGGAGGACAAATTAGGAGTATGGGAGTAATAGATACAAACTAACAGATTCATAAAATGGATGACTAACAAAGATTTTTTAAAAATAAACAAGAAAAAAATTTAAGTAGTGCCCTGAGATGGTGGTAGAACAATTCTCCTACAGTTTCCCTTTAGTAGGGATCTGCAACTCTAGCTCAGGCATTCTCCTGCTCCTCTATGCCTTGAAAGATTGCTCATTTTAGCTCTCTCTCCTCCCTGCTCCCCCCTCGCCCCAACGTGGCGAGCCCCAAGCCACCCAAATGCCATTTACTTGTACAACTGTCCATTTGTTCAATTAATCCTAACCTCTAGGTTCACAGGAAGCAGAAAGCCCCACACCCACCACGGCAGCCTTCTCTTGGATGTGCGATAACCTCTCAAGTTTGTTTTCACTATGAAAAGAGGTCAGAGGTTTCACTTTCTCTCTCTTTTTCACATGACTCATAGAAGTTTGATATTTAGGGCTTGCAATTAGGAATGGCAAAAACATCCTTACGGACTTTTTCCCCCTTGAAAACTTTGGTTTTGATTTTGCTGTTACTTATTTGCTTTGTTTTCTAGTGATGTATATGTTGTGTTTCTAATTCTCTCACTTGGCTAGTTTTTCTATGTGAAAACTCTTGAAGTTCATGTTCCCAAACTTCTGATTCTTCTCTTCCTTTGGGATTAAATACTTACCCACACTGGAACTTCCTCATATTTAAAAGTCTCTTGAATTTCAAGACCTTGACTTTATAATGTTAACTAGGTCATTCTTTAAACATATGCCCTATACAGCATTCTAACTCAATTCAGGTGTTTTGATTAGTCAACTCTTTTGACAATTACAAGAAACACCACTAACATTTGAAGAAGTTTGCCTCCTGGGCCCTTCTTCACATCTAAACCATCAGTGGTACCTGGAGCAGTACAGTGATCCTTACATCTGATTGGCCAATGACTGACTGGAAATTGTCCATGATGGTTTCTCCTGACCTGATGGCTAAGGAAGGGAAGAAAATGGCTAAAAAATAGAAATATTCTCTCCTTAATAATAAATTTGTATCTTCAGTTAATTTTCAAAAGGTGGAAAAGGAAATATTTTCTAAATATCAGCTTTCTAAACCAATTTGAAAAATAATCTTCAGAGTCAATAATAAATGTTTAATGCATATTTTCTTCTTTTTTATCTTTATGTAGCACGTATGTTGAGGTCACAGTTTATGAACAGATGGAATATATGGCCAGGGCCAACTAATTAACATCAAGGATAGGGGACCCATTGTCTTTCCATAACTCCCATCCATCTACCTTCATTTCTGTCACCATGGTACCTCGTGGTTCAGTTATCGAGAGTTGTGAATAAACAGTTCAACAAAATTCATTTCATATAATGATCTGCTTGATTTTCAGACATAGAAGCTATGTTTGAATATTTTCCAAATCAGTGAAACATCCTCAATGATTTCAGCTGTTCAACTTCACTTTAAGGGATGTGAGACTGCAGTGAATTTTGTACTAATTGTTTAGTTTACAGATGAATGGAGTGGGAGTTGGCACTTTTTACAGTGCATTCTGAACATTCTTATGGTTTCTAGTTGTGAGGGCCAACTCTAGAATGCCTCAGATGTTTGTGCCAAAGGAACATGCTAAAGTGTGTCATTTTTATTAATTCACATATCATGTGTAGCATGCTGGGAACTTCGAAAGAGCAGGCACGCTTCCCAGACTTGAAGTAACTCCTGCTTCTTTTTGGAGCTGCTGTTTCCTGTTTGAATCGAATGGAACAAAACCAGGAAGTTCTGAGCAGTGTGTAAGTTCTCCAGTGTGACTTGTGAGTTTCATAGGGAGCCTGTGACAGAAGAGCACTGAAAATAGATCCAATTGAATTACCATGTGATCCCACAATCTCACTTCTGGTATGTTTCCAAAAGAATTCAAAGCAAGATCTCACAGAGAGATTTATACTCCCATGTTCGTTGTAGCATTATTCACAAGAGCCAAGAGGTGGAAGCAGCCCAAATGTCCATGGATGGATGAAAGGATAAACAAAATGTAGCACAGTCTGCTCTCCATATTTGCAGGTTCTGCATGAGGATTCATCCAACTGGCAGCTCATGCACTGTGTTTAAAATCGAAGGTTGATTGCGATTGAATCCCCAGATGCAGAACGTAAGGCTGAGGAGGAACTTCTTTGGGGTTTGAATACCCTCAGATTTTGGTATTCATGGCTGGTCCTGAAACTAATCCCCCACAGATACAAGGGATGGCTGTGATACCTACAATGGAATATCATTCAGCCTTTTTAAAAAAATTAATTTATTTATTTTAATTGGATCATTACTTTACAATATTGTGATGATCTTTGCCATACATCAACATGAATCAGCCATAGGTGAACAAGTGCCCCCCTATCCTGAACCCCCTCCCACATCCCTCCCCACCCTATTCCTCTATGTTGTCCCAGAGCACTGGCTTTGGGTGCCTTGCTTCATACATCAGACTTGCACTGGTCATCTGTTTTACATATGGTAATGTATATGTTTCAATGCTATTCTCTCAAATCATCCCACCCTCGCCTTCTCCCACTGAGTCCAAAAGTCTGTTCTTTATGTCTGTGTCTCCTTTGCTACCCTGAATGTAGGATTGTTGGTACCATCTTTCTAAATTCCATATGTATGCATTAATATACAGTATTTCCCTTCTAAAACAAGGAAATCCTGTCATATGCTGCAATGTAGGTGAAGTCTGGGGTCAGAAGCCAGTCACAAAAAGAAAAGTAAGGTCTGATTCCACTGCTAAGAGGTATCCAAAGTAATTAAACTCATAGAAATAGAAAGTAGAAAGGTGGTCAGAAGCTTGGGGAGAGGGGGAAACAGAGAGTTGTTTAAAGAGTATAAAGCTTCAGTTTTGCAGGATGAAAAGTTTGTAGAGTTGTGCTATGAAAGTGAAGTCGCTCAGTCGTTCCGACTCTTTGCAACCCCATGGACTGTAGCCTATCAGGGTACTCCGTCCATGGGATTTTCCAGGCAAGAGTGCTGGAGTGGATTGCCATTTCCTTCTCCAGAGGATCTTCCCAACCTAGGGATCGAACCTGGGTCTCCCGCATTGCAGGCAGATGCTTTACCGTCTGAGCCACAGTGCTGTACAACCATATTAAGATACTTAACACCTCTGAACTATGCACTTAATGAATAGGATGCTAAATTTTGTTTGTGTTTTCACCACATTGAAAGAATTAGACACTGAGCTGATGGGTGTTAACGAACTCAACAGCTAGTCTGCAGAGGACACTTGTGAGGCAATTCTGATCAAAGAAAGCTGTTCTCCAGCTAAAAATATTGATACTTGCAGTAGAGTTGACCAGTGTGTAGAATCACTCTAGATCCTAGATCACAGAGCCCA
The DNA here is from genome assembly GCF_000754665.1 of Bison bison bison. Taxonomy (NCBI): domain Eukaryota; kingdom Metazoa; phylum Chordata; class Mammalia; order Artiodactyla; family Bovidae; genus Bison; species Bison bison. The sequence continues at coordinate 3,578,961 of NW_011494770.1, forward strand.
TCTGGGCTGCTGCATTGCCATGAGAGCTACTGTGGACAGCCTGGAAACTTCTAAGGAGTTTCTGAGTTCTGATGTGGAAAAAGGCAAAAAGTGATACAAGTAAAGAAGTGAATCAACAAACCAGCAAAGATGCTTGACTTCCTGGAGGCGTTTCTGTGGGAAGATGCTTCCTCAGAAGAGTCTACCTGGGGGTAGTTTCCCCACAGGTCCAAAAACTGACCGAACCTTTACCTAGGAGAGACGCTGAACAAGTTCTTTCGTATTCCAGAGAAAAGATTAGAAGACTCCTTTTAGGAGTCCCAGCCTCAGTGGTGACTTCAGATAAAATCCGTTATTGACCGCAACGTGGCGAGAAAGTCAATACTAACACACACACACACATACACACACGCACACACACACACACACACACACACACACACGCCTCTCACACAAAAGTAGGGCTGTCCAGGTCAAAATGAAAGCAGGAGTGGCAGAGCAGTGGTGGTGTCGTTTTGCCTTCTGCACACTCTGCCCTTGAGCCCTGGAAGCAGACCTGTGGATGTCTAGGACTCTGTGGGGTATAATTTGAATTTCACTCAGCATACTATCCTTTTCACTTTACGCTTCCCCTCTAGCATTCACATTCTATTTTATTATGCTTGTTTATATGTCCGCAGCAAGGAAGTTCATAGTAATGATGGCCCCATGTATTGAGTACTTATGGACTGGCTTGCTTGCTAAGTGCTTTATAGTCATGATTTCATTGAATATATCCCAGAAAGTAGTTTTATCCCATTTTGCAGGGGTAAGAAACTCAAGTCTATGTAACTTAAAAAGCTTCTTAGGACTTCACTGCCCATTCATTGGTTGAGAATCTGCCTGTCAATGCAGGGTGGGAACATAGGTTCCATTCCTGGTCTGGGAAGATCCCACATGCCACGGAGCAACTAAGCCCATGCACCCCAAATACTGAAATCCATGCACCTCGAGTCTGTGCTCTGCCACAAGAGAAGCCACCGCAATGAGAAGTCCACGCACTGCAGCTAAGGAGCAACCCCTGCTCACTATAGCTAAAGAAAGTCCACACACAGCTAGAGAAGACCCAGTACAGCCAAAAATAAATAAATACAATTTCTTTAAAAAAAAAAAAAAGCTAGCTTAGATCAACACCTAGTATATGGCAGAGTTGGGACTCAAACTCAGCTACGACCAAAGGCCTGAGCTTGCAGCGAAAGTCACAATTTGGATTGGGAATGATTTATCTTTGGTTCAGATTCCTTTGGTTTATGGACATCTTTTAAAACTGCAAACCTCTCCAGAAGGATAATAACTGTCAATTATTCATACGTAAGTCTGAATTCTTTTTTATCTGATTGCTTTACTCTTAGCTAGTCACTGTAGTGTAGTCACTAAGATATCAATTGTAGTCATTGCTGAGATTTTAGAATCTGTGGAATCCTGGGCTGCCTAACTTCTCCATGTCTCAGTTTCCTCATCTGTAAAATGGATATTGTTATGGAATTTACCAAGTAGAATTGTTGCAAGTATTAGATGAGTTTATGCATATGAAGTATTTAGAATGGTGCTTGTTGCAAAAAAACAAATGTGAAATGAATATTGATTATTATTATGAACCACAGTAAAGGAAAGAGCATTAAGTTTGTTTTGATGGTCACTGTTTTTTGGAAAGGAGGGAATGTAAGTAATTTTTAAGGATGATTTGGGCCACTGGTGTGGGAGCCCAAGGCAGATGTGTTGGGGGATCTCTGGACGTCCAGTGCATAGGCTTCTACTCTGGCCTGAGTAGTACAAATAAGGACATTAAGGAGCATATTTCAAAAATATGCTTCAGACCTTCTCTATCTCTGGGTCAGGGCAGTAAAACCTGTGTTTCTTTGTCTTCTCTCCTGTATCTCCTGGCCTCTCATCTGGACTCAAGTGTAGGCTATAGATCAGCTATACCATCAATTAGGAAGAATTTCTGAGCTGGTGTAAGGCTTTGGCCATAACAAAAATGGGAATATATTACCTCAACTCAAAACTTACTTTCCAATGGATGATTAGCTGCTGCCTCAGCTTTTCCCATCCAATTCTCAGAATTCAGTTTCTGAAAAGGAAAGCTAAGAACATGTAGAACAGATGTTACACCCTGGGAGGAGTGAGAGCTCAGTCCTGTAGTAGGTGAGAAACCAAAGCTTCATTTCCACGAAGAACAAGAAGTTGGACCACGTAGAGACTTTGGTTAAGGAATGCATTTCAAAGAGAGTTTCCAGATTACCTCTGAATAGATGTTCCTAAGAAAGGCAGAATCTAGTTATTATTTTTCTTCAGCTCACCAGATGATGTTAAAACTGACTGTCCTTTATAACCAAATTCTGGTTAATTATTTAATCTTAATCAGCAAATCTGTTCTCAGATCACTAATTAAACATGAGGGGAAAATAAAAGGCACAAAGATATATAATCTATAAGTTCATTTAAATTAATTTAAATGCTATGGGGATAAAACTCCACTTACTATTGGGAAAACAGTCACCTCTTTTTACAGTATGTAGCGGCCAGCTACAGATTTATCCTCAGCTCTATTTTCCCTGTCCCCCTACCCACCTCGGAGAAGAAAATGGCACCCCACCCCAGTACTCTTGCCTGGAAAATCCCATGGATGGAGGAGCCTGGTAGGCTCCAGTCCATGGGGTCGCTAAGAGTTGGACACCACTGAGCGACTTTACTTTCACTTTTCACTTTCCTGCATTGGAGAAGGAAATGGCAACCCACTCCAGTATTCCTGCCAGGAGAATCCCAGGGACAGAGGAGCCTAGTGGGCTGCCATCTATGGGTTCGCACAGAGTCAGACACGACTGAAGTGACTTAGCAGCCTACCCACCTATCGCCAGCCCTGGGTCAGAGAGGACTACATTTCCCAGACTCCCCTGCCACTTGATCCCAGACTGCTTGGCCAATGAGAGTCACTGATGGGAGACCGAAAGGCTCGGAAAGAAACCAGGTTACTTCTGAGTTGTCTCCAGCTGAAGCTGTGCAGCTGTGAGCCTCCAGTTCCCTCTGCACAGCTCCTGCCTTGGTGGTCCCAGCTCTGGCCAGGAGTTCTCACAAGTGTCCAACTCCTGTCAGAGGCCTGACTCATTGCTTTCTGCAACTAAACTTCCTCAAAAGTAGAAGCAATTTGCTGCTATTACTAAGTTTTGGATTGCTTGCAGGGCTTCATCTCTCCCAGTGTAACCAAGCTCACGTCCCTCTATCAAATACCCTCAGAGCGAAAGATCTACAAGGATTTCTTTTTTTGCTTTTGTTTTATTCTGCAAGTATCTAACTACTACAGAGAGAGAGTTGTAAACATTTTACTTTAGAAACAAAAAAGAGGAAGGACCATTTCTACTCACTATTTTTACATTGTTTAGGGCATAGGGCTTCCCAGGTGGTAAAGAACCTGCCTGCCAATGCGGGACACTCAGGAAACAGGAAACACGGGTTTGATCCCTGGGTCAGGAAGATCCCCTGGAGGAGTGCATGGTAATCCACTCCAGTATTCTTGCCTGGAGAAACTCGTGGACAGAGGAGCTTGGTGGGCTATAGTCCATAGGGTCCAAAGAGTTGGACACCACTGAAACAACTTAGCACGGAGGGCATATTATTTTTTTGTTTTTGTCTCTCTTAAAAGATAGCTTTATGGAGCAAACAATAAATCAGCAACTATTTCTTGAACCCTTTCTTTCTACAGTACACTTTACTAATAATTATCTAAGTTACAAACTGCTAGGATAGGAGTGCTCAGCTCATTGCAACAGCAAACAAGGGCAGTTCATACTAATAAAACAGCTGAAGTCTGAATTTTCTAGATTCTGGCTGTCTTCCTAGGCTTTTGAGATGCCTATGTCATTCCCTCTCACATTCAGACCTGAGAATGGAGGCTGGAGTATTACTGCTGCCCCTTAGAACCTTCCACACCCTGCCTAAGTGCTTCACTGACCACTGTGAGCCTGGGAATCACCACAGGAGTAAGTCAGTCTATGGCTGTGGAAGGCTGTACAGACAGAGCAGGTCCGTAATGGCCACTTGCCCTTCTGTTGTATAGTTAGTTTTTTCTTTTTTCCTTTTTAATAGAGTCGCTTAAGAGGCATGACAATATCTGAAGGTCCATACCAAAGGGGCCAAGGATGACCTCATTAACAGGAGACTCAAAAATAGCCCTTACCACAAACAAGAGAGAGACATGCGTGTTTTCTGCCCTTCAGAAGATGCCCTTTTGGTCTGGACCTTTTTGGTCTGCTATCATAATCATATCTTATCTAGCTCTGAAATACTAGAGCTACTCCAGTAGGAAGTCTTTCTGATGAACCACAGGAAAAGATATCTATCTCAGAGCAAAACAGTACTTTAGGATTTGCCAAGAACTTTCATAAACATTAGCTTAATGCTGAGGATTTTGAACACCCAGCTTTCTAGAAGAGGCAATTTCTCCCCATTTTACTTCCTAAACTTATTTGCTTCTCTGTTTCAGAGGAAAGCAGAGTAAGAAATGTCAGAGACAGGACAGATGAGAAAACAGTGTTCAGAACTTTTTCATGGCTCGTCCAGGACCACCCAGGTAACTTGATTCTCTTTGTCACCTGCTTCATTCTGTTGTGCACCTGCAGAATTCATCACTGATTCTTTGGACTGATGCTAAAGTTTGAATATACAGCTCAACAACCACAGACTGAATCCAGAAAGACTTTATTGAATCAAAAGTTATTAGATAATCAAAAAACCTCTTTCCCTCCCTCAATTATTTTCTTCATAGGTCAATCCAAGAGAAAACAAAAAAGTCCTAGTGCTCTCCAAGCTTTCAAAGGGGCCAAACCATTTTGAACAGTTACTTACAACATGCTACAAATTTTCACTTCATAACAAGCGTGAAGTTAAGCGTTAAGTTTTTAAAGAGAAAGACTTCACTAGTCACCCAGCTCTGAAGAAAAGATATTCAGCCTTCTAATAAAATAGTAATGCTGCAAGCTCAGCGGCTCATAAAACATTTACAGCCTTCAGCCAGTAAAGTGCAGAACAAGAGATTTAAATGTTGCAGCTTGATGGAATGAGGGGATGCTTGGTATAAATATCACCCCAAAGCATGTGGTCTGCAGGGGGTGCAGGAAAAGAAGTGCCCTTATGGCTGCAGGTGTCTATGGTATAGGTAACCAAAGGTATACCGTCTTTTTCTGACCTTTTCCTTTGATAACCTAGAATTGAAAATGAATTAGCAGAGGTGGAGAGACTAGCAATTGAATTGGAAAGATTGTCTTGCCAACCTGTATTACAGCTTCCATGAAACAATGTACATTACATACCGATAAGAGTGGTGCAACCAGAGGCACATCTAAGGTGGGCCATGCCTAGCTCAGGTGTCTTACTGCTGCGTAGTATTCCCACTGTTTTGGGAGATGGGGCAGAAGGAAAAGGCACCAAGTTACCCAGAGGTAACTCTCTGCACACTCTGAGTGTGTTTGAGCGAGTGTGAGAGGGAGGTGAGAGCCCAGGCAAGTGCTGAATTGTTTCCCTCCGCTTTTCATCTGGGACTACGGTTGGGCATGCGTTAACATGAATACGTCCCTACTTTATAGTAGGAATTTGTACATACAAATTGTGTATTAGAAAATGGGGATTTGTTCATATGTGCTTTCAAGCTGAGGATTTGTTTTTCAATTCTGGAAAATTCTCAGCTATGCTAATTATTTTCCATGTCCTCAATTCTGTACTTTGGAACTCTTGTATCCATGCTGATACCTGAATCTAGTCTTCCCTATCTCAAGTTTTTTCTTTGGTTCTATGTTCTGAGTGAACATCCCAACATATCTTCTAATCCATCAATTCTCTTTGTTCATCTAGAGTTTTTTTCATTTTTTTCTAATTATAGTAGTGATAATCTTTATTCCCTTGTGGCTCAGACGGTAAAGCGTCTGCCTGCAATGTGGGAGACCTGGGTTCAATCCCTGGGTTGGAAAGATCCCCTGGGGAAGGAAATGGCAATCCACTCCAATACTCTTGCCTGGAAAATTCCATGGACTGAGGATCCTGGTACGCTACAGTCCATGGGGTCTCAAAGAGTCGGACAGGACTGAGGGACTTCACTAATCTTTATTCCCAGAACTTCCCTGGTGGCTCAGTCAGTAAAGAATCTGCCTACAGTACAGGAGACTTGAGTTCTATCCCTGGGTCAGGAAGATCCCTTGGAGAAGGAAATGGCACCCTGATCCAGTATACTTGCCTGGAAAACCCCATGGACAGAGGAGCCTGGCAGGCTACAGTTCTTGGAGTTGCAAGAGTTGAACACGACTTAGTGACTAAACCACCATCAATCTTTATTCCTCGGACTTTTTCCTGGTTTCTTTCTTTTTTAAAAATTTTTAATCATATCTACTTGCTTTTGTTCCGTAATCCCTTCCCATAATTTCTTATTTTGTGAACTTCCCCCCACCCCTTTAGCTCATTGGGAGATTTAACACATTTTTCAGATGACTGTTTTATTTCTCTCCTTTCCAGAATGAATTTCCTGATTTTTTTAATATTTTGGCTGTCAATTATGACATGAGTTTTCTGTGTTTTTAATTTTTAATTGCCATCTCATCTAGAGTGGAAATTTCCTCTTGCTGGTGTTGTTGGCTCCACTTCTCTTGCTCACCACTCCTTGCCTGAAAAGTGTGGCCGCCCTCATTCGAACAAGGTCTCCATTAGAACCAAGTTTTGTGATGGCAGTTTGGGTGACTTGTCCATGGGAGCAATGCTGATCCTACCTCTTGGCTAGAAGGTGCCATTGGGCACCAGCTCTGAGTAGGGGACTCCAGGTTCTCTCTCCTGCTGGTCGCTATTGATGACAGCCTTGAGCCACAGCTGCAGCTTTTTCTAAGCCTTTTTCTAGAAGGGCAGCATGCCCTGACCCACCACTTCACACAGCCAGGTCAGCACCATGGCCCACCCAGAAGGTGCAATCAGTACCTTGAGGTGCGTGTTCAGCCCTACCAGGGACCTCCCACCTCCACAGAATATTTCCCTATTCTGGAGCCGGGAAGATTCTAGACCCACAGAGATGTTCTCTTGGTTTTGAGACTGTTGGTGTATTTTTATGCTTTTGAGCTGTGGTGATGGAAAAGACTTTTGAGAGTCCCTTGGACTGCAAGGAGATCCAGCCAGTCCATCCTAAAGGAGATCAGTTTTGAGTGTTCATTGGAAGTTTCAATTGATGTTGAAGCTGAAACTACAATACCTGATGCAAAGAACCGACTCATTGGAAAAGACCCTGATGCTGGGAAAGATTGAGGGCAGGAGGAGAGGACGATAGAGGATGAGATGGCTGGATGGCACCACTGACTCAATGGACATGGGTTTGGGTGAACTCCGGGAGTTGGTGATAGACAGGGAAGCCTGGCGTGCTGCAGTCCATGGGGTCGCAAAGAGTCAGACACAACTGAGCAACTGAACTGAACTGAGTGTATTTTTAATTTAGGTTGACTTTCCCTTCTCCAGGGGATCTTCCAACCCAGGTTTTGAATCTGAGTCTCCTGCCCTGCAGACAGATTCTTTACTATCTGAGCCACCAGAGAAACCCAATTTATGTTTATTCTCGGCATAAAGTGAAAGGGGTGTAAATTTCCATCTGTTCGTACCTGAACCATGAACTTAAGCAAAATTTGTAAGACCTATTTGATCTCCCTTCCAGACTTTAAATTTCCTGAGGAAAGAGTTATATCTTCTTTGACCTTGTATCCTTATCAAATAGTACATACTTGGGAATGTTCACTGAGTGAATGAATAAATACAAGTAGAATTCTATTTCTTAATTGGAATTCTTCCCCCCACCCCCGACTCCCCATTCTGATGATTTCACAGGAGGTAGGACAGCTGCTTGCTGCCCTCAAAATCAACAGTTTTTCAACTTATCTTACAGAAATCCTTCCTCTTTCTGGGGCTGCTGTGAACTACTTGTTTAACTGATTTGATCCGGTTTGGTTTTAAAAGTACTGTCTATGTCTTGTTAAGAAGATAAACAATGCTGACCTGTATTGCAATTAGGGTTAGGGTTACATACAATATTTCTTATCAAAAATAAATGACAGTTTTAGAAAATTTAGCCAATAAAGATAAACAAATCTAAGGAGCAAAGCCATTCAAAACTGCCACACAGAGCCATGGATTGTTAACCTTCTGGGGTGTAACAGTCCATGCTTTCTCTCTGGCTCTAAAATGCCCACACTAATAAAATGTCATTCCTGGTTCTATCACTTGATTCACCTATAAACATACAGCTCTTGCAGTGAACTGTGAACCCTCAGGTCTCCTCAATTCAGAACCATGTTCATAATTTCCTAGGATTGACATTTGCTCATCCACATTAAATGCATTTTTTAAAACAGTGAAATATTTACAGGGCATTTATTCGGTGTGAAGAGCTGTTTGATCATCTGAAGTGTCACTGCAAAAAGCAAACAAACAAAAAGTTCCTATTTTTGAAGAACTTAAAATCTGACTGGAAGAAGGCAGGAAAACCAGGAAGAGCTGTGGTGTGGTTAGTTGATTGGTGGGGATGACAAGAGAATGAGTCTGGTTTTTATAAGAATGGCTGGAGCAGGTGCGGCAAAGGGCTGGGACTTGATTTGAATGAAAAGAAGAGGAGGAGGGAAGAGAAGGGTGAGGAGGTGAGAGGAGAGGGGCTTTTATAGCCCAGAAGCTCTTGCACCCCCAAGGGTGGTCACTGGTGGCTGACCTTTTATAGAGGATCGATATTGTTTGTTCATAAAAGAATGTAAGATGTACGGGACTGGGGGGAGGGGAGTGTCACAGCTGAACAGTCTCAGAGGACAGCAAGGAGACCTACCTAGAAACATGGAAAAGAGGGCAAGCAGATTATGGAGGGGCTCCCATGTGCACAGAGAGAGTACAGACTTGATAGAGAAAGAAATAGAACTCCATGGAGAGTTTTCATTTTATTTTTTAAACTAACGAATAATAAAATATTTTCAAAATCGTTTGAGCTATTCTGGCTTCTTTGTCTTTCCATATCAATTTTAATACTGATTTGTTTGTACCTTTTAAAGATCCAACTGGGAATTTGATTGGGCGTCCTTTAAGTCTGTAGATTGATTTGGGGAGAATTGGCATCTTTACTAAGTTTTTGAATATGAGAGTGAAAGGATCACTCCATTTCTGGAAACTTCATTTGCATTTTTATAGCTGCTGAAGCCTGGAAACCCACTCACCTTGACCTTTGGTCCACTGGGAATGAGGGGCTCCAATCACCCTTTCTCTAGATTCACAGTGTGTGTCAGCTCAGAATGTGGTCTGTATAATCCTAAGGGACTCATTCCATCAGTCTATGGACGCAGCAGCCCAGGTTGTGCAGTAAGGCTGGGCCAGATCATGAGAGGAATCCAGGTGTTCAACAGTATCCTGATAGAGCTTTCTGGAGAAGGTAGAGCAGATGGATTCTGTTTGGCTGCTTGGTGACTATATTCCAAAATGGCGAGCTTCTTATACAAATTTGTGTAGAATTTCTAAACAAGGGTAAGATCCCATGCCATCTGTAATGCAAGAATTTGAAACTGGACTGACTTGCCTGGTGATTTGAAAAACTCTTTTCTTTGGCTCGTCTTCCTCACCCAAAAAATGAACTAAGTCCTTTAAAGTACCTAAGTGTGAAAATACAGCAGGTCAGCTGAATCAAATACGCAAAACATACATATACAGTAGTTTGTGAAGAAATCCTACCTTTAAAGAATATAGAGCAAATGATTATTACACAAAACTCAGCCTGAAATTGTACTGAAGTTCAAATAGCCACACTTTTTCAATAACACAGAAAAAAAGCTTATCTATTTTGCCTGTTCAAAATGCCAGTGACTCTGTAATTTGGAACATGCTGCTGCTAAGTCGCTTCAGTCGCATCCGACTCTGTGCGACCCCATAGACGGCAGCCCACCAGGCTCCCCCATCCCTGGGATTCTCCAGGCAACAACACTGCAGTGGATTGCCATTTCCTTCTCCAATGCATGAAAGTGAAAAGTGAAGTCGCTCAGTCGCTCAGTCATGTCCGATTCTTAGCGACCCCATGGACCGCAGCCTACCAGGCTCCTCCATCCATGGGATTTTCCAGGCAAGAGTACTGGAGTGGGGTGCCATTGCCTTCTCCGAATTTGGAACGTAACTTTGCCCAAATTCATAAATGTGTCCCAGGTTTGCTCGTGTGGACCACGGTTTTACGTGACCCATAGCTGTTTTCATTTTTTGACACGCTCTTACCATCCTCTCATTTTAAAATAAGACCTTCAGGAAAAGTTGCCCCATCAGGAAGCAAAGTTGAGCTCACTAAATACTGCCTTGCTGAGCTATATGAAAATGCAATAAGATAAAAATAAAACTTGTTTAGGAAGTTGATGTGAACAACTTGCTTCTCAAATCCTAAGATAAGATTTGACATCTTAGCCCACAGCATCCAGTAGGTCAATGAAAAGTAAGAAGGAAGGATGTGACAAAGAGGAGGAATGGCTTAAAGCTATGAAACTCTGTGTGTGTGTGTGTGTGTGTGTGTGTGCAGGATTGGTAATAATGGCCACAAATGAAAGGTCTATGTCCTTCCCTGAAGGAGAGCATCTGGGAAAAATTGAGAAGGAAGACTATTTTTTTTCAAGATGACTAGAGATTCCTTACTGTCATAGAGAAGAAGGTATGTATATTTTATTTTTACCTACTTCTTCCAAGTAAAATAAACCTAGAAGTTTTCCTTATATCCAACCTTTCTTTTCTTAGTGTTCTTTATACAAATCATTTTCACACTTCTGCCACTTTTGCTATTGGTGTTGTTTGCATTTTTCACTTACCTTCAAGCAACACCACAGTTTGCAGAATGAGACCTCTGTTCATCCCCAATATATATAAAGTGGTGGCAGGAAAGTGATCCTGCCATGAGCAGAAGGTGGATTAACTCTGGGACTGCTCTGTCTCCTCACCAACCCCATGGGTTCCTAGAGTACCTTCGCTGGTTTTGAGGATTCACTGGGGGTGCTCAGTTGCCAGGCTGCCCAGAGTCTCCTGCTGGATGCTTGCATGCATGCTCATGTCCAACTCTTTTGTGACCTCATGGACTGTAGCCCTACCAGGCTCCTCTATCCATGGGATTTCCCAGGCAAGAATGGCAAGGAGTGGGTTGCCATTTCCTTCTCCAGGGGATCTCCCCATCCCAGGGATTGAACCCATGTCACCTATGTCTCCTGCATTGACAGGTGGGTTCTTTACCACTGAGGCCCCTGGGAAGCCCGTGCTTTCCAGAACAGCCTAGTACCTGAACTCTCCCAGTATACATATCAGTCCTCCGAGCCATTCCTTCAAACCCTGGACTGAGATCAATGAAGGGTGAGACTGGTTCAATCAGACATACCAAACCATAGTATCATGTAGACTTGTCAATGAGTTATTCTTTCTGGTTATGTAGTATTTAATCTGGCTTAAATGGCCATCATCTAGACCCTATAAGGAGGCCAGTGAAAGATGTTGGAAGAGAGCTTCTGGGTGCTTGGTACTCTGCCCAGTGAGACAGCAGGCTGCTTCTAAGACACCGATTCCTTCCTCCTTATACAAAAGTCTAAAACTATAAATGTCACATTGATTATTTTCCTTGTAAAATACTTGTAAGATTTACAGGTTAAGATTTATAAGACTGAGGGAATACTTATAAAACTTTTGAAAGTGCCAAACTGTACCTGAAAAAAATGAACACCCGGGGACATGGAGAGAGGAAGAGAATGAAGTCCCTTCCTTACCCTATCAGTAATACACTCTATTGACATTGTTTTTGAAAAGTAGAACATCATTGTTTCTGACAAGCATCAAACTAACTAGCTTTTAAGTTTTATTAATATGTAATGAAATGATGGCTCAGATGGTAAAGCGTCTGCCTACAATGCAGGAGACCCGGGTTCAATCCCTGGGTTGGGAAGATCTCCTGGAGAAGGAAATGGCAACCCACTCCAGCACCGTTGCCTGGAAAATTTCATGGATGGAGGAGCCTGGTAGGCTACAGTCCATGGGGTCGCAAAGAGTCGGACACGACTGAGTGACTTCAATGTCAATGTCAATGTCAATGAAATGATTACAGTTCATGTGAAAACATTCCCACTTCAAAGTTTAAATCCCCACTTCAAAGTTTATCACTGTGCCTTTAAAACACTTGTTTGTTTTTGAAGGTTGCTCTCACTAGTTCTTTTAATGCAGGTTTGACATCTTATATGGACCAGACATCAAGTACCTCGTTGTTCATGGTGTCTTACTACACTCTCCGGAACCAAGATGGCTTTGGTTCTGGCCTCTAACTTCCCAGGTAGAAAAAAATTGCCAGTAATACTAAACACCTTTATAATCTGAAACAGCAGACAGACCATCTTGTCTAATTTAAGGTTAAACAGAAACAGGAGCTGTAGATATATCTGTTCTTTCAGGGACCTATGATAGGATCTTGAGGAAGACAAAGAGTTTGGCCTTCATCTTTGCAACTGGGATAAGAACTCACAATATTTATAAGGAACAGCTAATAAAAGCAGAAAATGTTGTAGTTTTTAGGAGAAAGTGAATGTTCAAGCCATAACCTATTCCGTCCTGACCTATATTCACAGGGCCAAAGTAAAGTGCTTTTGTTTGTTTGTTTTATGAGTTTCTAAAATGACCAAGTTGAAAGGATAGTAAATCTACCCCAATTTTATCATGACAAAGTATAGCTACAAAAGCAGCCTTCTGAGTTGCATGAGGATGGTTAGAGCATGAAAAAATAGTTTGTTTTCACTGTTCAATGGCAAAAACTACCTGTAATTATTTCCTCAGTGGGGCTGCATAAAACTTGAATTCCATTTAATCTTATAGTAAACAATTTCTATATTTCATGTCATGGATTAGAATGAAAATGGAGATAGTTCATCAACACTGATCCGCGATATAAAAAAGAACACTGAAGCCGAGGGTATGAGAGTGCATAAAAATGTTTTGTGTTCTGACCAGTACATTGCTTTAAAAAAATTTTACAGTCAGGCCCAATTGTTCATTCTCACCATGCAGAAGATACTCACATATTCATTTTTAAAAGGGCAAATCAACCATAATTCAGTTTATAAACTGTGAAGCTGGTTGCGAATGTCTGGATGAATATTCATTAGAATCTCTTAATCTGCCATCGACTGTGATTCATTAGGCATATGTAAATATCATTCACTTTAATTGCCCCTAAACTGACTTAACATAATATTGTCATTAGCAAATTATTAGTTATTTGTGTAACTAATGGTACATTATGGTGTGCACGTTAAATCTCCAAATATATGATTACAATTATGATGATATTTTATGCTGGGGGCTTTCTAAACTATTTGATGAAATATAATGGAGTCAAATCAAATCTGGTATGTTAATAGGACAGTCGCAGAACTTTTTTCTGCACCTTGGTGCTGTGATCATGTCCCAGTTATTCACTCTTCCTGACACTTGACTTGCTCTAAATTCTTTCCATTGTCTTGTCTGCACCAAAGGTTTCAGGAAGTCCTCAACTCTCTTCTCCCACAATTTATGTCATGGACTCCATTCCAGTTTGCTTTTAGTCAAAGAGAATATTTTCAAAAATATTCACTCATTGAAATGGGGCAACCAATACAAAATAAGCCAAGAAAGTACACATGACCTTCCTGAACTGGGTGGGAAGGGCCAAGACAAACATGTTAATTTAACCAACTCATAGGAACTTCACTGTATGTGACTGGAAGGCAGCAGTTTACGTATAAATTCATCAACTGGTTAGCTGTATTGAAGCTGTTTTCTCCAGAATCATCATCTGGGAAGAACTGGATACCTCTTACATTCTCAGCATTGTTCTTTCTGAAAATTTTGTTGACCTGTCCCTCCATCTCCCCATAGTGCTTGCTTTACAATATCTTAAAGAAAATGACTTTTTCTAAGCTCAGTCTCTATAGCAATGTCACTAGTCTTGTTTTTCAAAGAAACTCCCCCACTTGTACCACTTATAATTATTACAAATTGATTAAGCGAGCTCCTAGGAATAAAAGTTGACCCAGCACATTGGCAGAGAAGCCTACAATTAGTGTTCCTTTAGTCTCTGTTAATTGCCTAACTGGTGATAGGAATATGTTAATACAAAATGAGCTAACAGAGGCAAGGAAGCCTTTTATCATGTTGCCCTCCTAAATATTAGTACATTAACAGGCCATTGATGTTTATAAAGAGATTCCGACAAATGCATGTTCCTGTCTTTGATAACACTCTAGATTAATTGCCATTTCATCTTAATTTAATAAGCAATCCTTTTGGAAAAAAAATGCTTACCCATGAAAAGAAATTATTGAGATAATGACAGCATAATGAATATAGATTGTGATACAAATCTCCTGAAGAGATACCAACATCCCAGAAACATGGTCAAGCATTATTGTATTTAAAATAAAGCAAATTTTTCAGTCTAACATCCTTCAGGTTTAACACCAGTGCCATAAAGTAAAGTAAAACAGTCCTGGCGATTCTGATGAATGGTGAGTGATTGAACCCTCTACCCAAGAAGATGAGCTGCGAGTTTCAGGATCTCTTAGCCCATATCAATCCTCTTATTTCAGAAGCTGGTCTGTTGACATGCCTTTTCTATAATATACATACTTCTGACATAACACCTAATATCTTCTGCTTCACACAATACGTGCCTCCTCTATGGGCTGCAGGCTCCACAAAGTCAAGGGTTTTGTATTTAGTAGAGAGGTTGGCAAAAAGACCGAGTCTGGTCTACCACGTCTTTTTATAAATAGGTAAATTGGAACACAGCCATGCCCATTTATTTACTCTTGTTTATTGACTCTTTCAGCTCTTCAGTGGCACCACTGAATGGTTGCAGCAGAGAACCCATTGTTCCACAAAGTTTAAAACATTTACTATCTGGCCCTTTATAGACAAAAATTTGCTAATCCATGGTCTAATATACAGGATTTTGCCAAAAATGAAAAAAATGCATAAATAAAACCCATGAAACAAGCATCTTTATAAATTTATGCCTCAAATGTCTGCAGAGTCAGTGATTCATCATGTAGTTAAATAAAGTTTGGTCACTTCTAACTCTGACATTGTGGAGATGTCAAAAATATCTAATTTATTTGTTATTGCTGTTGTTCGTTCAATTACTAAGTTGTGTCTGACTCTTTGTGACTCCATGAACTGCAGTATGCCGGGCTTCCCTGTCCTTCATCTTTTCCTGGTGTTTGCTCAGATTCATGCCCACTGAGTCAGTGATGCTAACTATCTCATTCTCTACCACCTTCTTCTCTTTTTGCCTTCAGTCTTTCCCAGCATCAAGGCCTTTTGAAATGAGTCAGTTCTTCGCATCAGGTGGCCAAAGTATTGGAGCTTCAGCTTCAGCATCGTCCTTCCAATGAATATTCATGGTTGATTTCCTTTAGAATTGACTGGTTTGATCTTCTTGCAGTCCAAAGGACTCCCAAGAGTCTTCTCCAGTACCACAATTCTAAAGCATCAATTAGGCACTTAGCCTTCTTTAAGGTCCAATTCTCACATCTGCACGTGACTACTGGAAAAACCAAAGTTTTGACTAAATGGACCTTTGTTGGCAAAGTGATGTCTTTGCTTTTTAATATGCTGTCTAGGTTTGTTATAGGTTTCCTTCCAAGGAGCAGGCATCTTTCAATTTCATGGCTGCAGCCACCATCCACAGCGATTTTGGAACCCAAGAAAATAAAACCTGTCATTGCTTCTACTTTTTCCCCTTCTATTTGCCATGAAGTGATGGGACCCGTCCTGTCCTGTGGCAGGAAAAAGTCCACAGGACTGGAAAAGGTCAGTTTTCATTCCAATCTCAAATAAAGGCAATGCCAAAGAATGCTCAAACTACCACACAATTGCACTCATCTCACACGCTAGTAAAGTAATGCTCAAAATTCTCCAAGCCAGGCTTCAGCAATATGTGAACCGTGA
>NW_011494770.1:3595062-3629646 GCF_000754665.1 Bison bison bison
ATAGGAAAAGAAGTTTGTCAAGGCTGTATATTGTCACCCTGTTTATTTAACTTATATGCACAGTACATCATGAGAAATGCTGGACTGGAAGAAACACAAGCTGGAATCAAGATTGCTGGGAGAAATATCAATAACCTCAGATATGCAGATGACACCACCCTTATGGCAGAAAGTGAAGAGGAACTCAAAAGCCTCTTGATGAAAGTGAAAGTGGAGAGTGAAAAAGTTGGCTTAAAGCTCAACATTAAGAAAATGAAGATCACGGCATCCAGTCCCATCACTTTATGGGAAATAGATGGGGAAACAGTGGAAACAGTGGAAACAGTGTCAGACTTTATTTTTCTGGGCTCCAAAATCACTGCAGATGGTGACTGCAGCCATGAAATTAAAGGACGCTTACTCCTTGGAAGGAAAGTTATGACCAACCTAGATAGCATATTCAAAAGCAGAGACATTACTTTGCCAGCAAAGGTTCATCTAGTCAAGGCTATGGTTTTTCCTGTGGTCATGTATGGATGTGAGAGTTGGACTGTGAAGAAGGCTGAGTGCCAAAGAATTGATGCTTTTGAACTGTGGTGTTGGTGAAGACTCTTGAGAGTCCCTTGGACTGCAAGGAGATCCAACCAGTCCATTCTGAAGGAGATCAGCCCTGGGATTTCTTTGGAAGGACTGATGCTAAAGCTGAAACTCCAGTACTTTGGCCACCTCATGCGAAGAGTTGACTCATTGGAAAAGACTCTGATGCTGGGAGGGATTGGGGGCAGGAAGAGAAGGGGACGACAGAGGATGAGATGGCTGGATGGCATCACTGACTCAATGGACATGAGTCTGAGTGAACTCCGGGAGTTGGTGATGGACAGGGAGGCCTGGCATGCTGCGATTCATGGGGTCGCAAAGAATCGGACACGACTGAGCCACTGATCTGATCTGATCTGATCTGATGGGACCAGCTGCCTTGATCTTGGTTTTTGAATGCTGTATTTGTGTCCTAATAATATCGTTATATAGCTTGGCCCAAGATATTTGACTAGGTTTATACAGCAAGTTCTTTTATGAGTTATGGTCTAATGCAAAATGTGACTCAGAAAGTCACTTTAAATTTTGTTCGGACCTTTAGGTTCACTTTAGACTCAAATACAAGTCTTTTTGTAATGCACACATGTAGAAGAAATGAAGCGGAACTCTTGCACAGCATCAATATTGCAAAGAAATGAAGTAACACTGTTGCACAGTATCAATATTGCAATTATTAATAATAACTGTTATTTAAGGAGCCATTAACTTCATGCTAGGCTTATGCAAAGCACTTTACATGCATTATCTCATTTAATTTGTACTACAACTTTGTAATACAGAGACCATTATTTTTTCTACATTAAAGATAAGAATGTTGAGACTTAGAGAATAGATATGTCTTACTTAAAGTCACACAGCTCATAAAAGGAGCCATAGGTCAGTCCTCGGCTTTCCCAGGTCTATGACCCACCTTTATTCCATGACGTCATGTTGCCCCAGTTACTGTATGTTGAATTATATCACTTGCTACTCTCACATGGCTACTAAAAATCACATTTTTGAAAAATAGTCAATTATCTGGAGGTAATCTAATTTAATGTTTAGTAAAAATAGCAGAATATGAAATTAAACACACTGTGATCTTCATTTTGTAACAGATGTGTGTATTAGGATTTCATCTGGAACCTGGCCTATGGATCCTCCAGCTCAATAGGTGTCTTGCAGCTTGACTGGGAGGCTGGTGCAGTGACCTCACCAGATTTATTTGACTTGAATCTAATTAGCCTCGTGGAAAAGATCTCTTTCTAATGAAACAAGGGTAGGTCTGTGTGCTTAGTAACTAAGCTCTTATTGAATGGAAAGTGATTTTTAGTACACCGTGAAGGCAGTTACTTAAACTGCCCTGCACCCAGATGCCCACGTCCACGGAGATACAAGCAACACTACTTGAGAATTCCTCCACCTGACTTTGTATTAGAACCATTCCTGAAGCTATTGCTGGAAAGACACTCAGCCCCGAGCTCTGAGAGTCCCTGTAAGGCCTTAACTGGTTTTTATCCATGGCATTGTTCATGGATATGTTTACAGCAAGCAGTCTATATCCAAAGGCCTTGCTCTTTGGGAGGAATCCCCATAATCATGTGCTATACTGGAGAGATACCACATTTTACTTCTCACTGATGGTGGTTTAAAGTGGTTTGGTCACTCACTCATATCTGACTCTTGCAACCCCATGGACTGTAATCTTCCAGGCTCCTCTATCCATGGGATTCTCTAGGCAAGAATATTGGAGTGGGTTTCCTTCTCCAGGGGATCTTCCTGGCCCAGACATTGAACCTGGGTCTCCTGCTTTGTAGGCAGATTCTTTACCCACTGAGCCTTAGGGAAGCCAGGTAGAAAGAAAGAGCAAAGGCCTCCCTTACAATTTCCCAGGAGATCTGTAAATGGGCCTGTGACTTCAAGTTAGCCACTGGGTACTCTAAATCTGGAGGAATCTGTGAACATGGAAGGAATCATTAGGATCCCTTCAGAGAAACTGGATCATGTTCAGAGGTGTCAGAGGCAGTGTGCAGCAACAGGGAAGCTGCTAGTGTCCTGACGAGACTATTTCCAATAAAGGGCAGATGGTATGTTTTCTGCTCTTTCTCCAGAGATGCCTCAATTCTTGCCCACTTTTAAGTCTTGTATTTGTCTCCAGCTTCCCATTATTTGGTAAACCAATGACATCCTGCCATGTAATTGCTTTTCTCTTTAACATGGCCAGAGTCAGTTTCTGTTGCTTGCAACCCATAACCCTGCCTGGTGGAGAACTTCTACTCTGAGGCCATTCAAACACCAAATATCTGTGATCTTAATTGTAACACAGGAGAGATTGGAAGGGGCCTTTGTTGAATATCTCATAGAAAAGTTTCAAAATATGCATAAAGTCAACTATGTAAATTGAGAAGTCAATTCTTCTATTCTGCCAAAGTGCAAAATTTGCAAATGCTTCATCAAGACAGGAAAAGTAACAGGGAGAATTGTGAATACTATCTTGTAGAAGACCTATGATGCCCAGGGTAAAAATGAAAAACTTCACTATTTCTAGGCAACTATACCCAACATGAACTGTAATGACCACTGGTTATTATTCCATCTACCAGAAAGAATCACCCTAGTGAGTCAGAAGTCATGCCAGCAACTAATGCTATTCAGAAAAAATGGTTTCAATGACCTTTCCATGTCATCCAAATAAGATAACTGTACTTTTTCCCCCACATTCCAATTAGAAGTGACATTATTAGTCACTTTCAACAAGTAGTTTAATTATTAGTTTTCTCCCTCAGTCCCTAGCCCTCTCACAGGGTTCCACAGACAATACTGCTGATCTTCGTTTTCTAAACCCCACTCCCCAGCTCCCCCACCAAACACACACACTTCCTGCAGGGACCTCTCCTCAGATTACTCAGACACGTTTAGCTCAGAAGCAATCTTTGGGAGATCTTCTCATAGAAGTTTGAGCTGAAATCACCTTTTTTCATACTGTGTGCAGATCTCCAGTTTACTACTTAACCCATGCTAAACTCTTTTATTCTTAGGCTTGAAGCCTCTTCAGTTTCTGGAACAGGGACCACATCTTTGTATCTTTGGCAACTATCATGGTTCCTGGCGCTTGGGGGATGTTAAGTAATCATTTGTAAAGCAGAGCGGAGGAATTCATGTTTAGCATGTTCTTAAATGCCAATTTGTTAGTCCTCTCCTATAGCATTTTAATTTTGGCATGAGAGTTTTTGGAGGCTATTTCTAGTTCCGGGGTAGAGTGTAGGTTTGTGGAATTTGAAGTCACTGTATCAGGCTAATTAGGGAGAAATCAGGAGACACAGAACTCTAGTCGCCTCAAGTCACACTGTGACTGCAGCGTCAGGGAGGATCATGGTACAGAAGGGCTTTGCATAGAGAGTGACACTCCTCTTGGTGTAAGTCCTTGTCAGAATACTGGGTTAACATCTCTACTACCGAATGCAATAGGCTGGCAACAAATCCCTAAATTATAAGTGCACATGTGCTCAGTCATGTCTAACTCTTTGCGATCCCAAGATCTATAGCCCACCAAGCTCTTCTGTCCATGGAATTTTCCAGGAAAGAATACTGTAGTAGGTTGCCATTTCCTCCTTGAGGGGATCTTCTCAACCCATGTCTCTTGCATTGGTAGGAGGGCTTTTTACCACTGCACCACCTAAGAAATCCCAAGGAAGTCTTCTCAAAAACAATGGGGGAAAAAATTCAAACAAACATGTTTCGAGCAATAGACAAACGTAGTTACTCTAACATTTCACAGTCTCTTGCTTGAGTTGTCAAGCAAGACACTCAGTGGGTAGGACTGTTGATGATCCCCCCAACTGGCATAGACTACTCACTCCTCCACAATGATAGTTCTCCCAATGATGGGAGCAGTCATGCACTGCTTCACACCCCCAGTTGTTACCAGTTAGATCTCTTTTCAGTTTTCTACAATCTTCTCTTTGAAGGTTTGTCCAATATATCTTGAATAAACTTCCTAGGAAATCTTCTACTTCCTGGGAATCTTTGGCTGGACACTGTTGGCCTCTCTTCCTGCAGGGCTCAAAGCTTATTCCCTTCTCTCGGAACTGATTCCCCTGAGTCATAACTTAGCTCCCTGACACATTTGATACAACTCTGTCTCCTTGGATGCCAACCTGAGTATAATTTAGATGTACATGGGATGAAGAGGGAATAGCAGACATGAAGGACTGCTATTATAGATGGACAGTAGAGGGCAGGAACATGGAGGAAGGATATTAATTTGCCTCGGATCAGAAGGGTGGTGTCTGAGAAAGCTCGAGAGTGGAGATGCATTTTAGAAAATGAATAGAACTCTTCCAGAAGACAGTAGTACATTCTAGACAAGAGAAAGAGCCTGTAAAGAAACGAAGTGTATGGAATATTATAGCATATGGTAACCATGGAAATAAAGTTAGAGAACTACACAGACTTTTATTTTATTGTAAGAAGTTTGGAAGCCAATCAAAATTAAGGGAAGAATGTGATATGAAAGGATTGATGTTCTAGAAAACTGTGGTAATAGGATTGGAAGGAGTCAAGATGGGAGATGGGCAAAGCAATACACAGGGCATTTACAATAATCTGGGTGATTTTGAGGTGATGACTTAAGTCTACGACAGAAAAAGTGGTACAGACACGGGGAACTTAGAAAAGATGTTAAGAGGATACCACTGGCAAGAGTATGGAGGCAGGAGAAATAGGAGGAGAAAGAACCTGAGGTTTGTGACCTGAATGACAGACCTGTTGATGTCATTCACTGAATAGGAAACAAAAAGTAGATTATACAGCATGGAGGTCGACGGTGATTTCAATTTGAACATGTTGAATATTAAATGCCCTTGGAATATCCAGTTGGAGTGACCTACCAGTTGAGTGATACATGGATTAGAAAAGAGGTCTGGATTAGAGATTCGGATTTGCCATTTTAGACCCTCTAGCCGTGTAAGTGGAGAAGGCAATGGCACCCTACTCCAGTACTCTTGCCTGGAAAATCCCATGGACGGAGGAACCTGGTAGGCTGCAGTCCATGGGGTCGCTAAGAGTCGGACACGACTGAGCGACTTCACTTTCACTTTTTACTTTCATGTATTGGAGAAGGAAATGGCAACCCACTCCAGTGTTCTTGCCTGGAGAATCCCAGGGATGGGGGAGCCTGGTGGGCTGCCATCTATGGGGTCGCACAGTGTCGGACGTGACTGAAGCAACTTAGCAGCAGCAGCAGCAGCTGTGTGAGATTGGGCAAGTTAATTAGCCTCTCTGGGTATCAGCTTCTTCATCTGTAAAATAGGAATAACAATGGTATACTTCATAGGGTTGTTACCAGTGTTAAGTGACTTAATACATGTAAACTTCTTCGAACTAGGCCTATATAAAGTATTAGCTATTATTATTATCACAGTTATTGCCTTTGACAAGATACCCTGTTATATCAATTTTTAAACTGCAATTTTCTTTTTTCAGCTTCTTTGAAGTATAATTGAATATTAAAATTATGAGATATTTAAAGTGTACAATGTGATAATTTGATATGTTATATATTGTGAAAAAATCTCCCATTCCCATAATGTTAACTAACGCATCTACCACCTCACACATTTATTTTTGTGTGTCTGCATGTGAGAACATTTAAGTTCTACTCTCTCATCACATTTAAGCCGTACAATACAGGGTTATCAGCTAGAGTTACATGCTACATTTTAGGTCCTTGGACCGTATTCATCTTAAAACTGCAGGATTGTATCTGTTTACCAACCTCTACCTGTTTTCTCCACCTCCCAGCCCCTGGCAACTTCATTCTATGTTCTTTTTCGATGAGTTTCACTTTTTGGGTTTTTTTGTTGTTGTTGTTTTTCTATTTAGAGTCTACATATAAGTAAGATCAGGCAATACTTTTCTCTCTCTATCTGGCTTATTTCACTTAGTATAATGCTCTCCAGGTTCATTCATGTTGGTGCAAATGAAAATTTCTGTCATTTTTAAGGTTATATATGGGCTTCCCTGTGGCTTAGATGGTAGAGAATCCACCTGCAATGCAGGAGACTTGAGTTTAATCCTTGGGTTGGGAACATCCCCTGTAGAAGGGAGTGGAAACCTTCTCCAGTATTCTTGCCTGGGAAAATCCCACGGACAGAGGAGTCTGGCAGGTTACAGTTCATGAGGTCACAAAGAGTGGGACATGACTGAGCAACTAACACACACTCTACACACACACACACACACACACATATACACATATATATCAATTTCCCTGATCCATTCATTCATTGATATTACATGTATTCCTTAACTGTCTTCTCCAACCATCCTCACTTCCTCCTGCCACTCATCCTTGGTGAAAACCTTAGTTCTTGCAATTCATGCAAAGTCTCACAGTGGCCTATGTTTAAAAATTACATACCCTGAAATGTGTTGTGCTTATTGCTAGTTAGAAGAGCCCCCAGCAAAAGCTTGCTACAAACACTCTTTGAGTCTTCACTAACACCCACCCTGAGTACCATGATAAATGCTACTCGTGCCTCTGTAGTTTTTACAAAGACAACAGTTATTCTTGATTATAAAATTCATACATTCACCTTGTACAAATCTTTGAGGGAAAACTTGAAAATTATAAAGGGGAAAATAAAAATCACATATAATCAAGATAACCACCGTATGAGTATTTATCAGTTGTTTGTTTACCTTTGATGATTTCCAACACCCAGGAGATGGAGGCAAAGAATAGCCCTCCACCCCCGTGCTGCCTGCACACTAACCCTGCTTCTGCTGATCTGTGTGCAGGTGTTTTAAGACATTCACTGTGATTACTGGGTTTCAGAAAGGTGCCAAGCTGGGAATAAATGCAGCGTTTGTTTGAGTGTCCTGGCTGAATTCCAGCTGAAGCTCTGACGGTTTCAGGGTCTCCATTGTAACTTCAGTTGGATTAGTTACCCATTAGTTCTTATTCTGACCCAGATGTGGAGGGATGCAGGCACGGGTGAGTCAGGAGTGGCTGCTTTTAATGGAAGGCAGCCCTGTCGAGTGGGCTCTGTAAATCATTCTCCTCCCCCTACAGGGAGCTCGGCAGGGATCAAAGTCTCTGAGAAAGAGCAGGGTGTCATTGACCCTCCTACGGCTACCACTCACTGGCACCCCTTCCCCCAGTAGGGACTGGAGGGGGGGGCCACCACTGCAAGGGTACTTCTCCGTTATGCAATCTCTACCTACCATTGAGATTTTGCATGCTTACTGAGCATCCTGGTTCATCCTCTGCCCAAGTTTTACAAACATTTCACCCATCTTTCATTGTAAAGGTGAGGGGGAAATTTGGTTCTGCAAGTGACCTAGATAATTCAATTTAAAGTCTGATCTCAGACAAGATCTAGGATGTAAAAATTAGTTTACTGCCCCAATGCATATCAGATGGTGAAAGTGAAAAATTTATAAGCACCCAGGGCCCACGCTGGTAGAAAATGTTGCTTTAACATTCTGATCATGTAGGAAGTGGGTCAGTGTGCCCTGAGCCTTGAACCAGAAGAAATGAAAATATGAATCCAACAGTATCCAAAGCCCTAATTGCTGCTGATTTGAATTCAGCAGCAAGTTCTGCATAGTACCAATTGTGACCTTTCTTCAGGGGTGCACTGGCATGACTGTGGGGACCTTGTGACAGATACCTAGTGCCCTTTAATGATGGAATGACGTATCTCTGATATGCAAATTTTTACAGCACAGCAATTAAGCAGTTTAGAATTTTACGATAGTGTTTGGGCTTTATACAACAACAAAAAAGGGGGCCAATAAAGGGCTGTGATGGATGGGCTAATCCCCACTGGAAATATACCATGTAATGCTGTAGAGACAATACATTATGGAGAGTGTGGTGATGATTGGTTGTTAATCTCCCTTCCTGTCCTCCCCCAGATCCCCTGTAAGCCCTTGCTCTTGCCCCACACCCTCCATCTCCACATCCTCTCCCCCCAGGGCGCACCACTGAAATCTGCTCGGCAGCCACGCTGTTGCGACACGAGTCTGGGGTACAGATGGGAAAGTTGGGGCATAGCAATCTGCTGTGTGCACGGAATACAGAGCAAAAGGGGCTTGCAGCGAGGCAGCTTGTCAGCAGGGGACAGAACTGGGGGCCATATGCCGCTCTTCTTCTCCCTTCTGTCACCAAGTCTGCCACCTCATCCTTCTGTCAGGGGACACTAATGATGAACATGTTTTAAACAGTTTTGTTTACCTAGCAACAGCTTTTCTAAGAGGGGGCCTTAATTAGTCACCTTAAACAAGTTTGGGTTTGGACTTTTTTTTTTAATGCATTCATTCATTTGTTCATTCATCTGGAAGAATCTCCTCTTGCTCATTCCACACACCCTCCCTGCCCCCCGCCCCTCCCCCATACCCCCGAGGCTGTTACTGTTTCCATGAAAAAGTGTGTCTGCATTACAAAACTAGTTTTAATAGCTATATGCCATTTTTCTTTCTTTCATACATACTATCATGCCACAATTAGCTTTGAAGGGTAGATTTTTCTCCACTTGTCAGAGGCAGTATTCCTTTGTGAAGCTCTTCAAATAGGATCTGCATTTTTAAAATGAAATCCCATTTGGCGAATTATTTTTATTCATAATTTTGTACTAGCAGGTGCAATCACTTCCCTGTTAAAGGAGTAGGCTCAAAGCTGAATTAGCTATTTGCTCTATGGTGACAGCACAAAAACAGAAAATTCTAATTTGAATTTCATCAATTATGATATTGGTTTTCTTTTCCAATTTGATTCACAAGGCACAGTGAGAGCATAGAAGCTTCCTAGTGATTTCTCAGCTACTTTTGCTGTGACTCCTTTCATTTAGGATAAAGCAGTTTGAATACTGTGAATTCATAGATTTCTATAAATTAATTAAAAAATTTTTAGAAATCTGGTTAAAATGTACAAGATTTAATTACAAATAAATTAGAGACAAATGCTGACGTAGCATCTCGCAAAATGTTAGGAGTGAAATGCCTTTCTTTTTTTGCAATAAAATTTGTGATGAATGAGGTAACAACCAAAGACAATGGGACCAAATGTGTTTAATCATTAACTTTCATTAGACAATAACATCCATAAAAATAAAATGGCACAGGCTAATTCCTGTAGGACTATCTCTGCTTTAATGTTGTGCAACCAGTTTCTGCTTTATTGTAAAAGAATAACACCTCTTTCAAGTCACTAGTTGTTTCTCTTAGAACCTAGGACCAGCTTAAGCCATGGGATTATTCAAGCGTCATGACTATCAAGCTTCATGTTTATTCAGAACAAGGTGAAATGATTAAAATGTAGGCATGGTGGGACTAAAAAATAGCTGATTCCAGCAGACAGTTCTTAGAATAAATAGTACATTTTTGTGGGTAACTTAGTGTGTGCTCTAGTAAGTCAAATGATCATTTGAATTATTTCTTTTTTTCTCCATATGAATTATAGTATTAGAAATAAGTTTTTGCTCAGAACTCTAAAGATAAAATTTTAAGTTCAGCTGATTTTTAAAAACTTTAATAGACTTTAAGAGCAGCATTGTTTCCAGAAAAATTGAACAGAAAGTATAGAGTTTTCATGTACTTCCTCACCTTTCCCTACACTTTCCCTTATTAGCAGTATCTTGTGTTAGTATGGAAGATTTGTTAAATTGATGAACCAACGTTGATACATTATTATTAACTAAAATTCATAGGTTACACTAGGATTCATTCCTTGTGTTTCATAGTTTTGTGGGTTTTGACAAATGTCTATATACGTGTGTCCACTCTCACAGCATCATGTAGGATATTTTCACTGCCTTGAATATCACTTGTACACCTCTTGTTCTTCTTCCATCTCCAACTTCTGGCCACCACTGATTTTTTCACCGTCTCTGCAGCTTTGGCTTTTCTAGAATGTCATATGGAGAAGGCAATGGCACCCCACTCCAGTACTCTTGCCTGGAAAATCCCATGGATGGAGGAGCCTGGTGGGCTGCAGTCCATGGGGTCGCTACGAGTCGGATGCAACTGAGCAAATTCACTTTCATCCTTCACCTTCATGCATTGGATAAGGAAATGGCAACCCACTCCAGTGTTCTTGCCTGGAGAATCCCAAGGATGGCGGAGCCTGGTGGGCTGCCGTCTATGGGGTCGCACAGAGTCAGACACGACTGAAGCAACTTAGCAGCAGCAGCAGCAGCAGAATGTCATATAGTTGGTATCATACAATACATAGACTTTTCATTTTGGCTTCTTTCACTGAGTAATGTATTATGCATTTAAGTTTCTTCCATGTCTTTTCATGATTTGATAGCTCATTTCTTTTTATTGCCAAATAATATTCTACGGTATGGATATACCAAGATGAATTTTTATAGCATTTAATTGTCTTATACTTTCAAAATAGAAAAAGACAAAGACATTTAAGTGTATATACTGTACACTTATTTTGATCCTTAAATTTGAAGATACATTTGAAAAGTTATTTGTTTAAAAAGTTTGGCCTCTGTTTTGGGCTACTCGTAGCATACACGTATTAGTGTAAGCCAAATAAAACATTAGGTGAAAAAAAGAAAGTCATTGAAGCTGCTGCGGTCAGAGGAGGATGCTTGGTAAAGTTTACAGTTAACCAAGAAGTGTCATCTTCTCTAATGTGTATGCCACATGGGGACAGACAAGAACAGCCTGTGTGTGTGTGTGTGTGTGTGTGTGTGTGTGTGTGTGTGTGCACGCCAACCTGGTGAAAGAGAACTTAATATTTTCAATGAGAAAGCTTGCTAGGAATGGTGTCAAGAAAGTGGGCATAGCAAGTTACCCTGGTGGAACTTTGAAGGATCATTCAGATTTAAATGACTTGAAATCACATATTCTAGGATGAGTTGGTACCAATTATCCTAAGGAAAGAATGAAAAGGACACTTTGTGATTCATGAAGACCATCTCTTACAATATCACTTGCTGTAACACAGTTGGTGTTGGCAAAACAGAGATAAAATTGTGTAGGAGGCAGGAGTCTTTGCAGGGTTGTGGGGTTAGGGGGAAGAGACTGAGATATTGGTGATTCCTCTTTCTAGAATCAACATGATTAGAATCAAACTGAGAGGTTAGGATGGTCCCAGCTGAGGTCCATGGGTCAGGAAAAAAAACAAAAACAAAGTCCATGAAACAGAATTTACATGTTGGAAGGGGAAGTCAGGACTCAAACTAACCCCAACATGCTAAGTGCTAAGTTGCTTCAGTCATATCCAACTCTTTGGGACCTCATGAGCGGTAGTCCACCGGGCTCCTCTGTCCATGGGATTCTCCAGGCGAGAATACTGGAGTGGATTGCCATGCCCTCTTCCAGGGGATTTTCTCAACCCAGGCATCAGACCTGCATCTCTTATGTCTCCTGCATTGGTGAGCGGGTTCTCTACCACTAGTACCCTTTGGGAAGCCCCATAAATCAGAAACCAAATAAATGTGCTGAGCACTGTGTGTAGCTGGAGCTGGAGGCTGACCTTTGAGTCACTTCCTCACAATGGTTTGCTTCCCAAATCGGTGTGGTCAGGAGGAGCAGGACCAGGAAACCCCAGAGTTCTACATTTCCCCCAGCTTCCCACCTGGAGGTCCTTTAAAAATTGCCGATCAGAGAACTACACTTTCGCTGATAGAGAAACAGGGAAGGAAATTTGAGCCTGGTGAGGACTCGATGGACATTAGTTTGAGTGAACTCCGGGAGTTGGTGATGGACAGGGAGGCCTGGCATGCTGCAATTCATGAGGTTGCAAAGAGTCGGACACGACTGAGCAACTGAACTGAACTGAGGCAGCTATGGCTTGTAAGGCAGGGTGTCTGAAGGAGAGATGTGCAGAAAAGGAGCTCCAAAATCTATGTATGGGTCCTCTTGGTCTTGTTTGGGTAAAAGATGAGCCTGCACAGAGCATGACTTGTAAGGCAAGACTGAGAGAAGCTGTTTATGTATGGGATTTCCAAAGCTCTCATTGTGCAGGAAGATGGATTTCTAGTCAGCCTAAGGAGAAAGCTCTCTACTCAACTCGGGTATTAGCTGGACATCAGAATGCCAGGTCTTTCTAGTCAGGCATTTCCAGGTTAAAATCCTTCATTAACTCCCTGCTGCTCTCAGGGGAAAAGGCTAAACTTCTCTTACTGGCCTCCAGCGTGTCTGGGTCCTGTGATCATTCCGGCCACCTCTTCTCCCTGCTCCGTGGGGTCAGCACCCCAAGCACCTCTTTGTCAATTCCCTCCAACTTCAGGGTCGGTTAACCATACTGTTCCACTGACCTGAGACACTTGTTCTATTTTATCTAATCAGACCAGCTCAAAAAGCAAAGTTCAGGATATTTAGAGCCATGAAACTACCCTGTATGATACATTTGTCAAAACCCACAGAATGCACAAGACCAAGAGTGACTCCAATGTAAACTGTGGACCTTGAGTAATAACCATGCATCAACATCAGTTCTTAAACTTTATAGTGCCTCCTGATTCATGTTGCTTTTGGCGATTTTTTGTAAAATTCCTTTCTTATTAAAATTTTAAAAAATGAAAGCAAAGCCCAATTATGTGATGGTTTCAAAAGACACAATTTAAACATAAAGACAAAGATAGATTAAAAATGAGAGGGTGGAAAAAGATATACCATGCAAACACTAATCATTAAAAATCTGGAGTGACTATATTACTATCAAAGTAGACTTTAAAGCAAGGAATAATAGCAGAGATAAGAAGGGATATTTCACAATGTTAAGAGGCTAGATCATCAAGAATACATTAATCCTAAAGGAGTAAGCATTATATATATATATATATATATATATATATAAAGAACTTTAAAAAGCAAAAACCAAAGAAGCTAAAAGAACTAGGCAAATCTAAATTATGGTGCAGATTTAAACCTTTCTAAGTAATTGCTCAAACAGTTAAACTAAATAAAACCTGTTAGGATATAGAAGATTTGAACATCTATCAACCAGAATTCCCTGTGTTTAGATCATTACTTTCAACCACTGCAAGATATACCTTCTTTTCAAGTGCACATGGAACATTCCCCAAGATAGACCATATTCTGGTCCATAAGACAAGTCTCAATAAATTTAAAAAGGTTGAAATCATACAAGATGTGTTTTCTGCCCACCAGAGAATTAAACTAGAAATCCATAATTAAATGTAAAGAGTTTATTTAAATAATGTATTTATGAATAACCCATGGGTTACAGAAGAATCACAAGGGGAATGTCAAATACTTTTTTTAACTAATGAAAGCATGGGCTTCCCAGGTGGCTCAGTGGTATAAAGAATCCTCCTGCCAAGGCAAGAGATACGGCTTCAATGCCTGGGTCGGGAAGATCCCCTAGAGAAGGAAATGGCAACCCACTCCAGTATTCTTGCCTGGGAAATTCCAAGAACAGAGGAGCCTGGGGGGCTCCGTGACATCACAAAAGAATGGGACACAACTTAGCTGCTAAATGACAACAGCAACAATGAAAGTGTAATATCTTGAAATTTGCTTGGTTATATAAGAAAGCCCTTTCAGAGGAACCGCATTGTATAAAAGTTTTTAAGTAGATATGAGATTGTTAAATTAAGCACAAGTTTATTTTGAGTCTGAGTGACGCAGTGGATATTAATGAACCAAAAATAGATGTGTTTTGTTTCATTTTTGTTTGTTTAGACAATGTACAACTCCTAATGCAGGGAGAGGTGTTCTGGAGCTGGCATGATCTGGCTTGCAAAAGCATCTTGAGTCTTCCCAAGTCAATTCAGTAACTTGAACTTGTGATGGAAGAAGTGTTACACCACAGAAATCAGCAGATTAAGAAAAAAAAAAATTAGTGCTTTCCTATCCCCCCCCACACAGATCTCATCATTAAAATTTACCAGCATTCTACTCTGTAATGTAAAGTGAGAGTTACTCTGTTAAAATTAAAAGCTCTTTCTGCACAAAAACGTGAAATCATTTGATTGGGGGCTTACTAATAGGACCATATGATACTAGACGATTGATAAAAAAGGATTGATAAAAAAAAATTTGATTCTATTTGGATCTTTGTAAAAGCTTTAACTGGATAATATTAATTAGGTTAAGTTCTATTAATTAGTAAAAGAAAAATTCCCCCTGGAAATTGCCCTGTTAAAGTTTACCAAGTCAGTAACTCATTGATGGTTGTCTTCATACGTATACATATGTGGCAAAGTATAAATAGCAATATATCAGCTAATAGCTTAGGAAGAGGGACAGGGAAGCCTGTTGTGCTGCAGTCCATGGGATTTTGATGAGTTGGACACGACTTGGCGACTGAAAAACAACAGCTTAGAAAGAGTCAGTGGAACATCCAAGGATACTGCAGTTATACCTGAGAAAAATAAAAGCACTGGGAAGATCTGAATTAGGAGTAAATGGGTAGGTTTTTAAAACTCAAAGCACAAATTCTTCTAAAAGACAAGAAATAAACACCTACGACAGGAGTAGATGTCTAGAAATAAGTCTTCAGTTGATTCTGGAGATCTTTGGTGCCCCTAAACATTGATTTCACTTGCCACTTAGCTCTTTTAAATAATGACTGACATCACAATTAGAAAAATGAAATTTAACTCTTCCTAATTTAAAAGGAGTGATATATAGCTTTGTATAATGTGATGTGCAAAGTTTTCTGCTTTTACATTAAAATGCAGATAAACCATGAAATGTTTTGAGTTTTAACTGCATATTATCAGGCCATAGGATATGTCTATCCCAGTGTCTTATTATTAATTAGTTTCAGTGCTCTTTCAAGTTGAAAAATTCAAGTCCTAGTAGAACAGGTTGTATGTAATAGTGAGAAAATGGAAACCAAGAGCCTCTGGTCTTTTCACAATTACAAAGCATGTTAAGGATATTCAAGTGGTTTGGCAGGAACATCTGTTGTCCCATAGATAGCCAGGGTGGATGTGATCAGTTTTACAGGCTCGGTTGGTGAGCCTATTAATTCATCACCCTTTAAATTAGACCCTCAGATACGTATGCGTTGTTGTCAAAAGAACAACTTCCTCAGCAGAGGTGGTCTAGTCTCAGGTCAGGAGTAACAGAGGAGCTGCAGAGGTCAAGACCCTATGGGAGAGGAATGGACGGAAGTTCTGCTTTCAAATGTGACATATTGGTTTCAACATACATACAAAATAATTGTATCATTAAAGTAGGTATCTTGAAACATATCCTCTGATGTGAATATTTGCATCATAAAACTTTAATATTGAAAAATTCTAATTATTATAACTATATATGAGGAAAGTTTTGCTACTTTGTTCACTGTACAGTTATTAAAACATTTTTTCAACCCACTCAGATACCATATCAAAATGTTCATGTTATAATAAGTGGAAAAGTCAAGCTATATTACTAAATAGGGTGTGATTTTAATTATGTCAAACATCAGCATATATATTATGTTATATGTTCATAAAGAAAATGTATCAAAACATATCAAGTATATCAAAATTAACATAAAGAATTGTGATTTTTTTTTCTTTTCATCTGTTTCCTAACTTTTCTAGAATGAACATGCATTATACACAAGAAAAAAGCAAGATTATTAATTTCATTTTCTGCTCAGTATGAATGTTAACATGTTAGAGAATATACATATTATTGGACCAACATGTAATACAGATGGAAGATTCAACATAGAACCTTGTGACGCATTTAGTAAATGTCCAGAAATGGATCACGTGACAAAGATAAAGCTCTACCTGGAAAGATCATGTAAAATAGGAACTCTGAAGTGTTGTGCTTCTTATAAGCCTGAACAGGACTTCAAAAAAATTTGAGATGGCTGACATTTGTGCCATGCTGTTAATTGTAGCCAATTGAATTCTCACAAAACCTCAGTAAGTTTGGTTTGAGTGTTCTCATTTTATAAGTGAATGTGCAAGGAGCTCACACCCAGTACTCTGTGACAGCTGAAACGAGTGTGATGGGGTTGGAGGTGGGAGGGAGATTCAAGAGGGAGGGGACCTATGTATACCTATGGCTAATTTATGTTGATATATGGCAGAAACCAACATAATATTATACAATATTATCCTCCAATTAAAAATAAATAAATTAAAAAAAATAAATGAATGAGCTCTTTCTAAGACACTGCACTGCCAAGACAGTTTTAAGACCCACATGAACTTCATGGGAATGATTTAACAAAAAGAAATTACTCCAGGCATTGTCCATGATAAGAACTCTACAGATTCAGAGAATATTGGTCTTCTTTGCTTGTTTTGAGATGAGTGTTGAGTTCACATAAGAGAATATCTACTTTTAACCTATGCTTT
The DNA here is from genome assembly GCF_000754665.1 of Bison bison bison. Lineage (NCBI taxonomy): Eukaryota > Metazoa > Chordata > Mammalia > Artiodactyla > Bovidae > Bison > Bison bison. The sequence continues at coordinate 3,611,922 of NW_011494770.1, forward strand.
TCTTCTTAGAAAAAGAAATGCAAAGTAAGTCTTCCAGTGTCAATTCAATTTTGACAGTAGGACATTACAGCACATTATAAACTCTAGAACACTGCACATCTTAAAAAAATAAATAACTTGAAGCCAGAAACCTGTATCTTGTGGGAGTTTGTTCTGTTTTTTATAATTGTCTAAATATTTTGATAGGTTAATGAGAAATAGGAGGTGTAATAATAAAAAGAAAGTGAAGAAATTGAGAACCAACCAATCCTCATGTTTTTAGTTTCCTCAATCTGCTGGAGCCTTCATTTAAAAGTTTACATCTTTTAGTGCAAAAATTAATTTCTCTTTCACAAGTTCCACTCACATTTTGTTGCTAATAAAACCAAGGATGTAAATACTATTAAGTACAAAACAGTCTGCTGCATAATTGTTTCAGAGCAATTACAGATTATATCGAGCCATTCGTGGAGCAGAAACAGTTTTTTCCAAGACACCAGCTCCCTGTACCTTGAAATTTTATTAGTCTAAGAATTTCATGCACCATATGTTAGAATATGAGACTAGCTGCAATTGAACAAACAACTTTCTGATATATAAGTGAATGATAACCTGATTTTAAATGTGTTTATCTAATGAGATAATAACTGTAATTTACAACACATATAAAAACCCCCACTGTTACTCCTGGTACACCTTTTGGCTAAAAAGGGTGATGTGGGGAGATATGCTAATGATGATCGTCTTGGTTTTTACCAAGTCAGTAATAAAATTTGCATTTGATATTGTGCACAGTAAACTGGGTTATTAGCCTTGAAAATGAGTCTCATAAAATTTAAATATAGGCTTAAATCATATTAACTGTCCTGTAGGTTTTCTGAGAGGCTTTAAAGCATTGTGTTGCTTCCATAGTGTAGGGAATGCAGATGTTTGTGTGCCTTCACGGGGGCCCCCAAAAGGATACAAAAGAGAGCTTGAGAGAAGCACTAGAAAAGCATCACAATTGTGCTTCTTGCTCTGAGGACCCACCCAGGTCAAGTGCCCGTAGATCAAGGAGGCTAGGGAAGAGGGGGTCCTTCCAAAGAAGCCTCTATAAGATTTCTGGCTAAAGGTTTAGCCAAGCTGGCCAACCAGTCCCTGCCCAAGACTGCCTAGATCATCAACAACAGGACTTTGAAACTCCCATGGATTTGATGGTATAGGAAAATTGACAGTTGTGAAAATGACTTGTCCTTCAGATACAATCAAATTGCAGATTTAAGGTTGAAAGTCATACTTTCTCCAGTAACTTCCAATTTCAGTGTCTTGCTTCTCAGTGTGCTCTTAATCATAATTTATTGCTATGAGAAAGAAAGCTTTTGAGGATGCAGACACTTTGTTGCTGACACCCTGATTGAATTAGATGTGCTACCCTGGCACCCTGGGCATATGTTGTTAAGTAGCCTTGTAGGGCCCCACCAACAATTCAAGGACAGTACTCCATCCCTGAGCTAAGCTTCAGTCCTACTCATCACTGACTTCTTCCATGCAGCCAAGACACAAAGAGCCCCTTGGGTGTGTAATCAACCAAGGCCAAGAGGCATAGATGACCCTCCACTTCTAAGTCCAAGACTTTCATCAGAAGGCTGCCAGGACTAATTCTTTTAAGATTTTCTACCCAGCCAAATTAACTATACTTCACATACATTTCTGTTTTCCTTGATCAATGCCCAAGATCTAAGCTCCTCAGGTGCCAATCCCTTCTTCAATCTATTCCCTTCCTTTCTCCTGAATCAACTTCCTTCTCTACTCTTCTCTCCCCAAATCGTCCATTCTGCCCTGTAGAATGTCCTCTTGTTCCCAGGGTAACAAATTCATATTTGTCCTCAAATTCTTCACTGAATGCCCATTCTACCCTTTTGCTTTAAAAAGAACCCTGGCTCACCCAGGGAATAAAGCTTCTCCTGCTACCTTCTTAAGGAGAAGCTGCATTTTTCTCCCCATTTCTTATGGTACAAGGATGACGGGATGTCTTCTACCCATCCTATTCAGCACTGCCCATTTAAACCATGAATCTTCCATCTTGATATGAAAACACTTCTTTGAAGGAGTTGTCTATATAACTCTTCCTTTCCATCCTATTGCAAACGTCTATTCTTCCTCCCCTTTTCACGAAAGACTTTAGCACTAGTTTAAAACTTTCTTCTCTACTTCTGTTTATGAAGAAAACTCATCTAAAACTCCAAGTTCTCAGTATTATGTTCTCCTAAGTTCTAGTGACTCACTCCTCCATTCACAAACTTCATGCCCACACTTCCATGGATGCAGCACACATCCCTATAATCTCCCAGAATATCTCAGGCTCTGAATTGATAATTCAGTAAATCCACTCTCAGTCCACACTCTCCTGACCTATTTCCTGATCAGTCACTCCAATAGAACCTCTAGTTCTCCGCCCCATTGAATTTCCCCTAAGTAGCTGCCCTTCCTGTCTTAACTTCTTTCTTAACATTCTACAGCACATTAACACTACCACCTCCACTGAAACATTATTTTGCCAGGGCCATTAATAAACTGCACATTGCTAATGCCAAAGTAAACTTTCCTGTGTATTTCTGACTTGTCTGTTTAGTAGCCTTTGTCTTTATTGGGCTCCCTCTCTTCACAGTGTCCTCTTCTCACAGCTTCTGCAACGCTCCTTCCTAACTCTCCAGCTGTTCAGTCTTAGGCTTTTTGGAGTTCCACTTTCTCTTCCTTCTCCTAAATGTTGGTGTCTCTCAAGATTTAGGCCCAGGACATCTCATCTCTTCTGACTTGCTACACTGCCCCTGAGTGTTTTCATTAATTCTCAAAGCCTTAAGCAAAGTCCTTATGCTAATAACTCCCAAACAAATACTTCCTCAGTTACACATACAATTTTCCAACTTAAGCAAGTTACTATGTGTTTCAGTTTCTCATTTATAAAATGGAGATAACAACAGTACCTACCTCTAGATTTGGTGTGAGGAAGGAACGAGTTTACTCAAGTACACACTTAGAACAGTGCTTGGTGCTTGATGAGCCCTCAGTAAATACTTGCCGCTATGATGCTGTTGTTGTTCAGTCACCCAGTCATGTCCAACTCTTTGCAACCCCAACATAACTACTATTATTATTATAAGACATCTTTTCCTGGATGTTTCATAGGAGCCTTAAACTTAATACACTAAAAAGTGAAAACGAATACCATTTTGCCTTCTCTGATATGCTTTCTCTCGCTGAGTCTCCCAGCTCAATAAGCATCAATATCATTTACTCAAATTGGAAATAACTCAGTTTTCCTTCATTTTAGCTCATACATTTGATCAATCGCTGCCTATAATACAGGAGACATGGGTTTGATCCCCGGATTGGGAAAATCCCCTAGAGGAGGAAATGACCACCCATTCTGGTATTCTTGTCTGGAAAAATTCCATGGACAGAGGAGCCTGGAGAGTTACAGCCCATGGAGTTGCAAAGACTCAGACCTGACTGAGTACGCAGGCCTTCAGTTCAGTTCAGTCAGTCATTCAGTTGTGTCCAACTCTTTGTGATCCTATGGACTGCAGCATGCCAGGCTTCCCTGTCCATCACCAACTCCTGGAGCTTGCTCAGATTCATGTCCATTGAGTTGGTAATGCCATCCAACAATCTCATCCTCTGTCGTCCCCTTCTCCTCCTGCCTTCAATCTTTCCCAGCATCAGGGTCTTTTCCAATGAGTCAGTTCTTTGCAGGCCTTAAGTCTTATAAATTATGCTTCATTTCCTATCTTTTCTGTTTCATAAACTAACTGTTAGTTCTCCAGTTCAAGCCATTACCATGCCTGGACGTCTGCAATAGTCTAACAACTGATCTCCTGACCTGTCCAACACAGTACATTCCCTGGATTACCTTCCAAAGTCCAAATATAGTATCACCTCTCTTGTAGGTCTTTTTAATGGTCTCCCACTGCCCTCAGGAGAGAGTCTAAACTCTTTAGCCTAGTTTTAAAAAGCTATTTGCAATTTGCATCACTTATTTTCCCACATCTACCCTCAGCCCAGATTCTTAAGAGTTCTTTCACTCTGTGCTGGGAAACTACAGGACAAATCCAGCCCACTGACTGTTTTTGTGTAGCTTATTGGCTAAAAAGGGTTTTTATGTTTATATTTTACATAAATATAAAACAAACAAGCAAAAGCAAGAACAGTTGCCTGAAGAATGTAGGATATTGCCTCTTCATCTGCAGACCCAAAATATTATCTGGTCTTTCACAGGAAAAGTTTGCTAACTCTCACTCTCTGCTCCATTTACTCAACTTTTTTCAGTTCCTCAAATATCCATGCTCCGGGACCTTTGCATATGATGCTCTGGGACCTTTGCATATGATCTTTTCTCTATTCTTATCCAAAGGTCTAAGTCCTGTTCATCCTTCAAACATTAGCTTACATTTTACCTTTGCCTGTCAGACTTCCTGATTCTGTAATCAAAATTAAGTAACCGCCTCCTTAGTTAAGTTGATTAAGTATTTTATTCTTTTTGGTGTTATTTTAAATGAGATTGTTTTCCTAATTCCTTTCTCAGATAGTTCTTCCTTTCCAATCTAGATGTCTTTTGTTTCTTTTTCTTGCCTAGATGCTCTGGCTATAACTTCCAGTACTGTGTTAAATAAAAATGGTGAGCATAAACCTCCTTGCCTTTTCCTGATCTTAGAAGAAAAGCATTCAGTTTTTCATCAGTAAGTATGATGTTAGCTTTTCAAATATGGCCATTATTACATTGAGGTAATTTTCTTCTATGTTTATTTTTTTTTAATAATGAAAAAGTGTTGAATTTGTCAAGTGGTTTTTCTGTGCTATGCAGACCAGTATGGAATGTCCTAAAAAAATTGAAAATAGAACTATCATACGATCCAGTATTTACCCAAAAGAATGGGAGTCAAGATAACAAAGAAATATAAACACTCTTATGTTCATTCACAACAGTCAAGATGTGGAAACAAGTTAAATGTCCATCAACAGATGAATGGATAAAGGAAATGTGGTACATACAAAATGGAAATTTAAAAAGAAGGAAATTTTGCAGTATGTAACAACACAGATGAGCCTAGAGGACATTAGGCTAAGTGAAATAAGTCATTCACAGAAAGACAAATCATGAGTCCACTTGTATGAGGGATCTAAAATAGCCAAATTCGTAGAATCAAAGTGTGGAATGGTGGGTGCCTGGGGCAAAGGGAAGGAGAAATGGGGAGCACTAATGACTGTGCTTTGTCTCATTTAAACAAAATAAACTGAAAGCTCTAGAGCATCTATTTTAAATGTTGTTAACAACTTTTTAAGATTCTCCTTTACCAGGCTTTATTATATACGAGGGGACATTGTTCATTCCTCAGCTCCTGGAGCCATGCAAGGCACAAACAGGCATTCAGTTAGCATTTGTTCACTGAATTAAAGAATCAGTTCATAAATACCTCTATCACAATAAAGAACACTTTGTGCCGTCGTAGTATGTTGTCTGCCCATCATAGAATGTGAATTGAAGTTGATTGGGTGCTTGTCCCTAATACCTAATACAGTTGTCCCACAGATTAAATAATAAAAACTATTGAAACTAAAACTGTTGAAACTAAAAACTAGTAACTTAGTACTAGTGTCCTTAGTAACAACAAAAGAACTGCTCAGCTAATCTTGCCTGCTCTAGAAGCCCAAAGAGTGAAACGGGCTTACAGTAACTGTGCTCATAGGAGTGGATTAGAATTTATGTATCGTTTTCCAGTATCTCCTTTAAGCCACTCTTTCTGCAATTCCAAAGCCTACCAGTAGGTGTTGCTGCTAAGTCACTTCAGTCGTGTCCGACTCCCGTGCGACCCCATAGACAGCAGCCCACCAGGCTCCCCCGTTCCTGGGATTCTCCAGGCAAGAACACTGGAGTAGGTTGCCATTTCCTTCTCCAATGCATGAAAGTGAAAAGTGAAAGTGAAGTCACTCAGTGCGACCCCATGGACTGCAGCCTACCAGGCTCCTCCATCCATGGGATTTTCCAGGCAAGAGTACTGGAGTGGGGTGCCATCGCCTTCTCCGACCAGTAGGTGTTAGTGGAGACTTTTTGGGTCTTCTGTATGTTCTGGTATGAGTGACTAAGAGGTAGGATAAAAATGATGTCCAGACCAATTTTTAATTTTTTCGACAGTATCAGAGCAATATACAGAATAGTATAAATTGACCAAATGCTAATTAACTTTGTTCACACATCGCCGGTACTGAAACACCTTGTCAGACTAATATAAGACATTTATGTCTTGTCCTGTGTAATCAACTGTGATGAAACAGTACTTCCCTTATCTCTATCTCTTCTTTCCGACTAGAGGGGCTGTTATGAAGTTATAATCATAGCTCAGTGGTTTTTAGGTCCCTGTGCCCTGTTTCTTCCTTATTCTGTCAGCTAACATCTAGGTCTTTCCTTATAAATATCAGAATAGAAAAAAAAAATAGATGACAGCAATTTTTCTCCCTTCTCTGCATAAGTCTAGTGTTAACTTTGTGACAGGTTCTTCCATTAAGGCTACAGTTTCTCTAGGATCAGGTTGTAGAAGAAAGAAAAAAAAAGAGAATTCAGGAAATTTTTTAGGAGGCCATAGCAAGAGTGTCATTAGAGACTGCCACTTTCCCTGGGCATTGCTTAGTATTTCCCTTACCTAGACTGTCTAAGCTTGCAGAAGGACTCTGCTTGTTTATAATTATAGGCTCTGCTTATTGGGAGTTAATTTTTTATGGTTTTCCATTCTGCATAAGCCAACAGTTCACTGTGATGAAGAGCAGACAGAAGTCAGCCCTTAATAGACATTAGCTTCATACACATACCCAAACCAATACCATCTGTAGCGCCTGCCTGTGTGCTGTGTGCAGAGTACAGGGAGAAGGAAACAGGTATTTATTTTTTAAATAATAAAATATTAATATAAAGAATTTTAATTTTCTTTTTTCCAAAGAACTAAAAAAAATGAAAAGCATCAAATATGTTGATAATTTATATTTTCAAACTTTGAAAACAATGACCATATTTATTTTTTAAGTTAATTAACTAAATAATTTATTTTTGGCAGTACCGAGTCTTGGTTGCCATGAGCAGGCTTCTCTAGTTGTGGTGAGTGAAGGCTATGCTGTAGCTGCGGTGTGCATGCTTCTCAGAGCAGCGGCTTCTCTTGTTGAGGACCATAGGCTCTAAACATGCTGGCCCTGTAGTTGCGGCTAGTAGGATTAGCTGCCCCATGGCATATGGAACTTGCCGGGTCAGGGATCAAATCCATGTCCCCAGCATCTGCAGGCAAATTCTTAACCACTGATCCACCAGGGAAGTCTGACCATATTTCTTTTTTTTTTTGACCATATTTCTTAATTAGGAAAAAAATACATATTTTTGTAAGAAAGAGGAAACTGCTTCCTAATATTGTAACTTGGGAAGGCAGATTTCTTGTTTTTCCATCAAATTATCACTACCAACCAAAAATTATAAAAATTACTGGGAGAAATCACATAAAGGCTGCAATCGATCTTACTGTTGCCCTCAACCTTCTGCTTCAGAGGATGCTTCACACGGGCAGCTGCCGTATCTGAGTGTTTTCCATGTGTGATTTCCAGGGCAGAGTTAGTATTTGAGGTGTGCTGGGCACAGTTTTTCCACTCAGGGCATTTTAAAGAGTCCAGTATATATGTAACAGAAAGCAAATATTTTGTATCAACACATTCAGTGACAGCTGCCTCTGAAAAAGGCATTCTTGTACATATTTATTCCATTCTGATCTGACACTAATCATGTACTATAAGCATCGCACTGGGAAGCCTCATTCACTTAGACTGACTGCCAGGCTTGGGGGAAAATCCACACCAAGAATGTCTGTGAAAGTTGTCTTGAAAACTTAGCGTGGAAAGCAGTGAGTCCCTTGTCTGGAAGTCTCTGCAAGGTCCTGGCTCTGCGGCCACACCTAAAGACATGTTTATTTCTGTTCCCAGAAAACACCCCATTGTTTACTCAGAAAATTGCTGCGTTGGGCACTGATTCCAGCTTCACTGAGCATCTTTTTGGATAGAAGCCTGAGCTTTCCTCATTTGAGGAATCTTTGATGGTCTGCAGTAAAGGAAAGCTTAGCCTCAAATGCAGTTTTTCTCTATTCTTTTATTTTTTAGTGTAAGTTTTGAAAAATGGCTATTAATCAATTAAATCATAGTCCATGGCTCAGGGAAAAATGCCATTGCATTCGAACACAGCCCTCATTCTGATTTCAAGGTTTTTTTCATAGATGGATGACAATTTGAAGACTTTCGAGCCAAAGCAATGAGTGGCTTTTTGTATTTCACATTCATCTTTCCTTATTGTGTGACCTTTTATTTGGGAATATGGATTGCTTTCTGCCATTTGCTTAACGATTCTTACTTCATCCCTTTGGGCATCAGATTGGAGCAATAAAAGGAACAAAAAGTCATGCTGCCTAATTTCTAGTGGTATAAACAAAACTGCATGAAAACCAAGGCCAAAAATAAGTATTAAAAAATGCAAATGCTTTTTAGAAGGGATAATAAATTTCGGAAAAGCTGCTCTGTTGTTTTCAATTTGTGCTGACATTCTATAGGATAGGGTAAGAATTGAGGTAGATAAACCAGGCAACTGCTCTATGACTCACTTAGCCTCTGGACTCTCACACTGTGTGGACTCACTCCCTATATGAGAATGAATTAGCCTAGGGTGTATGGCAAATAGATGTGATCCTTTGGCAAAGACTTTCAATTTTGGTATAGGAGAGATATACCCCTTAATTCTTTTAAGGTAGTCCCTGCAACTATCAGTCTTATTCATCACATTCCCCACAGGAGGCTTTCTGCTGTTTATTCTGCCAATCATTGGATGAGGAGACGTGCATTGAGCTATCACTCTAGCCAAGGCTCTGGTACATATGACCATATGGACTTACATGCCATCATATCCTGGCTCTTGTCTTCTCTGAACTTCTCACATTAATTTAAATGAAAGAGAGAGCATGGGAGCATAAAACACATTCCTTTACATACTCCAAATGACAGCTGTATTTGCAATGAAAATCATTTATTTAAAATACCAGAAATTTTGTATGACATTTTTGTATGACAACTTAGATGTTATATACTAAGATCTACTGATCTTCCCAGGAGAGTGGGCAACAAAGGAACAATTTCTTTGATCAAGTTGTCTACAGATGAACTCAGGCTTAGATCTTATTGCCAGAGGGAAAATCAATGAAGTTTCCCATGCCACATATCTCCAGATCCCGCTCAGCCCTACTCTGTCCTGGGAGCTGGACTTTGCTGACTGGTTTAGTGAGCACCCTTGTCCTCTGACTTTTGGGTGGGTGAGGCCAATGTGGGGCAACAGCAAGAGATCAGAGGGAACAGAATAACAACATTGTAATACTAGATATATAGATATATATTGTATATAGATTAATATAGAAGAATTAGACCAGTGTCCTCCACATGTTGAACTTCACTATGTACACCTATCTCCTCCTACCCCCAACATCAATCCTACCATTAATTCCTTTTAAAATTTTTACTGTTTTTGGAACAGATCATACATGCTTATGGTAAAAATTGAAAAGTTTTTTTAAAAGATATGGAGTGAAAAATTAATCTCCCCACCAAACTATCCTCAGACATCTAGTTTCCTCCCTAGAGGCAAATACTGTTAGATTTTCTTATCTGCCAGAGATAATCCATAAATATGTAAAATGTATACCTGTGTATGTCTTCTTTTTTTAGATACAAATGATGGCATACTGTATACACTTTTCTCTTTCTTACTTTAGTCATGTAACAAAATATCTTGTTGAGCTTTCCAGAGTGGTGCAGATAGGTCACTGCAAATGGTGTCCAGTACTCCAATAAACAGATGCAGCTTATGCAGCGTTCTATACAACCAGTCCCCTAACATTGGGCATTTGTGTGTGTGCGCTAAGTCGCTTCAGTCATGTCTGACTCTTTGCTACCCTAGGGACTGTAACCCACTGTGCTTTTCTGTCCATGGGATTCTCCAGGCAAGAATACTGGAGTGGATTGCCATGCCCTTGCTCTAGGGGATCTTCCCGACCCAGGAATCAAACCAATATCTCTTACGTCTTCTGCGTTTGCAGGTGGATTCTTTACCGCCAGCACCACCTGGCAAGCCCCACTGGACATTTAGTTTCTGTCCAATCTTTGGCTGTAACAATGCTACAATGAGTAGTCTTGTAAATGTGTCCTTTTTTACAAAACTCCATTGGTCTTCTAGCACTTCATTTTAAAAAATATTCAAAACGCTCCTACACTGTTGGTGGGAGTGTAGTTTGGTACAGCCACTATGGAAAATAGTATGGAGGTTCCTTAAAAAACACTAAAGTTACCATATAATCCAGCAATCCCAACCTCTGGCCATGTATCTGGGAAAAACAGAAACTCTAAAGACACATGCACCCCAATGTAAATAGCAGCACTATTTCCAGTAGCCAAGATATGGAAGCACCCTAAATTTCTACCCACAGAAGGCTGGATAAAGAAGACGTGGCCCATATATATAATGGAATATTATTCAGTCATTAAAAAGAACGAAATAAGGCCATGTGCAGCAATAAGGATGGACCTAGAGATTATGACACTACGTGAAATAAGTCAGATGGAGAAGGATAAATATTATATGATATCACTTTTATGTGGAATATTAAAAATGATACAAGTGAGCTTATTTACAAAACAGAAATAGACTCACAGACATAGAAGACAAACATGGTTACCAAAGACGATGGAGGGAGAGGGGTAAATTAGTTTGAGATACATACTACTATATATAAAATAGATGAACAACAAGGACCTACTTATAAGCACAGGGAACTATATTCATTATCTTGTAATAACCTATAATGGAAGAGAATGCATAAAAAGAACATATATACATGTACCTATATATATATTATATACGTATGTATGTGTAACTGAATCACTTTGCTGTATACCTGAAACTAACAAAACATTTTGAATCAACTATAGTTTGATAAAATAAATAAAAATAAAATATTTTTGAGGTGATTAACTCAGTATGATATTTGCTTGTAATCAGAACTAGCCCAACCAGCTCACTAAGTATTTGTATTTGCGTGCTAAGTTGCTTCAGCCATGTCCAATTCTCTGGGACCCCATGGACCGTAGTCCACCAGGCCCTCTGTCCATGGGATTTTCCAGGCAAGAGTACTGGAGTGGGTTGCCATTTCCTTCTCCAGGGGGACTTCCCAACCCAGGGACCAAACCCACATTTCTTACATTGATAGGTGGAGTCTTTACCATGAGCCACCAGGGAAGCCCATGTGACCAGTACCACCATTTTATTTAAAGGTGTTAAATATTATTTAAAAGTATTTATTGGGGGCAGTTGGAGAGGAGTGTTGACTTAAAGAGAACATTAATAACCTGGGTTTTCCTGGGTTTTCATTTTGATTTTTTTCCCTTATGAAATAAGAAAAAATACTCTATATGACAAAGTAAAAGTAAGAAGAAAAAAACGAGGGCGCTAAGATATCTGTGTCTGTGTTGATTATATATGTGCTTAACGTCTACTCACTAAATAAACTATCCCTGAAACAGTATTACAGCAGGAAGAATGTATAATTCTTACAATGGCAACAGCAAACAATGTCATAAAGTATTACTATTTGCATTTTATTTTCCTTTCTTTCAATGACTAATCGTCTTTCTTAATCTCTCTTACATGTTTGCGCAATAGTCTCACTCCCTCACACAAGGAATTTAATGTAACATTTATACAAAAAAATCGGTACCATTACAATCCAGGGAAAGTTTTTGTTGAAAGATTGGGACAAACCTTCCAGGTGCAGTCTCTCTCTTTTTTAATTGAAATATTTTTGACATATGACATTGTGTAAATTTAAGGTCTACAACATATTGACCTGCACTTTTGTATATTGCAGTATGATTACCATTGTAATGTTAACACCTCTGTCATGTCACATAATTGTCATTTCTTTTTTGTGGTGGGAATAATTAAGATCTAGTCTCTCAGCAAGTTAATGTTAATGACAAGATATGGAAACAACCTAAGCATCTGTCAAGGGATAAATGGATAAAGAAGATAAGATATACACGGATACACAGAGACACACACACAGACACAATGCAATGTTATTCAGCCATGAGAAAAGGACATTTTGCCATTTCACCCCAACATGGATGGGCCTTGAGGACATTATGCTAAATAAGTCAGGTGCTCTTTTTGGAACTATTGTAAAGAAGAAGAATCTTCTTGATATTAAAGGGCAGTGATTTCCCATAAATTTAGAAGAATGTTCCTGAAGAGAGTCATTTTTAAAGCTGAGGTTGCCAACCTTTTTTCTTTTAGATTTTCTGTAAGATGTTGAGCTTCCTCAGGGCAGTTTAAATAAACTCTCCCTTGTGAAGGAGGCACAAGTTACTTGTGAGAATATATATTTCTGGTCAATAAAGCAGTATCTCCTAGTTGACAAAGCACTGAAGTAAAAGTGACTCATGTGAATTTCAACAAGCCACGATGAAAGCAGGGCTGTATAATTATCCCATCCGACTGCTGAGAATATGAGCCCAAGAGAGCATAAAAGATTAGCCCAGCACAACATAGTAAGTGACATAACACTTGCTGCTTACTTTAAGAATTGCAAGCAAGCCATTAAGTCTGTCAATTTGCAATAAAGAAATCTTTAATCCTACTTCTGTTCCTGTTTTTGATATTGAAAACTTTATTCAGTGAAGTTAAATTCCTAGACTTCCTTGGTGGCACAGTGGATGGGAATTTGCCTGCCAATGCAGGGGACCTGGGTTTGAACCCTGGCCCAGGAAGATCCCAAACGCCGAGGAGCAACTAAGCCTGTGCACTGCAACTACTGAAGCTGGGAGCCTAGAGTATGCGCTCTGCAAAGAGAAACCAACTGCAATGAAGAATGGAAAAGACTCTGATGCTGGGAAAGACGGAGGGGCAGGAGGAGAAGGGGATGACAGAGAAGGAGATGGTTGGATGGCATCACTCACTCAATGCACATGAGTTTGAGCAGGCTCTGGGAGAGAGTTAAGGACAGGGAAGCCTAGTGTGCTGCAGTCCATGGGGGTCTCAAAGTGTTGAACACAACATAGGAACTGAACAACTGCAACGAGAAGCCCACACACTACAACAAAGAGTAGCTCCTGCTCGCCATAACTAGAGAAAGCCTGTGCAAAGCAATGAAGACCCAGTGCAGCCAAAAATAAGTTAATTTTTAGAAGTTAAATTCCTATGCTTAAAGAGGATTCCAAAAGAGGAAACAAATCACATGCTCAAAAAAGGAAACTGAAATTCAGGACAAAGAATAAATGGGAAACAAGAGAATGACAAATAAAATGCCTATGAGTTCAAGGAATCAAAAATAAGGGGATGGGGGAACATTTGAGCCATGCCTTAAAGGGTGGGTAAGATCTTTAATGGAGGAGAAAGATATTCTAGGAGATTGAATAAATCTCCAAATATTGCCTGGAAAACAGGGGGCATGCTACAGGAACGCTGTAGTTTGGTAGCAGCACGGTGTCAGGCTGTGAAAAGAAAATCTCTTTGGCTAAGGAAGGTTGGGCTATCTTTTAGAAGGAACTTAAAAAGCAATTAATTCAACCAGTGTTTATTGAGCAACAACTAGGGGCCAGGCACTGTGCTAGACTTGACAAATCAGGCTTGTGGTTTCCCGACCTCATCTCTCATTCCCTGCCATTCAATCTCTGCAAACGACCCTGCCCACGTGGCACTGGCAGAAGGCACCATTGGCTCACATGTAGACCACGCAGAAGTCACCTTCCAGTTTTCATTTCACTTACATGCTGACTGTTGACTACTCTCTGCCTCTTAAAATTCTCTTTCCCGTTAGCATCCAGAAAATTCCTTTTACCTGATTTTTCCCAGAATCTGTCTAGCTGCTCCTTCTGATTCTCTATTGTTATCACTTCATTCATCCCTTACTTAGTGAAGCAGAGTCCTTGAGAGCTGTCCTTAGCCCTCAGTGTACCTCAGGCCACACATTGGACTTTAGTGATTCCATCCTCATTGATTTCAGTCATCACCATTCCAGCGACTTCTCAGTGCAGGCCACTCTGCTCTTATAGCAGATCTTACCATTTTTATTGAACAGCAATTTTGCTGAATAAATCTTACTGAACAGATTCACGTACATGTTCTTCAAGCACGACATAGGCCAAAGGAAACTGAGCATCTTTCCTTTAAGATTTGTTCTGCCTCCTGTAGTCTCAACAATGTTAAAGCTATTCACCTAGCTGTCCAAGGCAGTAGAGTCACCTCTACTTATCCTCTTCTACCTTCTCCCTCCAGCATCTAGTCACTGGGTGAGTCCACTTGGTGAGTCCACTACCGTGTATTATATATTGTACATTATTCCTCTTCTCCCATAACTGATCTTTATAAAGCTTCTCACCTGGACACTGCAATGACTCATTCCCTGACTACAGCTTTGCTCCCTCCCTACCCTTCAGGCTGCTAACACTTCATTTCACTACTTAAAATTCTTCAATGGCTCTGTGTAGCTTACAAAATAAAATTCAACTCCTTGGTTTATTACATGTGGCCCCTCAAGGCTGTCTCTTGATGACTTTGCTCCAACCTCTACTGTCCTGCATAGGGCTTCCTCTCTATCAACCAAACAAAAGTGCATTCAGATTGTGGGACAGGGTAAATCCTTTCATCCGTGCTATTTCGTTAGCTCGAAATTGTCTTCTCTCCTTTTTGTCTACCTCGTATTCTTGAAAACATAACCCTGCCTTCCCTGACCCTCAGTCCAATTATACATCTCTCTCCTGTGTTCCTAGGATGTTGAACGTGGCACTTGTCAGACAATTATCATTGCTGAGGTACATGTGTCTTTTCTGTCAGTTTTTGAGAGACCATGATTTACACAACTTATATTTTCCCATCCTCAGGGTGATCTTTCCTGAGGTGTACTTAACGTGTGCATGAGTACAAGTTGTGGAGAGAGACAGAAAGAGGTGGAGAGGAGAGGAAAGCGGAAGCAAAGAAAAGAGAAGAGGAGAGAGGAGGAGGGGGTAGAATAAGAATATAAGCTTGTTGGTGAGTTTGGGGTCAAAGTTGAGAAGTTTTTCTTTAGTGCTGTATTTTCTCTGTGAAATGCAAAATGAAGTTGTTTTCTGAGTGGGGACTTACAGGTAAGTAATAAAATCTCAAAACAGTTACGGTGGGGAACAGGAGAAGGTTCAACTCAGGACCTGAAAGGGACTTCCGGGCATCATCTCTGGTCTACCTGACGTTGTTATTGTTCAGCTGCTACATCGTATCCATGAAGGGGCTGACTGGCATTGCAAACCTGAAATTTTATGGTGGCTCCACATGAAGATTTTCTATGGGACCTGTGATGGATGTGTGCTGTGACCAGACATCCTTCTCCTTTACTACTCTGGGAAAACTCCGTGCCACATTGGCAGATCGAGAACTAACAGAGGTCAGTCAGAACATTTCCCAACAGTGTTTTGTGTATCCTTTACCATTTGGGGGAGGGACACAACTAAACTCTGCAGCCTCAGGGCTCACCCTCCTGGACTTCTTCCAGAGCCCTCTTGGAAGACAGCACCACCCCTGCCCCCCGACCCCCCACCCACCATCTAACTGAGCAACTCCAATCGGAGGTATTCCAGAAAGAATGTCACGGCTTAGGACATTCCACTTACCATGTGGCCAGAACCATTACCTTCCTGACTTTGAGCCGCCTCCAAATAACTGTGACATCCATTCTAAAATGTATGTTGATACAAGAATAGACATCACTGAGTCTAAAATAATCATCAATTCAACTAAAATTGGCTATTAAAAAATATAAGCAGCCTGGCCCATGTGTTCCCCATCTCTCTAAGAGCAGTCAGTGCCACAGCATTTGGCATTTAGCCCCAAATCCCTTTATGAGAGCTGTGTAAGGTCACAGAAACCCATATACAGAAGGATCCCAAAGAAACTGAACCTGATAACTTCCTGCATCCTCGGGATTAGGAGCTGAGAAAAAATGGCTCTTAATTTTATTGGCTTACCTTGTTGAGGGGATAACCACTTCTCTCAAATTGCATCTATAGCTCCCCACTAAAATATTCATCAGCCTCTTCTCCAGGGCATTGATTCCTCAACTCTGCCTGAGATTCAAATGCTTTATAAAAAGTACTCCTGGATGAAGTACTGCCCAGAGTCCAATCCTTTACAGTCAGAGTCCTGGCTGTTTTCCATAATTTTTAGGCAACTGAACTGGAATATTTCTTTTTTAACCAGAGCTCTAAAACTGACCTTTACTTTGGAAATGAGGGTAGTACCTGCAGGTTTCCCTAGGGATAGAAAATGATTCAAAGAGGCAAAGGAAGGTGGTGCAAATGCTCTTAGAAAAGAATACTAAATACTACAGTGAAATAATACAGAGGCTGCTCTTAAAGGAGAAGTTGAATACTGAGAATTCACTCTTTTTCTCTCTCTCTCTGTCCCAACCATGTGGGATTCGTAGGCTACACAGGTTATTTTCTAAAACTCTGAAGTCCCAAACTGCCTCGCGCAGCAGGTTCACCATGGACTCAATCGTCGCCCTACAGAAGCATTTTCAGTATCCCCACTTTTACTGCAGATCCAGTTTGGAGCCGCCAGTAGGGGGTTAATATAAACCCTAGTCCACACAATACTAGAGGCATCCGCAAACGAGGTCTACAGTTGCTGCATAGGCACATTTGGCCCACGTTTCCAAAGAGGCAGTAGCTGCTGCTGCAGAGAGCTCGCTGCCTGCCACTGCTGGGTCATTAGTATGGAAATGAGGCATGTGCGTGACAGGTGGCCTTACAACCAACACAATTAACTTTCTCCATTAGCCGAAGCTCTGACAAAACAGATGCAGCATCAATAAGCACCCTCCTCCCCTACAGAAGGAAGAACAGCACATTGCAAACCCCTCATTTCTAAGGGGGAGCAGTATAGTTTCTCCTATACACACAAAGTGGGTGGCACTGAAGTTTCCTTTTGTCTTATGGCTATTTACTTATTTATTATTTGTTTATTTTTACATTTGCTTTGCAATCCCATGGGTTCACTAGGGCTTCTGAAGCTTCCTAAAAAGAAGTCATCAGAGAAGAAGGAAGAGTAAAGCTGGAAGAATCAAACTGGAATTCTTTGCTTTTGAAAAGCAGTACACAGATGATTACTGATGTAGCTTCAGAGGAGATGAGGCTGATCTCAGAGTTCTGCAGAAGGTCTCCTCAGCAGTAACTGTACTGATTAACAGAATCT
This sequence comes from Bison bison bison, assembly GCF_000754665.1. Taxonomy (NCBI): domain Eukaryota; kingdom Metazoa; phylum Chordata; class Mammalia; order Artiodactyla; family Bovidae; genus Bison; species Bison bison. The sequence continues at coordinate 3,629,221 of NW_011494770.1, forward strand.
TAGAACCTGGAATCTGGTTTGTAAGAACTTTGTGACTCAATAGGAAACAGACAAAGCAAAATTGAATACTATAATCTGGAAAACCAGAATCACCTTCGGAAATTTCTTCCCAGTTTTTTATTAAGGACAACAAAGAGAAGTTCAATATTTTGGGACATTCTGGATTCTAAAGTCATGATTACAACTTAGCAGTGTATTTTTCTGATCAAGTGCATATCTTTTATCTTAATAGCTCACCTGGACTTCTCCAGCAATTTAAAATTCCTTCAGGTGCAGAACTTTCTTGCAGCAGAAACAGTGTAACCCTAAAATAATAATTTGTGTAAAGTAAAAATGTGAATATTAACAAGTGTGGATTGTTGTATATTATAAGGGAGAAATCCACCCCTCAAAATTTTCTATATCAGATTTAAGATTCCTATTGTA
>NW_011494770.1:3629746-3647864 GCF_000754665.1 Bison bison bison
AAATTTGAAATATTTATTATCCCTGTGGTATCACTGATCTCACATGTATTAGACCTATCATCTAGCAAAAGGCTGTTTTTTTTGGTTTGTTTTTTTAATGAAAATAAATGGAAATTCACTAATGTTTTTGTCGTACAAGTCTGAGACTTCTTGGTAGAAGCTTGAAGGAATAGGGTGGGCGTGGGACTCAGTCCTGCTAACTGGCTCACGTATTTCGAAAGGTCAAGAGGTGGACCTTTCTTTCCTCTGCGAACTGCCCCAGGCTTCTGGAATGAGCAGACCGGGATGGTTGGAGGCCAAGTGAAGGAGATTTGACTCAGGCTCTTACCTTCACCCCTCACTCTCTTCAAGCCTCAGTTTTACCACTTGAAAATGGAAATAAAATCATACCTAATGGGATGGTTAACAGGAAGACATTCAATAAGATGGTGCCTGTCAAATGGCTTGCTTATTTTGTGTCCAAATAACTAAATCATTTTGGAGGGAGATGGCAGAGTCTCAGGCACCAGATACTATTATATTTTCAATTATCTACTCTTCTGGAACCAACTCGAATCCCCCCTCACTTTCTCTGAAACCATGGATATTCCTGCAGGATTAAGGTGTCTACAGTAAATTGTGTATTTGAGTCTTTCAAGAAGAAAAATATCCCATAAAAGCCTAATAAGCCGGCTTGAAAGCCTTAAAACAATGGTTTCTAACCTTCCAACCCTTGCTGCACAGTAGAATCACTTTTTAAAAAATAATACCCTTATCTAGGCCCCCATAAACTGATAAAACCTTATTGTCAGGGAAGGGGATCCAGGCATCAGTTTTTTTTTTTTTAATCCTCTGTGAGTGATTCTCATATTCATTCAAGTTTGAGAACCACTGCCTTCAGTGGTCTGCAATTTCTCTCTCTCCTACTCCTCAGCCCAACAGCATCCATCTCCTACTCGTTTTCTTGTTGCAATGGCCTCCTCACTGGTTTTTCTTGACTCTAAGGCTTCTCCTAATGATCACACAAATCACCCCAGATAAATACTCCTAGAAGACAACTTTGGTCTCCCTACAATCCTGCTAACAGATGTCAATGGCTTGTTTCCTGACAACTGAGGTTCCAAACTAGGGATTTAAAACTAGGGTGGGAATATCCATGAATGCACTAGAGATTATCAGAGTTTATGTTGAGCGGGTTAAAGAAATGCAGAATTTAATGCCTTTTTTCTCTCATGCCTCTCCGAATTTGGAAACCCAATCCATTCTTCACAGCCTAGCTCTTCTACAATGTCATCTCCTCTTTGTTGCTTTTGGCTGCAATAGAGTTATCAGCCATCCAGCTTTGCCCTGGATTGTGGGGTTTCTCAGTACATGCTAATACCAGAAAGGTCCCGGGAAAACTGGCATGAACTGTTTACTCCAGACTAGAATGATATCAGTCTAGTACAATAATGTTTGGGTTGTAAGCTCCCTGTCACAGGAAGAATACAAGGATCTGCTCAATAATCAATTGTCACTGTTACAGCAAATTCCTGAATAACTAAAAGGTCAGCCTAGATGATTTTTAAAGTATGTTCCCACTCCAACCTTCTAGATATTAAAAAGTCTGCAATTAGAATTCAAGGATTATTCTGGAATCCCCACTTAAATGACAGGAGTTGGAGTGAAAGTTAACAGTTTTTTCAGCATTATTTTTCCAGACTTCCACATATCCTTATCTAGGACAGAAGTCCCTTTATCTGAGTCCTCTAGGGTATTCTAGTTGGAATCCAAGTAACAGTGATATTTTCTCCATCTACTATATTGTATGTAAGGTGGTAGAACCAAGAGTTAACAGGGATAGCAAGGAAGACTGGGGCCCTTGACAGAGTCTCTAGCTGCTAAGGTTTATAAAAAAGTAACAGGAGTGAATTTCTCTAGACAAATATCTGCAAATTAATGACAAACATCACTTAAAACAAAGATGAATTTGCCAAATAATACCCCCCTCAATGTATTTTTATGATGATTAGAAAGGGCTCAAATTGGAAAAGAATTATGAATGTTGCGTGGGGAAAGGGTATTTTTCTTTCTTTATAAGTCTTGTTCTGAAAACCCATTTCTGATACAGACTGGTGATTTCCTTCCCTTCAGTTTCTGTGGTGTTCAGCAAGAAAATAGTTTTATGTTCCATTTTGTAGTTTTTGAGATGTAATACCTCAAAAACGTTTTCATTTCAGAAGTATAATTTTAAAAAAGTAAACTTGAAAACATGATGAAAGAAGAAAGAAGTGAAAGAAGCCAGACACGAAAGGGCACATGGTAAATGATTCATCGATATGAAATATCCAGAAGAGATACATCCATAGAGACAGAAGGAAGATGGCTGATGGCAGGAGTTGGAGGAGGTAGTTATGGGGAATTTCTGCTTAACAGTTAAGGGGTTTTACTAACAGGTAAGGGGTTTTACTAACAGGTGAACTGGACATGGAAAAACAGGCTGGTTCCAAATAGGAAAAAGAATACGTCAAGGCTGTATACTGTCACCCTGCTTATTTAAATTATATGCAGAGTACATCATGAGAAACGCTGGGCTGGAAGAAGCACAACATAGAATCAAGATTGCAGGGAGAAATATCAATCACCTCAGATATGCAGATGACACCACCCTTATGGCAGAAAGTGAAGAGGAATTAAAGAGCCTCTTGATGAAAGTGAAAGAGGAGAGTGAAAAAGTTGGCTTAAAGCTCAACATTCAGAAAACGAAGATCATGGCATCTGGTCCCATCACTTCATGGGAAATAGATGGGGAAACAGTGTCAGACTTTATTTTGGGGGGTTCCAAAATCACTACAGATGGTGATTGCAGCCATAAAATTAAAAGACACTTACTCCTTGGAAGGAAAGTTATGACCAACCTAGATAGCATATTCAAAAGCAGAGACATTCCTTTGCCAACAAAGATCCATCTAGTCAAGGCTATGGTTTTTCCAGTGGTCATGTATGGATGTGAGAGTTGGACTGTGAAGAAAGCTAAGAGCCAAAGAATTGATGCTTTTGAACTGTGGTGTTGCAGAAGACTCTTGAGAGTCCCTTGGACTGCAAGGAGATCCAACAAGTCCATCCGAAAGGAGATCAGTCCTGGGTGTTGTTTGAAAGGACTGATGCTGAAGCTGAAACTCCAATACTTTGGCCACCTCATGCGAAGAGTTGACTCATTGGAAAAGACCCTGATGCTGGGAGGGATTGGGGGCAGGAGGAGAAGGGGACAACAGAGGATTAGATGGCTGAATGGCATCACTGACTCGATGGACGTGAGTTTGAGTAAACTCCAGGAGTTGGTGATGGACAGGGAGGCCTGGTGTGCTGCGATTCATGGTGTCACAAAGAGTCAGACATGACTGAGCGAATGAACTGAACTGAGCTGAAGGGGCTCTACTTTGGAGCAGTGGGAATGTTCTGGAGCTAGATAGGAGTGGCTACACAACTTGTGAACCTACAGAGGGCACTGAATTTTACATGCTAACATGATTAATTCTACATTATGTGAAGTCCACTTCTATAAATGGCTTGCTTAATAGAGTAAATGTTTTCCTCTTTCCCCTATTTCCTGAACACTCATTTCTCTCCAGAGGTAACCAATGAATGAGTTTCTTCTCAGAAATATTTTGTGTTCAAAAAATTCATATATTATCATTTCTTTCTTTTTCTACGAATTATAAGTGTACAGTGTTCGCCATTCTTCAGTTGATGTTCTGTTTATTTGTTACCAGTAAGCCTTGGAGATCGTTCATTTCAATATTTAATATTATCAATATTTAATTCTTTTAACAGCTTCATGATCTTCCGGTGTATATATGGAAGATAATTTATTTAAGTAATTCCCTGATGATAAGCATTTAGATTATTTTCAGCTTTTACTATTAGCAACAACAAGGCAATGAGAAGCTTTGTGTATATGTCATTCTGCATGGGGATGAGTATATCTGCAGGATAAATTCTTAGAAATACAAGTGTTGGGTTCAAGGGCATGTGCACTTGTAATTTTGATATATAAAAGCAAATTTCTTGGCTTAAATTTTGTACCATTTACATTTCCACCAATAATGTATAATAAGAATCCCTGTTTCCCAACATCACTGACAAAACAGATAATTATTTTTGTTCAGAAATTTGCTGTAACAATATAGAAGATAGTCTTTTTTTTTTCTTCAGTTTTTACAAATCCATGCTTGGCAAAGCTTTGTTTTGTTTTGTTGTCCTTTTCAGGTTTTGTTGTGCTTTGCTGTGTTAGTAGACATATCCCAAGCTGAAACTTTTCTCTCTTTTTTATCAAATTCACTTCGTAAACACTTATTGCTTTGAATTCTGGATGATTTGGTCAATATTTCTGTATATTCAATTCCTGAACAGTCTTTGAATGACTTTATCTTCTGGAAACAAAATATTTAAGTTGCTGTCCATAAAAACAATTATAGATGTGTTAACTTTTCAGCTTAGCAATTATTACTTTAGCCTAGTTCCTGAGCACAGCAAACAGTAAAGCATTTCAGACCTCCACACAAACACAATGTGGTAAGTAGTTGCCAAGTATCTTCTATTTGAAAGTTATGTGTCAAGTTCTGTGGATGATGCAACAGGAATAAGATACCGTGCAGAAAAGGAAGATGAAACAGAACATGGCTAATGCTCTAAGAGGAAAAGTGTTCCCTGTGTTTATGTGAGGGAAAGATAATCTGAGTGGGGACATCAGGAGAGTCATGTGAGAGGTCTAACGGGTAAAGATGGAGAATGAATGAGTGAATGTATGAGTGAATGATGTTCTTAGAAAATGTTTTAGGTGTTTCCCTTGACTTTATTTGTAGTGACATAATTACATTTTGTAAGTTATCAAATAAAAGATTATAAATAATATATAGTAACGCTATAAGAGTAAGAAGTGAAAGTGTTACTCGCTCAGTCATGTCTGATGCTGCGACCCAATGGCCTGTAGTCCCTCAGGTTCCTCTGTCCATGGGATTCTCCAGGCAAGAATACTGGAGTGGGTTGCCATTCCCTTCTTTAGGGAATCTTCCAAATCCAGGGATCGAACCCAGGTCTCCTGCATTGCAGGCAGATTCTTTACCATCTGTGTCACCAGGAAGCCCATAATAATGTTACAAACATTTTTGTATATTTTTTTTAATTTTATTTTTAAACTTTACAATATTGTATTGGTTTTGCCAAATATCGAAATGAATCCGCCACAGGTATACATGTGTTCCCCATCCTGAACCCTCCTCCCTCCTCCCTCCGCATCCCTCTGGGTCGTCCCAGTGCACCAGCCCCAAGCATCCAGTATCGTGCATTGAACCTGGACTGGCGACTCGTTCCATATATGATATTATAGGTATTTCAATGCCTTTATATTATAAATATTATAAATAAATATATATAAATAAAATCTTACAAATTTTTGACATTCCAAATTTTCTCTATCACTTGTAATCAACAGTTACATCTATGTACTTCCTTCACCTACCTGAGGGCTATCAACATAAAGGTGTTCATGAAATGAATTTGAACCAAGAGAAATTGATCAATCCCTGATGGAATGAATGACTTTCCATTTCTTAGCCCATGATAGATATGCTAATGGAAACCTTATGGTCAGCTGTGAAATTAAGACTTTTCCAGTATGGAAAGCCACACCTGAAAAGCAGTTTTCACAAATATTTCACAATTATTTATCTTTCACAGCATAAGAAAAATATATATATTTTCTTAAATAAAATGTGTATTTCAGAGATATATGTGATATATCTTGGTGTTTTCCAGGGAATTATTGCATGCTTCCAGAAAATGTCCTAATAAGCTCGATAAGTTAGTTATTAGTCAAATTTTGAGTGGGTTAGAAATAGATACAAAAATTAAGTGGTAAAATTACTAGTGTTTTACAGAAATTAATTTGAAATACAGACTCCTGGCAAGAATTCAGTTAAATATAATTCTGGATATATGGATATATATGTATATACGTGGTGGCTAAAATAGAGTTTATTGAATTTTAAAGCATATTATCAATGTGCTAGTCACCATGCTAGTACTTACAGCTGAAAAAATTAACCATAGTCAAAATTTAGGAAGATAGCTGTAGCTCCTAACTTCAAGGCAAATTGGAACTAAGGAGTCTTTACATCTATCAGGCAATGCCTTGTGGACAGCAAAATTGAGGGAAGACCATTTTACATTTGAAATTTACAGATTATTTGAGAATAGGCATTCATGAGCCTGAGAAAAAGAAGCAAGCTAGAGACAGACATGCAGAAAAATCACTCAAATGGTAGTATTTTTTTGCTTATAGTTTTAAAAAAAGACAAACATTTTAAGAAACTATCATTAAATAGAGGATGAGTCCCTTCTGCCTCCAGAACACAACGCAAGATTGTATTTAACACATTCATTTCCCCAGATGTACAGACGTTGGGACCAGAACTGTGACAGCAGAGACATGCAGTTGGTGCCTCCATTAGCTCAGTGTTCCTTCCGTTCATCAGCTGGGGAAGCCACTACCTTTCTGACCTTGCTCTGCCTTCTTTCACATTAAGCAAACCAGGTCTACTTATCCTTTGAGGACATAAGAGTAAACAGTCCTTCTTATATTCCCTTCCAAAGGAGGTCTACCAACCTTTCCATTGAACAGCCTCCTTTTTAAAAAATCGGGGTAAAAAGATAACAAGGTGTTTAGCATCTTAAGTGTTTTTAAGTGTACAGTTCAATGCTGTTAAGTATATTCATGTTGTGTGACCAGTCTCCACATGGTGGAAGGGGTCTCTGCAATTTCTTTCATAAGAGCACTAATCTTTTTCATGAGGGTTCTACCTTCATGGCCTAACCAATTCCCAAAGACCTTACTCCCAAATATCATCACATTGGGAATTAGGTCTCCACGTATGAATTTTGGTAGGGAAGAGACACAAACATTCAGTCTATTGTGTTTCAGTTCAGTTCAGTTCAGTCACTCAGTCATGTCCAACTTTTTGCAACCCCATGGACTGTAGCACACCAGGCTTCCCTGTCCATCATCAACTCCCAGAGGTTACTCAAACTTATGTCCATTGAGTCAGTGATGCTATCCAACCATCTCATCCTCTGTTGTCCCCTTTTCCTCCCGCCTTCAATCTTTCCCAGCATCAGGGTCTTTTCCAATGAGTCAGTTCTTCACATCAGGTGGCCAAAGTATTGGAGTTTCAGCTTCAGCATCAGTCTTTCCAATGAATATTCAGGGCTGATTTCCTTTAGGATGGACTGCTGGTTGGATGTCCTTGCAGTTCAAGGGACTCTCAACAGTGTTCTCCAACACCACAGTTCAAAAATATCAATTCTTTGGGGCTCAGCCTTCTTTATGGTCCAACTCTCACATCCATACATAACTACTGGAAAAACCATAACTTTGACTAGACGGACTTTTGTTGGCAAAGTAATGTCTCTGCTTTTTAACATGCTATTGCATTTAGATACCTCATATAAGTGAAATCATGTAGTATTTGTCCTTTTATGATTGGCTTATTTTTCTGTCTGCAATGTGGGAGACCTGGGTTAGATCCCTGGGTCAGGAAAATCCCCTGAAGAAGGAAATGGCAACCCACTCCAGTACTCTTGCCTGGAAAATTCCATAGATGGAGGAACCTGGTGGGCTACAGTCCATGGGGTTGCAAAGAGTCAGACACGACTGAGCAACTTCACTTCTATTCTTCTTAGCACAGTTTCCTCTAGGTTCATCTGTGTTATAGTATGTGTCAGAATTTCCTTTCTTTTTAAGGCTGGATAAGATTCCATCTTATGTTTATACCACATTTTGGTTAGTCCTTCATTCGTCAATGGAAACTCGAATTGCTCCACCTTTTGCCCATTGCAAATAATGCTGCACTGAATATGAACATAAGTGCACTGAATCTTGATTGCAGTCTTGGTTATTGTTCTAGGGTGTTAGTTGTTTTTTTCCTTTTGACGACTCCTCCACTTTGGAAGGAGTAGATGGTGGGGATTGGGAAGGACTGAACCCATTCTTCCACCTTTATGCCGCTATCCTATCTCCCACATGTACAGGCAGCACAGGATGGCAGCCGAAATGCGTGCAGTCAGCACCTTCTCAGATTCAGCACAAGTTGCCCCCGGTCCCCAGCCCCTTCTCTTTTGTTTCTGTCTTTACACCACAGGAGGGCATCTTTCTTCTTTTCTTTAGGCTTAAACCTATGAAAACAAACAGTTCATTAGGGATAATGTTCATCTTTGTATCTCTAGGACACATTGTCCAAATTTTGCATATTAGCAACGTTTTCTTCCTCAGCTTCACAAGTCTAATGAGACCAACTCCTGTCTGTGACTTGGTTGGCATAACTCAACTCTACTAGTTTAACATGCATGACTCAATTACACAAGAGTTAGCTAATGAGCAATGGGGAAGAAGTTACAGGTTAAAACAAATGGCACCTAAATGAATCAAGCATAGCCTTTCAGATGCCCACCATTCAACAAAGACCTGGCAAGACATTTTCTTCACTGGGTATGAATCATCCAGATAAAAAGGAGAAACCAGGGCCACCTACATTCAGAGCTTGTACATTATGACCTCGAGGCCCAACATCTACCAGGAGCTTCCTAGCAAAAGGCCAGGCTCCAGAGAATAAAAGGGCTTACACATTAGCATTAAATAATTCTCTTAGAGATGCAAATTTCTAATTAGTTACTGTGGCAACTGTAGAGGCCTAGAAGTAAGCCCCTTACACAATGAACCTGAGAGTTTACTTTTTTGATTTACTATAGGCCTGGAAGAAGCAGAGAGGAGGAAAATAAATATTGCTTTAACGGTGACAAGAGAATAAAGTACAACAAGCGAAGGGATTTCATCCTTTTGTTCGCATTCCTACAGGTCTAAGAGGAGCATTATACTTGACACACAGTCTTGCTGCAAATAGAAGCCAAATTCTCAAAGGCTTCATAAAATCATGAATGTTAGAAACATGATCCAAACATTAACAGACTATTTTTTAACCAATGTTGATATTTCTACTTCTTTAAAGTGAATATGGTCTGACTGCTATTTCAAAACAGCATGTTTTGATGGAGTGCTTTTGTTGTTTATTTTGTATGTTCAATTTCTGTTCCTTTAAAATTATATGCAGTTCTTCAAAACTTTTATTTGGTATGGGGAAAACAAAATCTTTATGTTTTTATGACAAATTGATTCTCTGCAACCTACTTATTGGAGAGTGATCTATATCCCAACCTTGAATAATACATGAAGAGAAAAAATAAAAGTATTCACAAGAAAGTCTGTGACATCAAGGATAGAATATTAATTTTGTGGCTACATGAACTGAAAAGAAAATTTGTCCCAGTAGGATTTTTTTAATTTTTTTTAGGAATAATTATTTAAATGAAAGTTTAGTAGATAAATGCATAAATGTTCTTTTCATCTTTCACAGGCAAAGAAGAGAAAAATTATTGTCAACAAACTTGGGTAATATTTCCTCTGTGGAATATATTACTTTCATCTATCTTCTTTCCTAAATGTTGTAAGTCAAATTTAGAGACCTAATACTTGCTCAAAATAATTTAAACATAGTTCTTCTCCATTTTATCCTCCTGCTTCCCTCAGACCATGTCAAAAACTCTCCTGAATCTTGTTGGGTGATTTTAATAAGCTTATCACATCTGTATGTATTCCTAAAAAGTATGTTGCATATTTTTTTAAACTTTATAACACTGTATGTCATCTCTGGAAACATGCTTTTTCATTGAACATTATCTTGCTAAGATTTATCCATAGTACCACAATGCTGTAATTCATTCGACTTATATAATTTACATATGATATAACAAATTTATTAACATATAATTTATTTGCTTTGTTTTTATGAATAATGCTAAATACATTTTCTACACATTTCCAGGTGTGCATGATACCTTATTAGGAGAGGAAATGCCAAGGCAAAGGATATGTGAATTTCAACCTTACAAAATAGTGATAAACAGCTTTCCAAGTTGCCTATTGACTTGTACTCTCACCAATGATATCTAAGATTTATATTTTACATCCTTCCCACAATTAGCTATCATCAGATCTTTTTATCTTTTGTAGGAAGCAATTTTAATGTGAAAAAATTTTATGTGAACTAACTCTACTCCCAAAATAAATTTCCTACCTCTAAAATTTAAAGCTGTACATCAAATACAATGCCTCTATCCTGGTGGTAGACAATATGAGGTTTAACAGTTAATCCTTTAACTTAGAGGAATAGTCCCATCATGGCCAAGACTCCTGGACCACTAAATATTATGCCGTGTATCAGGTTCCTGATTCTCCATTGGGTTTATCTTTTATCCTGTAGCACTTTACTGACGTTTCAATGGAATTAGTCGCTTTGTTTTTTACACATCCAATTTGCAGTGTGTCATTAATATAATGGATCAGCAATCCATGGATTGTGACATTATGTAGCCTATGAAGGACTAAGGTCCCTGAAGACTATACTGCAATAGCAAGCAGAAGAATTAACATAGCCCTGGGGAAAGACAGTGAATATATACTTCTGTCATTGGCAGGAAAGAGCTAATTTCTTTTGATTTTCCCTACTAATAGAATAAAAATAATACATTCAGTAGATCATAAACTGTGTTGACTTACAGCTGTAAAAAACTACATCTGTAATGGCAGCTACAATTGGGACAATCAAGAATGAAGCGTTCTTCCTTCATTGTTGTTGTTTAGTCACTAGTTGCGTCTGATTCTTTTGCGGCCCCACAGACTGTCGCCCAGCAGGCTCCTCTGTCCATGGGATTTCCTAGGCAAGCATACTGGGGTGGGTTGCTGTGCCCTCCTCCAGGGGATCTTCCCAAACCAGGGATCAAGCCTGAGTTTCCTGAGTCTCCTGCATTGCAGGTGAATTCTTAACTGCTGAACCATCAGAGATGAAGTGAAGTGAAAGTGAAAGTCACTCAGTGAAGTCCTACTCTTTGCAACCCCATGATACAGTCCATGGAATTCTCCAGGTCCGAATACTGGAGTGGGTAGCCATTCCCCTCTCCAGCAGATTTTCCCGACCCAGGAATCAAACCAGGGTCTCCTGCATTGCAGGCAGATTCTTTTTCTGCCTTTGCTATAATCTATTTAATTTTTCAAGGGGACAGGGTGTTTGTAAGTGTTCCTTGAACTGTATCTGCATCATTCCAATCCCTGTCTCTGTGAGCACTTTGTCTCCTCTTTTTCTGAGTGTTATCTCTCTCTGCCTTTCTCTTTTCTGGACTGTATAATTGGATTTAGGGGCTACCCAAATAATACAAGATAATCTCCCCACATTGAGATCCTTAACTTAATCACATCTGCAAAGACCTCTTTTCCTTATAAGATAATATTTACAGATTTCAGGGATTAGCACCTGATACTCATCTTTGAGTGCCCACTATTCTGCCTCTGCCTTCTGGCCCCTAAAGATTCATATCCCTCCCTCATGAAAAGTACATTTATGCCATTCCCAAATCCATCAAATTCTCAACCCGTTACAGCATCATGTGTGCATGCTCAGTCATTTCAGTCATGTCCAACTCTTTGTGACCCTATGGACCGTAGCCCACCAGGCTCCACTGTCCATGGAATTCTCCAGGCAAGAATACTGGAGTAGGTTGCCATTTCCTCCTCCAGAGGATTTTCTAGACCTAGAGATCCAACCTGCTTCCCTTACATCTCTCGCATTGGCCGGCAGTTTCTTTACCACTGGGAAGCCCTCATTATAGCATCAACTCAAGCCAAAAATCTCTTCTAAATATCATCACCTCAAAAGTCCCAAATCTAATCATCTAAATTAGATATAGGTGAAAGCCTGCATATGATCCATGCTGGGGTAAAGCCTTGGGTGATTTAGCACAGGGACAGTGTGAATGTCAGATGGCAGCAGCTTGAGCAGCACTGTTGGGTCCTGCGAGACGACTGCAGTCATGTGTTCCTGAGTGTCTTCCTTGGCAGTCCCTGTCATTGACAACTGTCATATCTGAGTAGAAACTCGGGCTTAAATGACCCTGTTCCAGATTTCAAGGTGCCTTTCTTTTCCTATAAAGGCTCCAACTTTGACGTAAGACCCGCTTCAAAGCTGCACATTGTTGTCTCTGCAGCTCTACCACCCACGGTGAAAAGTGCTTTGGAAAAGAGGAAATGTAGATTTAGTTGGGAGAGACCAGGGGCGTCACAAGGCTGGGGGTGGTGTGCAGGGTGGACTTCACTGAAAAGCTGGGATAGCCTTGGGGTGGGAGGCACCACCATGTTCGCAGAGCAGCCAGGAAACAGAGGAGCAGGAGCCCCTGAGAAGGAAAGGGGCCGTCATTCCCCGTCTCACTGTCTTCGTGAGGTCTTTGAGTGGCCATTACAGGGCTTCTATAGGAAGTTTCTGATTTTAGAATGTCAGCTGGTGAATTAACATTTAGTGTTTCGCCCCTTTACAACCTGGACAAATGCCCTTCACTGGTGTAAGCGTTCCCTGATGGTAGCATTCTTCACTCCGCTTTATCCTGACACCCTGCCTGGGTCTCTCTGGGCCCCCTTCCTCCTGAGTCCACTGGTCCTGACCTCTGACTGCTCTGACCACTCTGGGATGTGATTCGCACGATTCTCGTATTCACTGTGCTCACTTACATTTCATCTCTTGCCTCTTCGCTCAGTCCAATCACAGCTCTGCTTTCACTCAGTCTCGGGATTTGGAAATCCACAAAATACAGAGATTCTCCCGAGCTTTTGGTTCTACTAGTCCTGTGTCACAATGCAGGGCGCTAACTGCTATATGCTATGCATGTCAGCACAGACAGAGGATGCTCTGGCAGCACACATTAGGACCATGATATTCTTTCAAAATTGCTCACACTAATTTCTACATATTGTGTTATGTGGTCATACATCTCACATCTTATACAACAACCTTATTACAGTTGCCAAATATCGTTAAGCACACAAAAATTTTCTTTGGCTTACAACCTATACAAACTCATAGAGCAACTGAATGCCTCCTCTCCAAAAAATATGCTTAATATTGTTTTGATTTTTCCTATAAATAGAAAAATAGAATGATCTATTCTCACAGTTCTGCTGAATATTATTTGAACTTTGGGGAATTAAAATGGTAGATAACCTTGCTGGTAGTTGATTTTTACTCTAGCAGAAGAACTGAAGTGTGTTTTGCTGGAAATAGTATTCAACCTATAGAGATGAAGTGTAGCTTTTACTTTGTTTTCTCATATATTTCAAAGCTATATTTAAGCAGTGTTAGGAAAATATTTAACAAAGTATGGATAATACTGTTCTTTTCTATAGAACAAAACACATGGTAAGTTACAATATCTTGTCCTATCACAAATGTATTTTAAGTATATTGAAAACATGAACATTTGAACCATTCATTTGCTCACATATGTTGTAATTAGTACCATGTCCAAAGCAATGTGCTGGACAACACAAGGGGTGCAAAGGTGCATAAGGCAAGAATTCTTGCCCTCAAGAGCTTATAATGAAGGAGATTTATGTGCAAATATATCAAAATAACATGTAAAAGTGAAAATGAAGTAAACATATTCCAAATATTCAATTTAAAAAGACCCCCTAAATTGGGCTTAGTAAGTCAGAGTAAACCAGATCTTAAATATCTCCTCTTACAAAACAAAATGATATGAACAAAAAATATGGGGGGAAGCCATAGAAAGATACCATCAGAAATCAAACTAAAGAAGGTCTTGGTGGACACCAAAATACTGAAATAGAAATTTCCAAAAATCTACTCTGCTAGGCTTGTTACAAGTTCATGTAACAACAAATCATACCTTTCAGAAGGGTTAGAGTAAAGAGCTCTAATTTTTTTAAATCTAAAAAACTCTTACTAATAATCTGCAACTACAGAAAGAGAAAAAAAGAGGAAGTCTGCTGCCAATAGAGAAGGTCTAGAAATTACTAATACAATATAGAATCCTCTGCTCTACCGCCTTGACAGCCACTCAAGAAAGAAAAAGAAAAAAATTAAACTACTGTTTAACACGTTGGTGCATTTGTGCTGGGAGAGCAGAGTACTAATATTATTAACTGCTTGGGCAATAAGGAGAACAAAATAGGGGAAATGTTCCCGTCATATGGATGCTATTAACAGGTACCAAAAAAATTTTGCCTCCTCTGCATCCCTTCCTGGGGTTGGGAAGACAAAGGTAAACCAGGAAGGTTAACAGCTGAGGCTGTCTCTCTCTGTTTCCTTCCCTCTGTCACAGAGTAAAGGCACCAGAGTCACGTGACTTGGGAGAATGAGTCAAAGCCTGATAAAGGCAAAGCCTGTGCTCATACGGCATCTTCCTTAGACAAGAAATGTAACGAAACTGCAGATAAGAAAAAGTCAGTCCTGCCAATCAGATGAAGTAAGAAGGAATTCAAGCAGACTAGATTAAGCTGTTCATATGAAAAATTGACCAGTAAAGAATGAACATAGAGACAACATCCATATACCCGTCTCTTACTTCTAGTAGCAGGGAACAGAGAATAAACCAGCAGATTAATATAAAATAATTGGTGATAAGCACAGGGAGAAGCGAAACAGAGGGATGGAGAGGGTGGAGGGAGGGGCTACTTTATGGAAGGTGGTCAGGAAAGGCCTCTCTGCAAAGGTGACTTTGGTACAGACAGGACCATGCAGATACCTGGGAGAGGAGTGTTCCTGGACAGGTGACACAGCAAGTGAAGAAGAAGCATGCATGTCACATTTCCAAGAAATGTCATCAGAAGCAGAGTTGGCAAGGGGGAGAGCAGTAGAGATGGTGGGAGAACTTAAAGGCAGTCAGTGGAGGGAGAGTGCTGGTAAAGATCAGGCAGGGCCTGGCTGGCTGAACAAGGGCCTCGCTATTTACCCTGAGTGAGAGGGGCAGTGAAAATCTTGCAGAGGATGATGCCAGCTGCTCAGTGAGGAGATGATAAGGAGCAGAGGTGGAAGCAAGGAGACAAATTTCTGAGGATGTTGCAAGGACCTGGGTCAGGGGTCAGTAAACCTTTTCCTTAAAGAGCTAGCTAGTAAATGTTTTTGGCGCTGAAGACCATATGGTCTCCGTGGAAACGACTCAACTCTGTGATTGTACTGTGAAAGCAGTCAGGGACAATATGTAAACAAATGGCATGGCCGGATTTGTTCCTCCCATTGTCCTGGCTATAGTTTGCATACTCCTGATCTACATGACAGCCTCAAACAGGATGGTATCCAGAGAGCTGTTGAGATGTTGTTGGATCCTGGATAGTTTTTGATGTAACCACCAGTGGAATTTGACAGTAGATTACAGTTAAGACATGAATTAAAGACAGAAATCATGGGTGACTGCAAGAGTTTTGTCTTATGAACGTCCAAAGAAAAGAGTTATCTTGGCACAGTTACACAGGTTGTGCACTGCACAGGGCTGCACATTAAAGAGGATCCTGATTACACTGAAGAAATACTCATTTGTGTATTTATGATTATAATTTTCTATCTAAAATGGCTTTTATAACAAAATTTATATCATGATGGTTTTCTAAAAGGTGGAAATAAAGAACCTGGAGGAAGGAACTTCTTGTACTAACTCACACTAATTTTCTCTGTAAGTTAGTGGTGACTGTGGTCTAATTTTATAGAAATTATGATTCCGTTTCATACATTTTCTTGACATATTCTCAACCTAAGAGTCCTAATACAGAAATGTAATTTGGGGCCTTATAATATAAATAGCAGTATGAGGTTGATGACCATCTCATGAATTTTGGTTGCACATGTGAACAATTTATCTTTAATTATCTGCATTGCTTAATATAACTTTTTCATAGAATTGCAGCTATGCTGACATGAATCTTTGGGTCCCAGTGAATTCTAGTAGCATCATCACTAGCATTCAAAGAACACATGTGAAGAGAATTAATTTGAAGTATATTTTGATATGCTTCCCAGGTGGCTCACTGGTAAAGAATCTACCTGCAAATGCAAGAGAAACAGGAGACACAAGTTCGATCCCTGGGTTGGGAGGATCCGCTGGAGGAGAAAATGGCAACGCACTTCAGTATTCTTGCCTGGAAAATCCCATGGACAGAGGAACCTGTCAGACTACGGTAAATAGGGTTGCAGAGAGTCAGACACAACTGAGCACACACACACACATATTTTAAAATACCTTAATTAATTAGATTTTATACAAAATCTAATGTTAGGTTTCATATAAAATATAGATTAATAAAAAAGAAATGCAGTCTTTATTGGTTTTTAAAATTCAAGACATAGATACATGCAAAAATATGTCAGTTGTGAAATTAATTTTCCTAATGAGTTAATCAATCCCTTATCATGCCAACTATCTTAGTAGTTGCAGTGTATTTCTTCATATAGTTTTAAATGCATCCATTTACTACAATGAAAGAACAGTTCATTCTCCTTACTAGGACACCCTGAAAGTGTTGACACTTTCATTAAATATGAGTATATTACTCCAAGTAGTCACATACCTAACATGACTAGCCACTAGAAAAATACATATTAAAACCAAAATTGGAATACCACTTCATACCCACCAGGATGACTGTCATCAAATAACAATGAAGTTGTAAAGCAATTATCCTTCAATAAAAAAATAAATTAAAAAATAAATAAATAAAAAGAAAAAAGATGGCAAAATAAATAGACAACAACAACAAAATAAAACAACAATGAAGCAAACAAATAAAACAGAAAATAACTTGTATTGGCAAAGACGTGAAGTATTTGAAACCCTTGTTACTTCCTGGTGGGAATGTAATATGGTGCAGACACTGTTGGAAACAAAACTGTGGTTTTTCCTCAAATTAAACATAGAATTACCATATGATCCAGCAGTTCTTTTCTGGATATATACCTCCAAAAAACTGCAGGGCTGAGGGTTTCTCTAGTGGCTCAGTGGTAAAGAATCCACCTGCCAATGGAGGAGACATGGGTTCAGCTCCTGATCTGGGAAGATCCCCCATGCCTTGGAGCTACTGATCCCATGCACCACAATTACTGAGCCCATGCCCTAGAGCCTGGGAGCCTCAACAATTGAGCCCACAAGACTTAGAGCCCATGCTCAGCAAAAAGAGAAGCCACCACAAAGAGAAGCCCATTCACTGCAACTGAAGGGTAGCCCCCGTTTGCCATGACAGAAAAGCCCACCCAGCAATGAAGACCCAGTACAGTTCAGGCACTCAGTCATGTCCGGCTCTTTGCAACACCATGGACTGGAGCATGCCAGGCTTCCCTGTCCATCATCAACTCCTGGAGCTTGCTCAAACTCATGTCCATTGAGTCAGTGATGCCATCCAACCATCTCAGTCCTCCAGCACAGTCTCCCTTAAAAAAATTACTTAAAAAAAATTGTAAGTAGAGATTTGAAGAGATATTCATATACCTATGTTCATAGCAACACTATTCACAACAGCCAAAATGTAGAAGAAACCCAGGTGCTTAACAAAGGATAAATGGATAAATAGCATGCACATGGTATATGAAGTGAAGTGAAGTCGCTCAGTCGTGTCCGACTCTTGCTGGTGGGAGCCAGCAGCCTACCAGACTCCGCCGTCCATGGGATTTTCCAGGCAAGAATACTGGAGTGGGCTGCCATTTCCTTCTCCGGGGGATCTTCCCAACCCAGGGACTGAACCTGGGTCTCCTGCATTGCAGACAGACGCTTTACCGTCAGAGCCACAGTGAAATACTTTTCAGCTTTAAAAAGAAAAGAAACCAGATATATGTTGCCATAGGAAAGAACAATAAGAATAGTATACTAAGTAAAATAAGCTGGTGACAAAGGGACAAAAATTGTATGATTTCACTTATATAAGGTATCTAGGTTTGCCAACAAGTCCGCCTAGTCAACGCTATGGTTTTTCCAGTAGTCATGTATGGATGTGAGAGTTGGACTGTGAAGAAAGCTAAGTGCCAAAGTATTGATGCTTTTGAACTGTGGTGTTGGAGAAGACTCTTGAGAGTCCCTTGGACTGCAAGGAGATCCAACCAGTCCATTCTAAAGGAGATCAGTCCTGGGTGTTCTTTGGAAGGAATGATGCTAAAGCTGAAACTCCAGTACTTTGGCCACCTCATGCGAAGAGTTGACTCATTGGAAAAGACTGATGCTGGGA
>NW_011494770.1:3647964-3651808 GCF_000754665.1 Bison bison bison
GTACTTTGGCCACCTCATGCGAAGAGTTGACTCATTGGAAAAGACTGATGCTGGGAGGGATTGGGGGCAGGAGGAGAAGGGGACGACAGAGGATGAGAGGGCTGGATGGCATCACCGACTCGATGGGCTTGAGTTTGAGTGAACTCCGGGAGTTGGTGATGGACAGGGAGGCCTAGTGTGCTGCGATTCATGGGGTCGCAAAGAGTCAGACACGACTGAGCGACTGAACTGAACTGAACTGAACTGAGGGTAGTCAAATTCACAGAGACAGAAAGTAGGATGATGGTTGCTAGAGGTGGAGAGGAGAGCAGAATGGGGAGTCAGTGTCAGTAGGGAGTCAGTGTTTAATGGAGACAGAGCTAGTGTTTAATGGAGACAGAGTTTCAGTTGGGGAAGATAAGAAAGAAAAAACTATATTAGAAGATATAGTGTTTCTCTTAATAGAAAACTGTAAAAAAAAAAAAAAAGTAAAAAAAAAAAGAAAACTGTAGGAGGGAAAAATAGTGGAACTAAGTCATGGGAAATGTTCAGGGTTTAAAAAAAAAGTTGAGAGCCTCTAATTATGGTGTCAGCCAAAATGCAGGTTCCTGTCCATGAGTGGAATTAAACACAAAGTTTTCTTCCATAAAATCTCCCCTCCTGGTCCAAACTGGATGTTAAGCATCTGCAGGAGAGGAGAAAAGGAAATTCCATCCTTCTGGCAACACCATGGGTTCAATCACAGCTGCAGAAAGTGACTGGGAAAGAATATTATTTCCAATCAACGTTCCTAAGTAACATTCACTTTAAGAACAGTAAAAATTAAACTGAGCTAGTAAAACACTGCGTGGAAACAAAAGAGGGGAACTGGGCGTCTATAAAATACTAATGTCCATTGTGCTGGGCGTGTTGGACTTGTCAGAGGGTGTTGCCTCAGAAAGCAATTTGAGCAAACTAACTTGAAATGTCTTTTCTCACTGTGTGAAGTGTAACTGCTGTTATCTTTGAATTCCAAAAGGTTGCCGGGCTGTTACCTCCTGAATTCCACATGGTTGCCAGCCTGTGCCCTTCTTTAGTGCCCTCCCCCAGAGCAAAGACCCCGTGTTTCACCAGGTTGGATGGCCCCATTGGTGTGGCCCTAACAATGGATGTTCGTTTTACCTCCATAAAAGGGTTTAATGATTAAAAGGCCACACCATAGCACTCAGCCACAAAACTTTCTCTTTTGCTCCCATGAAGCCCCTCTGATTCAAAGTGTTCTTTTGGAAGGCTCAGGAGAGGTTCTCACTCTACTAGGCTGCAGAAACATCTGCATTTTTATCCATTACCTTCTACGCAGTGCACATAGTTAATATGTAATTAATAAAACACCCTTCCCTGGAGTGACACACAATAATGCCTGGTCTCCCACCAACCTCGCTCTGGCTCCAATAAAGCAGGGCTGGCTTTAGATCCTTGTTTCCTCATTCAGAGCTGGTAATAAAACCGGTCACAGGCTTATCTAGCCAGCTTACATCTTAATCTTTTTTTTTTTTTTTTCTTTCTCTCTTCTTCCATCTCCTTGAAGGAAAGCCCCCCAAAAAGAGGGAGGGCTGTGAGGGGGAGGGAAAAAACCCATACAACAACTACAGACGTCTTTTTTTTCTTTTATTGAAATATAATTGCTGTTCAATATTATACAGATTATAGGTATACAATATAATGATTCACAATTTCTAGAGGTTATACTCCATTTGCAGTTATCATAAAATATTGGCTCTACTTTCCATGTTGTACAATATATCCTTGTAGTCTATTTTATACCTAATAGCTTGCACCTCTTCAATCCCTACCCCTAAGCTGTCCCTCTTTCCTTTCCCTCTCCTCACTGGTAACCACTAGTTTGTTCTCTATAGATTTTCTCTCCCTCTCTCTTTTTTACATTATTGGAGCTTATTAGGGAGGGAGGAGGTGAACCAAACCCAAAACACACAAAAAATATTGAAGCTGGATGGGGAGAGAGCTAAAAGGGAGTATAAGGAAGAGATACAATGGAAAAAATAATAATGAAAGGAAAAGCACTCCAATATCAATGTGATTTTAAAAGATGAGCAGGTTGAGTTCAGACTGGTATGGGCAGAGACCTGGTGTAGACCAGTAGCTGGGGTGGTGATGCTGCCCTATCCTGGTATCAATGTGCCACTCCAAGTCCACAGTGTCCCCAAAAAACCCTCATGTCCACAGTGCCATCCCAAGCCCACAGTGTCCCCAGCACACCCTTCTTGTTGCTTGGCCCTGCAGATCTCTTCCTTCTGGATTTGCTCTGACCCGACCAGGAGTTCCAGCAGTGACTGGTAAGTCCAGAGATTAGATGATACATCATTTTAGCTCCTCTTAAACCACTGTGCATACACTCAGCAAATTGGAAAGGAGGCGTCTTGGTAAACATATTCTTTGGAACGCATCGTGCTTCCCTCTCTCTGCTACTTGAGGAGGTTTGCTCTCTCAGCCTGGGTGCACCGTGTTTCTTTCAAACAAGTTTACATCTTGATTTTTTCAGAACATGCCTAATTATCTCCTAAAGGTTCTTGAATAACAGTCTTTGAAAATTAAATGCTTTTCTAAAGCTAAATCCTGTAACTTTTGTGACTGGCTGGTCAAATGAGCACATTTTTGTTTGGAAAATACTGAAAGTAGTACTTGAAAATAAAAGGATTCAACTGTTATTTGTAGAACACACTCAGTTAAAATCCAGAATCTGTGATCACTGGAGGATGTCTTTTTGACTCTTGACCTCAGTGGATAGGATATGAATAAGCACTAGATATTAGAAATATCAAATGGTCCTGAAAGAGCTGTAATATCTTATATGACAGTCCGTTCAATAGTTCACGCATTCTTCCCAGTATAAGTACTTTTACTTTGAAGTGAACCAATAATCAGAAAACAATGTCAGTGTGTCTACTTGATTCTGAACCAGAGCCTAAGGGCTACCCATCCTCTCATTTCTTTTATAACAGGACTGGGACTGCTCACCCGGGCGCCACTTGATCTTCCACAGACTGAGAAACTTTCAGAAATCCTTATTCAGAATGGAAGCTGGGAATCCCTTCAGATTTTACTGTCCTTTCCTAAACTCTCTTCAGTGGCTTTACTAACTAATGCCTTGAAACTGCAACTTAAAGAAAAGCAGTGACCTCACCTTAATCATATCTAAGTACGGTGATGACGCTGTGTGTCCTTTCTAGCTGCTGTGGGAAATTCAATGAAACATTTCTCAGAATGCCTGCTGTTTCACCTGTAAAGTGAGGTCGCAGCTAGCTGTTCAGTCGCTCAGTCATGTCCGGCTCTTTGTGACCCCATGGACTGTAGCTCAACAGGCTCCTCTGCCCACGAGATTTTCCAGACAAGGATATTGGAATGGGTCCCCATTTCCTTCTCCAGGGGATCTGCCCAACCCAGAGACTAAACCCACATCTGCTGCATCGACAGGCAGATTTTTTCATCACTGAGCCACCTGGAAAGCCCAAAGTGAGGCTGATAGTACTAAAAAAGGACTTAGGGAGTATTATACAAAGTAAAATATTATTGTGTCTTTTCCTTAGGTAAATAGAAACTCTAAGGAATATTCTGGAAGAACTGACTAGTGTGTATTTGCTGTAAATAGTTTTTAACACCAGGGCTCAGTAGAGATTTATATTGTCAGGATTTAAGTGTCGGTTCTCTATTTGACTCTACTTGATTGAAATTTAGTCTAAATGTCATTTGTGATAGGGTGGCATTTTTCTTTCTCTGCATCAACTAATTTGTTTAAACGTCCTGGGCCACAGTTTCTTCATCTGAAACCAAACTGATGAAAAGTTGCTGACATTTATCATAATAAAGT
>NW_011494770.1:3651908-3652357 GCF_000754665.1 Bison bison bison
TGTTTACTGAAAAATACTATTAAACATGAGGAATAATAAATCAATAAACAGTTTTCAAACTTCCAGGTGAAATTTTCAGGGTTGTTTTATTTCTTATTTGTTAGATTAAACTTTATTTTGAATAATTGCAGATTCATCCGTCTAGTCAAGGCTATGGTTTTTCCTGTGGTCATGTATGGATGTGAGAGTTGGACTGTGAAGAAGGCTGAGTGCCGAAGAATTGATGCTTTTGAACTGTGGTGTTGGAGAAGACTCTTGAAAGTCTCTTGGACTGCAAGGAGATCCAACCAGTCCATTCTGAAGGAGATCAGCCCTGGGATTTCTTTGGAAGGAATGATGCTAAAGCTGAAACTCCAGTACTTTGGCCACCTCATGCGAAGAGTTGACTCATTGGAAAAGACTGATGCTGGGAGGGATTGGGGGCAGGAGGAGAAGGGGACGACAGAGGA
>NW_011494770.1:3652457-3656024 GCF_000754665.1 Bison bison bison
GCTTTAACTTCTGAGCCACCATACCCAAATCATAATAGAATCACTATATTTTGACAGGATATTTAGACTACCATAATGGCATATGAAGATTTATGCTACAGTTTAAACAATATCTCCAAATTTTATGTACACAAATAACATATGATATAATATTATACATATGTATTTCATGTATCTAGTGCTGCAAAAGTTTTTTTGCAAATCATAAATAAATAATACATATAGCATTTGTATTATATGAATACTGAAACAAAATCATAATTAAATTGTACTAATATGGATTTGGAGATAAAACATCTTTTTTTTTTTTCACTTGAAAGTGTCATGATCAAATTTTGAAAAATGAGTAGCCACTAGAATTTACTGTTCTGCTTTAGAATAATCAATAATAGTCATTCCACAGGTGATGAGTTTATTAAACTCAAATTACTCATGAAGTTTCATTCTCACTGTTCCAATCAAAGCATTATGTGTGGTAAAATTTTTAATTTTTTTCAATAATTTAATAACATGCCTGATATGAAGAAATTATCTCTATAAGTTACCTATCAGAGTACTATTTATTTATGTAATATTTTCATTAATATAATTTAATATTATTTAGGCCAGATACCAATTTTATTTAAGCTAAAGTCTTTTTTTAAAAAAGAGGGAAAAATTACACATCTCAGACTTCAGGCTCTCAGTCCTTAGAAACCCGTACAAAACTGACAGGCCAATAGTGATTGGGGATAGCTGGTGCCAAAACTTTTGGAATCACTGAGCATCTTCCCTGCTGGCCACACTGGAACCCCTCATCCCAAAGCTGAGGTTAGCTTACACAAATAAAGGGGAGGAAAGCTTCAAAAGAAGCTTCTTACCCTTGATTCCAGTGCATACATGGGTCAGGAGAGGATATAATGTTTGTAGAGGGGATTAACCCCCTGCTGATTCCTCTAGTCTGAGAACACTGAGTTCTGCACCCCTACCCCCATCAAAGTGGGGGGTGTCTAGGATCAGCTGACCCTTCCAGAGCTATAATTTCCCCAGAATAATTTCCTGACAACAAATGCTCAAAACTCAATGTAAATGGTATAGTGTCTGCAAACTCCACATTCGCCCAAAGGTTTCATCTCAGGCAGAAAAATAACAGCATGGAGTGGAGTGGAGGGGCAGAGAGTGTTCCCCTGAGAAAGTAGATAGATCAGGACGATGCAGCCTTTAAAGCAAAATTAATGGTTAAAATAGCTTCATCCTAATATCGACTTAGATAGTCATTGACTTCTGACTTTAGATAAAACTGTGATCTCAGAATCTCCGTTCCCTGGAATTAGCCACATACAACTGGAATTAAAGTCCCAATTTTTCACCTAGAAATCGGTGGACAGGGAGAAATATGCTTGTTCATTATCTTTTTCCTTTACAAAAATAAATCAAAAGTAGAGACTGTCTTCGGGGGCTCAGTGAATGTAAAAGTGTTTCCCCCGCACCTCTGTTTGCTGAACACTGGAATAAGAGTGAACATGATAATCTGTATTTGATCATTAATATATTTATCCCTGCTGTTCCTAGTCTTTTAGGTTATAAAACCTAGGAAGGTCAAGGATAATGTCTGTTTACCTTGCCTGGTAACCTTGCATTTAACACAGCACCCCACGCAATGAACACCTGGCTAATGCTGGCCCACCATCATGATGCTGGTGTTGATGCAGGTGGCTGGAGTTTGCTTAGTTCCATCTAGTCCTGTGTTGAGTAGGTGGTACCTAGGCAGCCACAAGTTTAAACCCCAACCTGATAAACTGACAAGTATCACCTACGGTGAGCTAATTACTTGCTTTTCAGCCCCAACCCCTACTATTTCCACGGTTGGGCTCCAGCATATAGTAAAAGGCAGAGTGTCAATCACTAGCAAGTGTGAATAATACCCAAATAACACCACCAGATTGTGTTGGTCTAAAGTGTCAAATCAAATTTTCCACGAGCATTTCTGAGAAATATCCAAAATAATACTAAAATGGGGTGTTAAACCTTTCCAGATTGTTGGTGAGCTTTTGCTTGGGGGGAAAAAGAAACAACTGAGCTTCTTAGATGGGGGTCAATGTTCTCCCATTCTTACAGGGGCAACTAAAAGAAAGCATAGCAAAAGAAGCAGCAGAGATGGGGGAACTTCATCTTCCCTAGGAGCTCATTTTCCTGTCTACACGTAGGATGCATGGATGAAGGAAAAGAGATGTCCACCAGCTTTTAATCCCATTTCTTTTATGAGATGTCATATTCCTCTTCCTTTAAACCTATGTTTCTACTACCATTTTACTTAGGTAATGAAGGACTGAGTTTTCTGCTTTAGGTGATTTGTAACAAGTCTTTTAATTTGCTGCCTAAATTTTGTATTATTAGTAGCGTGCAGAATACCAAATGTGTTTCTTTGATGTATTCAGAAGGAAGAAAAGGTAAGTACTGATATATAGTACTAGAGTCACAAATCAGGATCTTATTTTGTTTCAGAATGCTTTGAAACAATTAATTATGCAGATAACTCTGTTTATGAACTTGTCCTTATTAACTTAGTAATTAGCAAGATCTTGGAATTCATTAGACATTGCAGCTGGAATACTGCTTCAGTTTTAACACATCCAAATGAACGAAAAAGGCAATAATAAATAAGTTGATATCCCTTTCCTGCTTCTTACATTTTTCTAAGGCTATGTTGTGCCTAATTAAACCATATTTTAGATTCGAAATTTTTTTAAAGTAGCATTATCACATTTTTTAAAACATGAAGACAGAATATACTTCAGTTTGGAAAAGTCTGTCACCAATAAAGTTATGGACAGAGTTGTAGAGCTACATCCTTTTCTTCATTTAACTCAACAGGCAGTCTTGCAAGCATGAGAAAAAGTTAGCAAGGTGGATTCCAGAAAGTTCCTTCCTGTCCTTTAATTCTCAAAGCAAACTACCCCCACCCCCATATTCTAGAATTCTGTTCAAAATCCTACTCAGTGCAGTCAGCTAAGTCTCAGTTCTAGATTGGTACTTGGTGAATAACCTCTTCATTAACTCTTAACACTTCTGGTATTTGTTTCAAGTATGAATTTAAATTCATTCAGAAATTAATATATTCTTTTTCTGTTTCATGATCAGAATTTTCTGCAATGTTATAAATTTCACATAAATTCTGTGAAAGAAGGTTGGAACCCAGGACAGATTTACATCAGCAAAGCCAGGATTCAAACTGCAGCCATGAAATTAAAAGACACGTTCTCCTTGGAAGAAAAACTATGACTAATCTAGACAGCAAATTAAAAAGCAGGGACATCAGTTTGCCAACAAAGGACTGTCTGATTAAAGCTATGGTTTTTCCAGTGGTCATGTACGAATGTGAGATTTGGACCATAAAGAAAGCTAGCACCAAAGAATTGATGCTTTTGAACTGTGTTGGAGAAGACTCTTGAGAGTCCCTTGGACTGCAAGGAGATCCAACCAGTCAATCCTAAAGGAAATCAGTCCTGAATATTCATTGGAAGGACTAATGCTGAAGCTGAAACTCCAATACTTTGGCCACCTGATGCGAAGAACTGGCTCATTTGA
>NW_011494770.1:3656124-3656880 GCF_000754665.1 Bison bison bison
GCTCCTCTGTCCATGGGATTCTCCAGGAAAGAATACTGGAGTGGGTTGCCATTTCCTTCTCCAGGGGATTTTCCCGACCCAGGGATCGAACCCAGGTCTCCGGCATTCTAGGCAGACGCTTTAACTTCTGAGCCACCATACCCAAATCATAATAGAATCACTATATTTTGACAGGATATTTAGACTACCATAATGGCATATGAAGATTTATGCTACAGTTTAAACAATATCTCCAAATTTTATGTACACAAATAACATATGATATAATATTATACATATGTATTTCATGTATCTAGTGCTGCAAAAGTTTTTTTGCAAATCATAAATAAATAATACATATAGCATTTGTATTATATGAATACTGAAACAAAATCATAATTAAATTGTACTAATATGGATTTGGAGATAAAACATCTTTTTTTTTTTTCACTTGAAAGTGTCATGATCAAATTTTGAAAAATGAGTAGCCACTAGAATTTACTGTTCTGCTTTAGAATAATCAATAATAGTCATTCTACAGGTGATGAGTTTATTAAACTCAAAATACTGATGAGGTTTCATTCTCACTGTTCCAATCAAAGCATTATGTGTGGTAAAATTTTTAATTTTTTTCAATAATTTATTTATTTATTTATTTTTAATTTTATTTTATCTTTAAACTTTACATAATTGTATTAGTTTTGCCAAATATCAAAATGAATCCGCCACAGGTATAATTTAATAACAATATGCCTGATATGCAGAAATTATCTCTAT
>NW_011494770.1:3656980-3666346 GCF_000754665.1 Bison bison bison
GACTGCAAGGAGATCCAACCAGTCAATCCTAAAGGAAATCAGTCCTGAATATTCATTGGAAGGACTAATGCTGAAGCTGAAACTCCAATACTTTGGCCACCCGATGCGAAGAACTGGCTCATTTGAAAAGACCCTGATGCTGGGAAAGATTGAAGGCAGGAGGAGAAGGGGATGACAGAGGATGAAATGGTTGGATGGCATCACCGACTCGATGGACATGAGTCTGAGCAAGCTCTGGGTGTTGGTGATGGACAGGGAAACCTGGTGTGCTGCAGTCCATGGGGTCGCAAAGAGTCGGACATGACTGAGCAACTGAACTGAACTGATACAGTTTATTTGAGTTCCTTTAGTGCCATCTGCAAAGGGGTATTCAGTTCATTCTGATTGGAAAACATGCTACATGGCAATTTCCCCCTTTTTTACTCTAAATTTATGTTAAATTTTTCTTTAAAAATTGCTTATTTGTTGCATTAAATTCTAATATTTAATGATACAAGTTATACTCTCTTCTCCAGACTCACACTGCTGGATTCCCTAACACAGATTTAGGTTCCTTCTATATTCTGGCAGCTTCCTCCTAGACCAGTCCTGCCTGTCAATGTCTCTTTGAATGTATAGGTAATACGAACATAGAGTAATACACGAGGACTGATCAGTTTATGAAGGAAGGTCCTATCACTTCCTTAGTTCTGAAGACCATACACCTATTAATAGAGTCTGATTGTATTTATTTGGCAAGGTACTTTAGCCAGGATTGTTCCAAAAAATAAAGCCCAAGGTCAGAGCTCTTATGCAGATAAAAGCTTATGTGCAGATAGTGTAGTGGGGGAAGTAGAACCAGGAAATAAAGAATAAAACAGAATGAAGAAAAGTCAGAGGGTCACCACTGTGGGTAACTGGGCGTCTGTCCACCCACAGTACTCTGAAGAGCTGAGTAATGCACCTCAGAACTGTCTGTGGGAACAGAGGAAGGTCTCATGTATCCACTGGCTCCCTTCCCTCATTAATCCCTGGTCAGGGGACGTCACTGACCCTGGGCTGTCAGGCCCCTCACCCTTCCAGGTCTGTGCACGTGCAAGGCCAATTCTGACATGAGGGATATGAAGACATGAGGGGAGTCAAGACATGAGGGGAGTCAAGACATGAGAGGTATGAAGTGCCCAGAAGTGAAGCCTCTCACCAGCAGCAATGGCTGTAAGAACAAGTGGGCTGAGAGGATGAGGGGGATAGGGACAAGAGGCATCCAGAGCAGATAACCGCATCCCAAGACCAAGTCATATTTAACTTGAAGTTTGCTAACCCTGTCAGTCTTTTATTTCTGTACTACTGGGTTTCTTGTTGGTATTATCTAAGATTTCACAAGTTATATATCCCAAATATTCTAGAGAGAGATTGAACCTTTGAGATTATTTTAGAGATAAGAAAATGGGGGCACAAACTGGGGCAACAGATCTCCCATAGTCACAAAATTAATCTAAATAGCTGCTTCAGTTTTCTGATGCACTTTGTGGAGGTCTTTTAAATTACCCTTTGGGGAAATATCTCTTAGACTGCTAGAACTACAGAATGATGACCCAGAATTCGAATACCATCACCTTCATTAGGAGCTGTTTTTGAGCTTGATTCTGCCAATCATGCAGATGTTTATTTCTTAGCTCACTGAGTTCACATTGGTGCCGGAGTTTGTTAGCAAGAGATGTCGTTATCATTGTCTTCATTCTGCTTTTCTTTATCATGCAACTAAAACCCTGAAAGTGTTTATGTTTTCTTGTTGTTGTGGATTTGAGATCCAGCAGCACAAATAGCTGTGTGTTCAGATCAGGTGTGTCCAGAAACAAAGGTGGCATAGGAGAGGCCAAGAACCTCCCTGTGCCCAGTTTCCTCTTCTGTAAAATGCGGACAGTTATAGTACCACCATAAAGAAGGCTGAGCACTGAAGAATTGATGCTTTTGAATTGTGAGAAGACTCTTGAGAGTGTCTTGAACTGCAAGGAGATCAAACCACTCAATCCTAAAGGAAATCAACCCTGAATATTGATTGGAAGGACTGATGCTGAAGCTGAAGCTCCAATACTTTGGCCACCTGATGCAAAGAGTCGACTCATTGGAAAAGACCCTGATGCTGGGAAAGATTGAGGGCAAGAGGAGAAGGGAGTGACAGAGGATGAGATGGTTAAATGGCATCACCGACTCAATGGACATGAGTTTGAGCAACTCCAGGAGGTGGTGAAGGACAGGGAAGCCTGGTGTGCTGCAGTCCATGAGATCACAAGGAGTGGGACACAACTTAGCAACTGAACAACAATAACAACAACTCATGGGGCTATTATGAAGCTAACATGATTTAATGTTTGTTAGTGCCCTATAACAGAGAAGGCAATGGCACCCCACTCCAGTACTCTTGCCTGGAGAATCCCAGGGACGGGGGAGCCTGGTGGGCTGCTGTCTATGGGGTCACACAGAGTCGGACACGACTGAAGCGACTTAGCAGCAGTGCCCTATAATAGTGCCAGACACATTATAAGTTTTGTTAAATCACACCTATAAAATCAGTCTCTGGGGGAAAACTTTTGTTTCATTGTTTTTTTGATTTTTTTTTTTTTAACTGCATCATCAACACTATTTTTTTTTATTCAAAATTATCTCAACTTTTCTCTTAGGTGTAGAAGAATTGGACATCTCTGTAGTTACTTATTTACATACATTTAGCTTATATTGTATACTCCTTTTTGCTACTTATGGTACAACTTTCTATTGCAGTATTAAATATAATAAGACCACTTCCCTACTAGACTCTGGGCTATAAAAATATTGTTTGCCTAAAATTTTCCACACTGTTTTTAACAGCAAATAATAATTTTTAGAAACAACAAATGAACAACAGCAACAAAATAACTCTAAAAAAGTAGAAGAAATAAAGATGTGTCAGTTGTACCTCCTGATACAAATTTAATTGCAGTAACCACTTGGATGGGGTATTGTGTTGATGGTTCTTGTTTTGGTCTCATTTAAGCTGAAAAACATGTATCCATTATGAGCTGTATTTAATATGATTATGATGGCTTTTCCATCAAGTGGAAATAGCAATAGCCCCATCATCTTTCTCACAAGTTTTATATAATTGAAAATTTTCACTTTTGAAAAATGTAACACTTTTGCTGTTAAGCAGCATTTTGCCCATATGACTTGATTCAAAAAATCAGTAATTAAATATGCTACCAACTTTAAAATAGTCTGTTTGCATAAGTTATTATTCGTGAATAGACGGATTCGTTTATTCTTCCTGAGGATGGGAACACAGCCACATCTCCTTTAGAAAGTTCAAAAGCTGCAGTGCCTCCTTGCTGACAATTGCTGACGAGATAGTCAGAGGAGATTCAGGAGTTGTCTTGACAAAACAGTAATTTAGAAACTTACTGTCCGTCGGCTGCTTCTGTTTGAAATATCTTGACAAGGCAGT
Source organism: Bison bison bison (assembly GCF_000754665.1). NCBI lineage: Eukaryota > Metazoa > Chordata > Mammalia > Artiodactyla > Bovidae > Bison > Bison bison. Next base: position 3,660,441 of record NW_011494770.1, read on the forward strand.
GTCTGTAGGATGATTTTAATTCTTGATCTTTCAACATAAATTTCCACCCCTTCCCCGCTGTCTGTTGGCAGTAGGAGCACCAGCTCAGAAATCTGTAAACACGCCGGCTGTTTTAAAGAAAATTCTGGGGCATAAAGAAGTCTGCCCATCGTGGCGGCCTGGCCTGCTGGGTTCAAGCCACTGAAAGCAGCTGCCGGGGAATTTCTCAGCCTTTTGGAGACTGTCTCAGTTCTCTGAGTTTGTTCAAGTGTACCAGGGCTGTGTGCAATGGAGGACGCCTGCTGGGTGGGTTTGCTCTCCACCCAGGAGCTCAGAAAAGGTGAGAGGGCTCTTTCACATCGTCTCTTTTTCTTGAACTGACACAATGCTTTCTTCAGCAGGTCCCTCTGCCAGGGAGCGCTCTGTCTCGCATCGCTCACACTGGGACATTTTTCCACATTTCCAGGATTATGGCCACTTTTACTTAGATCTATGTGTGCTGCCTCCACGTACAAAGAAGCACTTGGGGACAGGATTAGTAGGATTAGAAGAGATTCACATATGTCCAGTTCAAGCAATTGGTATTCAAAGCTTTACACTTTCAAATGCCACCAAGAGAGAGAAAAGGGGCAGGGAGCTTGCTTTGCATTTCAGCACCTTCAAGAGAGGAACAGGGCTTTTGATTGGTGTTTAAAGCGGAGGGGATAAACAGATTCCTCCTTGGTTTAATCCAGTCCAGTACCCTGGCCTCTAATCTGGGGACCCAAATAGCAGTGCCGCTAGGCTCTAAAATCACAAACTTGTGCATTTGGGAGGTTGCTGGTGTTCCGGAACACACCACAGCACAGCTGTTTACAGCAAGTTCCTTTCCCAGTTGTGGTTTACTGTTTGATATATAAGCATTCCTTCAGGATTTCCCTTGCGGAAGATTCCTAACTCTGTGTATATGTAACTAACTGTGAAACTCAGCTTCCTGGCAATGACTTAGAGCAGAGGTTTGATTTGTTTTCATGTATATTGATGGTGGGGGTGGGAGGGGTGGTAAAGGGCAGAATGGATGACGCAAAGGGAGGGGTAATAGAATGACTCTTGAAAGCTGAAAAACAGCTGTTGACATAATGAAGTTATTTCTTGTATTGGGTTGGCCAAAAAATTCACTTGTTTTTTCTTTCACACAATGTAATGGAAAAATCCAAATGAACTTTTTGGCCAAACCAATATTTTTTTGTAAAGACAGAAGGAGACACACCTCCACAACAGAACTAATTTTCTTATCAATCACTATTTTTTTCAGGTCATGACACAGCCTATATTTTCCTCTCGATCTCCCCATCCTAGAAAGACCCATTTTCTTTTATGAAGGAACAAAACAGCCACTGAAAACAACCATGTTTTAAGGTTATACCTATTCCATGACTTCGTAAGTAAACGTGTAAGAAAAGTTTTGCTGTAGATTGTATTATATGTTGTATTTTAACTTAGCAACACTGACCCCTTGATTATAAGGTTCTGTTTTGATGGATTTTGATAGTACTTTGACATCTTTCCCAAGGCTGTAGATTTTTTAAAAAGTTAACTTCTCATAAACTCTGAAATATTACTTACAACGAAAAGATGTTGCTAAAAGTCCTATTTCTTTTTTTAGGAATAAACCTCTCTAACTAAATTTATTTTACTCATGGAAAAAGATTTACACTAGTTATTACTGGACCTGGGGTCCAGTCGCCAATCTGTCATTAATTAAATATTAACCTAAGGGAGTCATTTATTTTCTCTTTGCCCTCAGAATCTTCCTGTATAAAATAAAGAGATTGGACTAAAATGTTAATAGCTTCCATTCTTGGCACAGCATAAATGTTTTTTAAACATTAAAAAAACTTTTTAAATGTATTTCTGAATTTAAACACTCTGTATTTCTCTTCATAATCATTTTAAAAGAAGTCACTTATCTCTGCCATAGAACAGTCACATTTCACAAGACAAAGACGTTACCTTCAAACAAATTAACTGCAACATCTCTTGAGCAGGAATTACCTGAAGCAGATATTTTACAGTGAGATGATATCTCTGTAAGACATGTTCTTAAATACCAAAAAAGCTTCTGTGGTGCCAAATTACATCTGTCTGTTATCTTTTTTTTTTTCTTTTTTCCAGTTCATTTTCTCTTCTATTATTCATATTAGATAAAGTCTATTGTTTTGTCTTCAGAGTCACTGCTTCTTTCCTCTGTCATTTCCTTTCTTGTATTTTACGCTTGCAAAGAGATTTTTATTTTGATTACTATATTTTTCACTTAGAAAATTTTTGTTTGGTTCTTTTTTATTAAATTATAGTTGAGTTGCAATATTGTGTTAGTTTCTGGCATACAGCAAAGTGATCGTCTTTTTGTATACTGTTTCATTGTAAGTTATTACAAGATACTAAATATAGTTTCTTGTTCTATACAATGAGGTCTGTATAGACCTCATTGTTTATCTGTTTTATATATAGTAGCTTGCATCGGCCAATTCCAAACTCCTAATTTATCCCTCCCCTCCTTTCCCCTGTGGTAACCATAAGTTTGTTTTTTATGTCCATAAGTCTGGTTCTGTTTTGTAAATAAAGTTCATTTATACTATATTTTAGATTCCATATATAAATATCATATAATATTTGTCTTTCTCTGTCTCATTTAGTTCACTGAGTATGATAATCTCTAGGTCTATCCATGTTGCTGCAAACAGCATTATTTAATTCTTTTTCATGGCTGAATACTATTCCTCTGTGTGTGTGTGTGCATGTGTGTGTGTGTGTGGTCTATATCTTCTTCATTCATCTATCGTTAGACATTCAGGATGCTTCCATGTCTTGGCTATTGTAAATAATGCTGCAGTGAACATTGGGGTGCGTGTTTCTCTTTGAATTACAGCTTTTTCTTGACGTTTGCCTAGGAGTGGGATTGCTCATGGGCTCATGTGGTAACTCTATTTTTAGTTTTTCAAGTCATCTCCATACCATTTTCCATAGGGTTCCTTTTTCTTTACACACTCTCCAGCACCCTGTTTGTTGACTTTTTAGTGATGGCCATTCTGACCAGTGTGAAATGATACCTCATTGTAGTATTGATTTGCATGTCTTTAATAATTAGTGATGTTGAGCATCTTTTCATGTACCAATTGGCCACTGTATGTCTTCTCTGGAGAAATGTCTATTTAGGTCTTCTGCCCATTTTTTTGACTGCTTTGTTTGTTTCTTTGTTTTTGAGTTATATGAGCTGTTTGTATATTTTGGAAATTAAGCCTTTGTTGCTTGCATCATTTGCAAATATTTTCTCCCAGTCTGTAGATGATCTTTTCATTTTGTTGATGGTTTTCTTTGCTGTGTAAAACCTTAAAAGCTGGATTAGGTCCCATTTGTTTACTTTTGCTTTTATTTCTATTGCCTTGTGAGACTGACCTAAGAAAACATTGCTATTATTTATGGCAGAGAATGGCTTACCTATGTTTTATCCTAGGAATCTTTTTGGTGTCCTGTCTTATATCTGGCTTCCCTGGTGGCTCAGATGGTAAAGCGTCTGCCTGCAATGATGGAAGCCCAGATTCGATTCCTGGGTCGGGAAGATCCCCTGGAGAAGGAAATGGCTATCCACTCCAGCACTCTTGCCTGGAAAATCCCTTAAGCCATTTTGAGTTTATTTTTATGTATTGTGTGAGGGACTGTTCTAACTTCATTGATTTACATGCTGGGTTTTTTTATATGTCCCATTTCTTTGCCAAGTTCTTCCACTTTTTCAACTGTCTCAAGTGTATTCGCAATTGTTCTTTGAAGCATTTTTATAATGGCTACTCTAAAATCCTTGTCAGATAATTCAAATATCAGTGTTATCTTTGTGTTAGCATCTATTGATTATTTACTCTTTCAAGTTGAGGTTTTCCTGTTTCTTAGTATGATGAGTCACTTCCAATGTGTCCAGCACATTTTGGGTTATCATGCTAGGAAACTCTAATTCTTATTCAAATCTGTTTTATTGTAAAGCAACTGTACTCCAATTTAAAACATTAAATATAAAAAATAAAATTAAAAAAATCTGTTTAATTTGCAGATCTTTATGAAAACTACTCTAGTAGTGTTCATAAACTACTAGGGGGAGACAGGCACAGATTCTTTCCCATTGGGTGAGGATATTAATCCAGACTCTCTGCTCCTTGTAATCAGACACTGATATAACCGTTCAGATGGATCCAATAGACACAGTACAGATTTGAAAGTCAGACAACACTGAGTTGAATCCTGTCTCCCCACTTATTTACTATGTCTCTTAGGAATATGCCACATAACCTTATTGAGCCTCAATTTCCCCATAGACTACACCTTCCAGGACTGGAAATTTTACATGCAAAGGGTCCAGCAGCTAGTAGATGACTGACAAATATCAAGCATCTCTGACTATAAAGAATCAGTGTATTTCAAAAGGACATGCTGTTGAGCACACATCCAAATGTTTTCTAAGAAATAAAAACTTCAGAGATCTATTTTTTTTCTCCATATTCTTTTTTACATAATTATTTTTTCTAAAGATTCATTTATATGCGATACAAATACATTTGTGAAAATCTCCTCTGGGTGTCAGTGGCACAACTTTCAGGCCAATACCTTTCAATTGACTTAGTCATACATTTACTTGCTTCTTGAATTACTTCACTTTCTGCCATAAGGGTGGTATCATCTGCATATCTGAGGTTATTTATATTTCTCCCGGCAATCTTGATTCCAGCTTGTGCTTCTTCCAGCCCAGGGTTTCTCATGATGTACTCTGCATATAAGTTAAATAAGCAGGGTGACAATATACAGCCTTGACGTACTCCTTTTCCTATTTGGAACCAGTCTGTTGTTACATGTCCTGTTCTAACTGTTGCTTCCTGACCTGCATACAGGTTTCTCAAGAGGCAGGTCAGGTGGTCTGGTATTCCCACCTCTTTGAGAATTTTCTACAGTTTATTGTGATCCACATAGTCAAAGGTTTTGGCACAGTCAATAAAGCAGAAAAAGATGTTTTTCTGGAACTCTCTTGCTTTTTTGATGATCCATTGAATGTTGGCAATTTGATCTCTGGTTCCTCTGTCTTTTCTAAAACCAGCTTGAACATCTGGAAATTCACAGTTCACGTATTGCTGAAGTCTGGCTTGAAGAATTTTGAGCATTACTTTACTAGCATGTGAGATGAGTGCAATTGTGTGGTAGTTTGAGCATTCTTTGGCATTGCCTTTCTTTGGGATTGGAATGAAAACTGACCTTTTCCAGTCCTGTGGCCACTGCTGAGTTTTCCAAATGCTGGCATATTGAGTGTGGCACTTTCACAGCATCATCTTTCAGGATTTGAAATAGCTCAACTGGAATTCCATCACCTCCACTAGCTTTGTCCATAGTGATGCTTCCTAAGGCCCACCTGACTTCACATTCCAGGATGTCTGGCTTTAGGTGAGTTATCACCACCATGATTATCTTGGTCATGAAGATCTCTTTTGTACAGTTCTTCTGTGTATTCTTGTCACCTCTTCTTAATATCTGCTTCAAAAGAAGAGTGAAAATTTTGGCTTAAAGCTCAATATTCAGAAAACTAAGATCATGGCATCCAGTCCCATCACCTCATGGCAAATAGATAGGAAAACAGTGGAAACAGTGGCTGACTTTATTTTTCTGGGCCCCAAAATCACTGCAGATGGTGATTGCAGGTATGAAATTAAAAAACGCTTACTCCTTGGAAGGAAAGTTATGACCAACCTAGATAGCATATTAAAAAACAGAGATATTACTTTGCCAACAAAGGTCCGTCTAGTTAAGGCTATGGTTTTTCCAGTGGTCATGTATGGATGTGAGAGTTGGACTATAAAGAAAGCTGAGTGCCAAAGAATTGATGCTTTTGAACTGTGGTGTTGAAGAAGACTCTT
>NW_011494770.1:3666446-3675586 GCF_000754665.1 Bison bison bison
TAGGCCACCTGATGCGAAGAGCTGACTCATTTGAAAAGACCCTGATGCTGGGAAAGATTGAGGGCAGGAGGAAAAGGGGATGACAGAGGATGAGATAGCTGGATGGCATCACCAACTCAATGGACATAGGTTTGGGTGGACTCCGAGAGTTGGCGATGGACAGGGAGGCCTGGTGTGCTGTGGTTCATGGGGTTGCGAAGAGTCGGACATGACTGAGCGACTGAACTGAACTGAATTACTTCAATTACTTCACACAATTGAATGACTTTTAAAAAACTTCTGCTGAAAACTTATTATTAAAAAAATCTCATTAGAGTATGTTTGATTTTCAGGGATACTATATTTCTTCATAAGCTTTATGGTTTTATTTATGGAGTGTTCTTATTTTATTTCTTAGTACTTATTTTTCATTGTGGTTAAAATACACTTGACATAAAATTTACCATCTTAACCATTTTTTAAGTATACAGTTCAGCAGTATTCAGTATATTAACATTTTTGTGCAACCAATCTCCAGAACTTTTTCATCTTCTGAAACTCTGTCCCCATTAAACAGCAGTTCCTTACTCCTCCCTCCCCCAATCCATAGCAACCACCATTCTACTTTCTCTTCTTGTGGATTTAATACTCTACATACCTCATATGCGCTTCCTAGGTAACTCAGTAGTAAAGAATCCTCCTGCCTAGCGGGAGACACAGGTTTGATTCCTGAGTCGGGAAGATCCCCTAGAGAAGGAAATGACAACACATTTCAGTTTTCTTGCCTGGAAAATCATGGACAAAGGAGCCTGGAAGGCTATAGATCATGGATTCGCAAAAGAGTTGGACTTGACTTGTAACTAACTGACAACAAACCTCATATAAATGAAATTATATAGTATTTCTCTTTTTGTGGCAACTTTCTTATTTAATTTTCCATAATGTTCTCAAGTTTCATCCATGTTGTAACATTTTTTTTTCTAAGAATGAATAATATTCCATTGAATGTATATTTTATATTTTACTTATTTATTCAACTATCAATGGCATTTCAGTTACTTCTACTCTTTGGCTATTTATGAAGAATCCTATGAACATGGGTGTACAAATATGTGTTTAAGATCCTGCTTTTCTTTTTTCTTTTTTTTTTTTTCATAAGTATCCAAAAGTGGAATCTCAGTAATATTAAATTTACATACCTTATTTTGAAAGAAAAGAGGAACTGAATATCCCCTCTCTATAGCCACACACTTTGCATATCATGTAAAATTTTTAAATGCTGGTTATTATGTTCAAGTCTAGGAATGCTAGTTAAAATGAATATGGCTGCAAATAACAGAATACCCAAGTATTCTATGACTTTAACATTATAAGACATTTATTAGATTCAATAATAAGACTGTTAGGAAGTGAATTCAAGTCTGCTCTGGTAACTCAACCAATGCTTGCTCTTTGCTTCCCTTCTGTTCTGCCAATAAATTGGCTTTACATTCTCATGCAGCCTCAGTGTCACAAAGTGACAGCCACAGTCTAATAATTTTTGTTCTCAAGAAGCAGGAAGTGAAAGTAAAGAAGATTTGCTTTCATCAGAGAAGGAAGCAACTTTCTCAGAAGTCTCCAGCAAGCTTTTTTAATTCTTGTGGATAAAAAAACAGAGCCATACGGCCACTTTCATCTCAAGTAGAAAAAGCAAGTATATGAAAAAATGGAAATAGATTACCCAGCTTGAGACCAGTCTTGAGTCAGCCGCTTTTGTATACATGACAATATGAGCACATTGTCAAATATACAAAATTAGACATCTGTTTACAAGGAAGACGGTGAGGTATGATTTGGGCAGGCAACTGGTGGTACCTGTATGGTAGGCCCCAAACCCCCAGCATCTGACTTTCCTATGTTTGGAGGATGAGAGAGCAGCCATGTGATCACTGGTGCATACCTGCAGCGCTCCTGGGTATGGGTGGTGCTGGCAACCACACTGCACTTCCTTAACCCATTTACTTTCGCATTCTCCCAAAAGTCTATTTCGTATCATGTATCTCTTTAACTCATCAGTTTCTCATTCTTCAATTCTTACTTTCAGAAGTAACCTTGCTTCTTATTCAACTGAGAAAATAGGATTAATACAAGATACTTTGCAGAAGCACCTACCACCACTTCCACCTTCCTGCACCTAAGCGTTCCGCATAAGGTCTGTCCCCTCCGGTGTGCATAGGCCCAGCCCTTCTCACCTATTCAAAGGCATAGACCCAGCAGTTGTCCTGCCCCACATTATCAGTTGCCTTTCATTACTAGAGGGCTTCCCTCATGGCTCAAACAGTAAAAAATCTGCCTGCAGTGTCAGAGACCTGGGTTCAATCAGGAAGATCCCCCTGGAGAAGGGCACGCCAACCCACTCCAATATTTTTGCCTGGAGAATCCCATGGACTGGCAGAGGAGACTGGCAGGCTACAGTCCACAGTATTGCAAAGAGTCAGACAGGACTAAGGTTGTAACACTTTCATTACTAGATCATACCCAGAAATGTATAAGCATGCTGAGGTTTCTCCCATCTTAAAAAGGAAACATGGTCCCAGTAATTGCATCATTTTTCTGCTTCTCTTTTCAACAAAACTCTGTGATCGAGTTTTTTAGTTACATTCTCCGATTCTTCTTTTCCCATTTTTTTTGGAACCTACTCCATGCTGACTTCTTCCTCCACTATACCATCAACACCACTCTAGTCTAGGTTGTCAATGACCTGCATCTGGATAAATCCACAAGATGAGATCTAGGTCTTTGTCTCATCCTTAGCTCCTAGGATATCACCAAGTATGGACTTTCCCACCCTAGTGGCTGTTCCTTCTGAGCTTCCTTTGTTGCCTCTTCCTTTTCTTCCCTCTTTCCAGGAAATGCACCAAAGCTCAGTCCTTGGAGTGTTCTCAACTTTATCTAAATCTACACCATCTGGGGTGTGCTGGGAGCAAGACGGCAGAGTAGAACGACACACACTCATCTTTTCCTGTGAGAACACCAAAATTGCAACTCACTGCTGAACAACCATCAACAGGAGAATGCTGGATCCTATCAAAAAATGATACCCCATGTCCAAAGGCAAAGGAGAAGCACTAAAATCCTAAACGACGCTGCTGCTAAAGTTTTGCACTCAATATGCCAGCAAATTTGGAAAACTCAGCAGTGGCCACACCACTGGAAAAGGTTAGTTTTCATTCCAATCCCAAAGAAAGGCAATGCCATAGAATGTTCAAACTACCACACAATTGCACTTATCTCACAGGCTAGCAAAGTAATGCTGAAAATTCTCCAAGCCAGGCTTCAACAGTATGTGCACTGTGAACTTCCAGATGTTCAAGTTGGATTTAGAAGAGGCAGAGGAACCAGAGATCAAATTGCCAACATCTGTTGGATCATCAAAAGAGCAAGAGAGTTCCAGAAAAACATCTACTCCGGCTTTATTAACTATGCCAAAGCCTTTGATTGTGTGGATCACAAGAAATTGTGGAAAGTTCTGAAAGAGATGGGAATATCAGACCACCTTACCTGCCTCCTGAAAAATCTGTTTGCAGGTCAAGAAGCAACATTGAGACCAGACATGGAACAACAGACTGGTTCCAAATTAGGAAAGGAGTATGTCAAGGTTGTATATTGTCACCCTACTTATTTAACTTCTATGCAGAGTACGTCATGTGAAATGCTGGACTGGATGAAGCACAAGCTGGAATCAAGATTGCCAGAAGAAATATCAATAACCTCAGAAATGCAGATGACACCACCCTTATAGCAGAAAATGAAGAAGAACTAAAGAGCCTATTGATGAAAGTGAAAGAGTAGAGTGAAAAGGCTGGCTTAAAATTCAACATTCAAATAGCTAAGATCATGGCATCCAGTCCCATCACTTAATGGCAGTTAGATGGAGAAACAGCAGAAACAGTGAGAGACTTAATTTTGGGGGGCTCCAAAATCACTGTAGATGGTGACCACAGCCCCATCTGTGGTCACCATCTACAGTGAAAATTAAAAGATTAAAATTTTAAGAATTTTAATTCTTAAATTAATTTTAAGAAGTAATTCTTTAATTCTTAATTTAATTTTAAGAATTTTAATTAAAAGAAATTAAAAGATTCTTGCTCCTTCAAAGAAAAGCTATAACCAACCAAAACAGCATATTCAAAATCAGAAACATTACTTTGCCGACAAAGGTCCATCTAGTCAAAGTTATGGTTTTTCCAATAGTCGTATATGGATGTGAGAATTGGACTGTGAAGAAAGCTAAGCGCCAAAGAATTGATGCTTTTAACTGTGGTGTTGGAGAAGACTCTTGAGAGTCCCTTGGACTGAAAGGAGATCAAACGAGTGAATCCTAAAGGAAATCAGTCCTGAATATTCATTGAAAGGACTGCTGCTGAAGCTGATACTCCAATACTTGGGCCACCTGATAATAAGAATTGACTCATTGGAAAAGACCCTGATATTGGAAAAGACTGAAGGCAGGAGGAGAAGGGGACAACAGAGGATAGGATGGTTGAATGGCATCACCAACTCCATGGACATGAGTTTGAGCAAGCTCCAAGAGTTGGTGATGGACAGGGAAGCCTAGCGTCCATGGGGTTTCAAAGAGTCAGACATGACTGAGCAACTGAACTGAACTGACACTACTTGGTGATCTTACCTAATCTCTTTCCTTGAATGGCAGAAATGTTTATACAACTGCCTACTTAACATTTTCATTTGGATAGGAATCACAGACTTAACATATTTAAAATACCTCCTTCCTCAGTCTTTCTCATCTCAGTTGTTGTTCAGTCACTAAGTTGTGTCTGATTCTTTGCAACCCTATGAACTGCAGGATGCCTGGCTTCCCTGTCCTTCACCAACTCTGGGAGTTTTGCTCAAACTCATGTCCATTGAGTCCATGATGCCATCCAACCATGTCATCCTCTGTCATCCCTTTCTCTTCTTGCCCTCAATCTTTCCCAGCATCAGGGTCTTTTCCAATGAGTCAGTACTTTGTATCAGGTGGCCAGAATATTGGAGCTTCAGCTTCAGCATTAGTCCTTCCAATGAATATTCAGGACTGATTTCCTTTAGGATTTACTTATTTGATCTCCTTGCAGTCCAAGGGACTCTCAAGAGTCTTCTCCAACACCACAGTTCAAAACCATCAACTCTATGGTGCTCAGCTTTCTTTACAGTCCAGCTCTCACATCCATACATGACTACTGGAAAAACCATAGCTTTGACTAGACAGGCCTTTGTTGGCAAAGTAACATCTCTGCTTTTTAATATGCTCTCTAGCTTGGTCATAGCTTTTCTTTGAAGGGGGAAGAATCTTTTACTTTTATGGCTGTAGTCACCATCTGCAGTGATTTTGGAGCCCAAGAAAAGAAAATCTGTCACTGTTTCCACTTTTTCCCCATCTATTTGCCATGAACTGTTGGGACCAGATGCCATGATCTTAGTTTTTTGAATGTTGAGTTTTAAGCCAGCTTTTCACCCTCCACTTTCACCCTCATTAAGAGGTTCTTAAGTTCTTTTTCGCTTTCTGCCTTTAGAGTGGTATCATCTGCATATCTGAAGTTGTTGATATTTCTCCTGGCAATCTTGATTCCAGCCTGTTCTTCACCCAGCTTGACATTTTGCATGATATACTCTGCATATAAATTAAATAAGCCAGGTGACAATATACAGCCTTGATGTACTTTCCCAATTTTCAACCATTGTTCCGTGTCTGGTTCTAATTATTGCATCTTGACTTGCATATAGGTTTCTCAGGCAACAGATAACGTGGTCTAGTAGTCCCATCTCTTGAAGACTTTTCCACAGTTTGTTGTGATCCACATAGTCAAAGACCTTAGTATAGTCAATGAAGCAGAAGTAGATGTTTTTCTGGAACTTCCTTGCTTTTTCTATGATCCAACAGATGTTGGCAATTTGATCTCTCATTCCTCTGCCTTTTCTAAATCCAGCTTGTACATCTGGAAGTTCTCAGTTCACATACTTTTGAAGCCTAGCTTGAGGGATTGGAGCTTCACTTGGCTAGCATGTGAGATGAGCACAATTATACAGTAATTTGAATATTCTTTGGCATTGCCTTTATTTGGGATTGGAATGAAAACTGACCTTTTCCAGTCCTTTCCTCAGCCACTGCTGAGTTTTCCAAATTTGCTGGTATAATGAGTGCAGCATTTTAACAGCATTGTCTTTTAAGATTTGAGATAGCTCAGCTGGAATTTCATCACTTCCACTAGCTTTGTTCATAGTAATTCCTCCTAAGGTCCACTTGACTTCACTCTTCAGGGTTTCTGGCGCTAGGTGAGTGAGCACACCATCATGGTTATCCTGATCATTTGGACTTTTTTGGTATGGTTCTTCTGTGTATTCTTGCCACCTCTTCTTCTTCTGTTAGGTCCTTGGCATTTCTGTCCTTTATTGTGCCTATCCTTGCATGAAATGTTCCCTTGATATCCCCTGTTTTCTTAAAGAGGTCTCTAGTCTTTCCCATTCTATTGTTTTTCTCTATAACTTAGCATTGTTCATTTAAGGCTTCTTCTCCTTGCTGTTCTCTGGAACTCTGCATTCAGATGGGTGTATCTTTCCCTTTCTCCTTTGCCTTTCACTTCTCTTCTTTCCTCAGCTATTTGTAAGTCCTCCTCAGACAACCATTTTGCCTTCTTTAATTTTGTCATCTGCACAATTATTTTCATTGTGCAGATGACAGAATGAAAGTTCTAAAGTAAGTGTGTACTTCTAGGAAAGAGCAAACCCTATCCAGGAAATTTGGTGGGTTGTGAAGTCTTTTTTGTGTAATATCTGCCTCTGGTCTTCCTACCATAAGGAAAACACTGCCATCAATGGGGAAGTGGCATCTCTATGTTTACAACATAAAAGTTATCTAAAGAAATATTTTATGTCTCTCCAGGAACTCATTTCCCCCATGATTCTATGGTATGTAGAAGCTTTGGCCAGAAGATAGCTTATTAGAGAAACCTACACAATATTCGTTGTTGACTTGTATTCGTTGCTGATGTTTGGTTTTGCTCCCTTTGTTGTTGATGGCCTTATCAAACAGGAGGGAAAGGACACCACAGACACTGAGAGGAACTGTGCTGTAGTTATTCTGTGCTGTGCTGTGCTGTGCCTAGTTGCTCAGTCGTATCTGACTCTTTGTGACCCCATGGACTATAGCCTGCCAGGCACCTCTGTCCATGGGGTTTCTTCAGAAATACTGGAGTGGATCCTCCTCCAGGGGATCTTCCCAACCCAGGGATCAAACCCAGGTCTCCCACATTGCAGGTGGATTCTCAATCATCTGAGCCACTAGGGAAGTTATTCTAGTCCAGTCTTTAAAAAGGTTTTCAAACCCCTGGTTGCATATGCTCTTCAGATTTTAGTTTTTAGTTTCTATAGCAACTTAAAACTCTTAAGGTGAATTGGTTAGAGGCTCTTGATGGGCCCACATCTTTCCTGTCACATATCTTTCAGCAATATTTTTCTATTGGGTATCTGTTCTTGGCATCACTTTGCCAAAGACATTATTTTCCATTTAATATAATTACTTCAAATAATAAATCTAATGGGAGCAAAAGAGCTATTACCCCTTGCTTTATTTTCACAGGGGACAAAACTTTGATAAAAATATAGGTCCATTCCAGTAAGAATACTTGAAAATTTTACACATAATTGCATTTGATATTTTTTGGGCATAAAAAGATCACATATAAGAGCTTTTCAAGGAGAAAAATAATTTTGATTCTGGAAAGAATTTTAAAATTAGTTTATAAGTTCACATCAACAAAATAGAAATTGGCTTTTTCTAGCAATGAATTTCTAGTCTTGTATTCTTATTGAGGTAAATGTCTTGTATTATAAGCAAGTATTGGGACATTAAAGTTGTCCTTCAGTATAAAATTGATAAAGTTAAAAGCTTTTGTTTCTTTTTGCCAGTGGAAAAAAAATCAAGAATTTGTTTGGAAACCTTCTCTAGCTAGGAGATCTATAGCATTAATTTTTTTTTTTAATCTATTTTTTAGCAGGGTTTCAGTCTGATAATGTGTTCCATTTGCCATTTGACCTCTACAGTAGTTTTGATGGTACTTATAAGTACCATCGCAGAAGAAGTCCTCAGTGTTTTCACCCTCACAGCTTATCTCAAGCAATTTGACTGAGATACACACACACATACATTTGCAGGATGTGTGAATGGTGAACAAAGCGCCATAGAAACAGAAAACTTGCTTTTCCTGGGTCTGTGGAAAATGGCTACAAGTGGGCTCTATATTAAAATATTAGAATTAACGTTAAATTTTCCAAAATGTTTTAAATTAAGAAAATACATGAAGAGCACTTTCATGCAAACAGCTCTTTAAAATGCACTTAAAGTGGATTAAGTTTATGTATTATGAACGAAGGACATATACAAGTGTGTACTATGCCCTCCCTTTTTTTCCCCCTTTTACAAAGTTTTTTTTTTTCTAAAAGTCTACCCATATTTATTATACTTGCCATTATGAAAAGGAGAAAAAACAAAATGCTAAGGTATCCAATTGAAATGCTCACTTCTGTGAACATAAATAGTCTAATATTTTATTATTTCATAATTATCAAGGGTTATAAAAAACAATCAAAATTACTAAGGAAATATGAGGGTTTGGAAAATTATCGTTTCCTTCACCAATGTCTTCAGTAATGTTAACTGAATGTTAACTTCCATTGTCATTTGATGTTATAAAAAATAACATATTCCAAATATCTAAGACTTTTTTACTACCAGTTCTCGACAGTTGAGAATATCATTTCATTTGAGCAGGAGACTCAGACTAGTCTACAAGTGAAATATAGAATAACTAAATATCTACAAATTTTAAGTAATACTTTTCCAGTTTCCAACCTGCTTCCTTTTTTCAGATCCCACTCCCACGATAAAAGAAAAACAGTACTTGAAACTTCAGTTGTCTGGATAATTGCTTCAATTTTATTATATAGCATAATATTAGAGATGAAAGTGAAAATTCTGGCAATATTGTAAATGGTGACAATTTGGGCTTTATAAACTTTACATTCAGACTGTTGATGTTATGCAAACAAAATAAAACATATCACTAAATAGAAAAAAACAATGGTCTAGTGAGAAAGGAGAGTATATCACATTTCTATGTGTCTTT
>NW_011494770.1:3675686-3678093 GCF_000754665.1 Bison bison bison
ATGAAACAGAATTCACCTGGTCTGTAGCACGTATTATGTATAAAATCAGTTAATCTGTGGAAATGTTGATTTTCAAAAACTGCCATTTTGACTTTTCAAGATTCAGTGGCAGACTCTTTAATCATCATTTTTTTGAAAATAATGTGTGCAAATATAACATTTCAAATGCAATTCTACCTCTGAGAAGGTGTGTACCGTTTTTCTTTGTCCCTATTAGCATATGAAAACGAACTTACTCCTTTTTATTTAGAATTCAAAGGCTTCAAATAAATATTTTAGTGTCTTTAATTTTATGCAAATGTACATGTAAGTTTTGGAATACACATATATAGGTCCTTAGAATAAAAAGCAATGTGATAAACTGAGAACATGAATGTTAGCATCTCTTTAATTCTCTGTCGCTCGATAGGTAGGTTCTTATCATTCTTACCACTTTGTGGTATATATTCACATACTTTATGTATAAACCTGAATTTACTGAATACAAAATGAAAATAATACTCATGCTACCCAAGATATTTATCTCTAAAAGAAATATTTATCTCTAAAATAAAACTAAATTCCTTAAGCATTTTAGCAAAGAATACAGCAATATGTGTTACATTTAACTATCTAATTGAATATACCAAGATGATAAAATGGTTTCCAAAAGAAAAAGCAGAACTTAATATTCCATGTTATTTTATATCAATATCAAATTGTACACAGTGACTTTAAAATCATAAAAGAAGAAAATTAATAACAATAAAATACTAATAAGAAATCATCTACTTAGTCCTTGTTAAAGTATTGGTATTAATGGGGCCACAAATTCAAAATGTCAGGATGCATGCCAAGAATGTGTGTATATGTATGCAAATTTTAATATAAACTCATCAGTTTAAGTGATTGATCACCAGTGATATTTAAATCAACCTAAACGTTCCAATCTTGAGGAAAAATGTTTTCAATTTATTGGCTTTCTTTAGAAGGAAAACTCAGTAGAGGTTTTGGCAATTGAGCAGATGTTTCCAGAAAGAAAAAAAAAAGTACTTAAGTATGCTCACTAATTGAGCAAAATCCTATAAATGAAACCCAGAAGTTCATATCTCCTTTGACTTTTGTCAGTCTTTAAATAATTATAATGAGACTGTAAGTTCTGGCCAGCCTAGTAGCTTATGCATCATTAAAATCAAACTTCTACTTCTGTCAGTGGATTAACTTGTCTATATATCCACATAATTAGCACTTCATCATTTTATGCTATTCTGTGATTTCCTCTCACCCTCCAATCTCACATCCAACATTGCGAAAAGCAGTTACAATCGCTTCATAAAATTCTGGTGTCCTTCAACTTCTGCTATTTTCCTCGTATGAAAATCAAATTTTAAAAAGGTGAGGAGAAATACTGGACAGATCATGAGTGTTGGAGATATTATATAAAATATGGGAAAATCCAGAAAGCTAAAGCACTTTAGCCGACCGGCCCAGGTCCATCCCCTTGGGTCCTTCTAGCACCTATTTAATTGTTTGGTTTTCAATTTTGGCATCTCCGACTGCGGGGACAGGGGGTTTAGCACACTCGCTACATTCCATCATTCAGGATGCGCTGCTGGGAGAAGAGATAATTTTTGCTTGGCTGCGATTTATGTTGACATTTCATTTTTAAAAACTTGATGTCTTCTTCTTTTTTGTAACGGCTTCTTTGATCAACCTAACAGTCTGGATGACCCGGTCCCCGTTGCTATTGTTGTGAAGTGAATGTTTTACTCAGCAGATAAAGAAAGAAACTACTTTTTTGAGAAGCTCCTCCGTGGTCAACTAGTTTTTAGGCTATTCCTCCGGTTGCCCATGACGGAGCATCTTTGAGATATTTGGGTTTCCCTTTTATCCCTTTTGTTTCCGAAGGGGGATTGGGTTAAAAGGTGAAGCCCACAGGGCAGCCTCCTGCTGTTCGGTCTTGGCCAAAGTTTCTGCCGGTCAAGTTTGAGGCTTGAGCGAGAGAAGCCCGCGGACGTGGTCTACTGACCGGCTCCTCACAGTAGCCGCCTGGCAGGTCAGCCAGCGTGACATTTGTCTCTGGACTCTTACGAGGGCTTTGGGGGTGGTGGGGGGTGGGCGGTGGCGATCGTTCCTGAGCCCAAATCGCCGCGGGCTCGGGCACAGCGGCAGCTTCTGGCGAGGAACTCAGTAGCTGGAACTGCAGAGCGGCGCGCACCGGGCAACGGGTAAGACACAGCCCCCCGGCGATCTGGAGATGGGAGGGGGTCGGGAAGAGCCGCAAAGCCGCTGGAGGGCGCGGTCCCCAGAAGCCGGGGCTGCGTCCCGTCTGGGGCTGCGGAGCTGAGGCTGTGCGCCAGAGGCGCGCCGGCCAGGCAGGGCGGCTCTCCCTCTCAGGTCCCCGCGCTGACCTGCTACTTTTTTAGTG
>NW_011494770.1:3678193-3688178 GCF_000754665.1 Bison bison bison
CCTGTTGCCGGAGCACGACCCCCGGCTTTCCCGCCGTCGCCCACCCGGGCAGCCAGGGCGCGGGGTGTGGCCTGGAGAGCGCGGCCCCGCTGCCGCCCGCCCGCTCACTCCGCTCCAGGCCTGCCGGATAGGCCCCTGTCCAGGGCCAAGGTCACGGCGCGTCTCTGGTTGAGGTTCCTTTAGGCAGCCGCTGGCTCGGCCCAACGCCGGCTGCCTTCCTCTCCCCTCCCAGCTCGCGCCGGAGGGTGGACGATGGCAGAGACATCCCTCGAAAAGGAATCCATCTGCTTGCTCTAGTGGGGTTTCCAACCTGCTCCCTTTCGGGGCGCGGGGCTTATCCCAAAGGGCTGAGCTCCGGGGTAGGGTAGTCGAATGGAAGTGCATTCTCCGAGTCCACAGCGACTCCGCGAGACGAGCGCCCAGGAGCAGCGCCAGCGCTGCCTGGTGGACGTCTCTGCCTTTTCGGCCCTGGCTAGTACCAACCCATTTTATGGCGAGCAAAACTGTGGCTCCTTTAGTCACTCTCCCTCTTTGCCAAGAGCTAAAGAATGGGGAACAAGCCTCCTAGAAGAGGATGGGACTCCTGGAAGGCTCTAAGTGTTTGCCTGGCTGGGGCCTTGGGCCTTGAGCCATCCCAGGCTCACACAAAGTGACCCTTGGGGAAAGCAGAGGGCGACTAGAGAGGAGAGGACGCGCGCGTCCCAGACTGTGAAAGAGGACCTCAGGCCAGGACACACTCCAAGCATTGCCTCCATACTGGAGCCAAAAACCTTTTGGGGATGAAGTGGATCTTGTCCGTGCAGGCAGAGGCCTGGCACCCCTTCTGCGCCCAATGCAGCCCCCCTTGGGCCTGGCTGCTGTCAGCCTATGTCCCTCTCTCCATGGAAAGATGCGGCGGAGGAAGAGAGGCTGGTTTTCTGACTTCAGAACACAGCCCCCAGTCTCTTCAACCCTGCAAGTGAATTCTTCAGTTTGTATTGAGCGGAATGCTCCCCACCTCCCCGCCCACACACTCTCTCTTTCCCTCCCTGCCCGTCCTCCACCTACCCACCCCGCCCCACTGCAACTTTACCTTCTCTATTAATTGGCAGGGAGGGGGGAGGAGGGAGATTTTACACTTTATTTCATATTGTCCATTGAGAAAATAGGGATTTTTAAAAAGGTAAATACCTTACAGCGGCCTGATTTTTCTATTCCTTTATTTGCAACCCTTCTGCTCAAACTAGACTTTGCTGCTTCCTAAAGTCAAAACTGAGCAGCAGCATTCTCACTTGGGGCATGGGAAGGACAGAGGTCGATACCCAAGGGTCAAGAAGGTGGTTTTGACAGGGGGCCGGGCCTGTGTACTGGCCCAAAGGCGAGGAAGCCGCTTCAGCTTGGGTCCAGCGCTCCCGGCCCCACACCTTGATCAGCAGAAGAGCTTCTGAAGGCCGTGGTCTGGACCACGCCTCTTCCCCCAGCTTCCGTCCATCACCTGGGGCGTTGTCCGAAAGTGTGCGTTCTGTAATCCTTTTGCTCAAAAGCAGCTCCGGGGATGTAGTTATCTGAGTTTAGATGGGCGAGTCCGGTGCATTAGGAAACATTCCTTTTGCTTGGATATTAGGAGTGCGTTTGACCATCAGAATCTCCACATCCAACCGAATTCCTTGGATTTTTCGTTTTAAGAAACTTTTTATGGAGGCGACAGGAGAATGAGAGGCTTGTGTCCAATCTTCAAGGGCTCTAAGATCCTGGCCTTGACGAAGGGGTGCTGGCTATTTCCTTTATTTTTTCTTTACGGAGAAGCAACGATCGGTGTCGAGAAAGGATCCGTCCCCACGTCTCGTCTCCCCACTCGACCTGCTTTCGCGGCGTGACGGTGACGAGGCACAGCCTCACCGAGCGCGCGAGCTCGGGACCTGGGGGTGCATCCCTCTCCCGTCGGCCGCTCCGTTTGCGTCAATGGAAAGTGAAGCCTCTTTTACCTCGCGAGTCCTGGAGGCTTGCAGCGACCCTGCGGCGCAGTGTGAGGCCCTGACTGCTCGAGATCCCGGGATTATTTCAGTTTTGCACTTGCCACCCAGACACTCAGCCGCAACCTAACATTTTTCTCCTGTTTCTCCGAGCCCGGAGCGTGGAGGTGCCCAGGTTTTTCTAGAGGCCGCCCCTGGGGCAGCTTCCCTTCCGGGGATTTCTGCCTTCCGGCCTCTCAGGCGGCTTAGCTAGTTCCGACTGACAAAAACTCAGCAAGGGGGAAGAAAGGTCGGCGCCGAGCTCCCCCCTGGAACCGAAGGCTCCAAACTCCAGGCCTCCTCTTTATTCCCCAGCATGGACTGTGAGCGGGACCGCAGGGCCCTCGCGCGCACGCACAAGAGGCCCTCTAGATCTTATGGTGCCAAACCACACACACACACACACACCCACAGTCGTAGTTTATCATTCGACCCTGACCTCCCACTCTCCCGGACCGCGGGTGTGGGGCGGCCCCGGCCGGGGAACGCGGAGCCGCCGATGCTCCGCCCGGGCGCGCACAGAGCTCGAAGGCCCTTGGGTCGAGCTGCGGGAGGGGGACCGCTCCGCCATCTTCAGCCAGCGCCGGGGTCCGGGAGTTGGGGGGTAGCCGGAGAAGAAACAATCTCTCCCGGTGTTCTCGGGAAACTGCAATCCTTAACTCCCTCCCTCCTCCTCGGCCACTTTTCCTCTCCTCTCCTTCTCAAGTGGCTCTCATTGTAACGCCAGAGTTGGTTTGTTTCCTCATTTCCAGGTCTAAGAAGTTACAGAATCTGGCAACATTGAAATTCTTTCAGTAATCTATTTTTCAAAACGAAAGAAAATATATAAAAAGCCAGAGACCCATTCTCACAGCAGTGTTGGGGGTACAACCTCGTCACCAGATAAGGACATCCCATTACAACCACCCAGAGGGCCCCATAAACAAAATAAGCACAATGTCAGTGTTTAGGGAAAGAAACCTATTGAAATGACCTTCAGGCTGTGCACGTCGGCAGGCATCCCCCTGCCCCTCCCACCTTGACCCCGGCGTGTTGAACCTGCCCTTCATGTGCATCCCGGTCACTGAAACCTTTCCACTGAAGCTTCTTTTGCACACGTTTTCCAAAACTTGGGAGTAGCGGTGAAAGAGAGGAGAGAATGTTTCAATTCCTCTTTCCAAACCCAGAGGAATCTCCACCTGGCTCCCTTCCATTTCCTTCCTTCAGTGCCTTTAGGTATTCTTTGGTTAGGGAAATTAGGAAGGGGAGTAGGGTGGAGGAAAGTTGTTTCCTTTTCTTTCTTTCTTTCTTTTTTTTTTTTTTTTAATCCAGAAGGCGCGAGCTGGAGCGGTGAGTGTGTCAATCAGAGGGTTTTGTGCCTGGGGGCTCCTAGCAGTTCTGAGCAGAGGTGTCCCAGGGCGGCCCCACAATGAATATGAATAGGAATCCTTGCTAAATGGGACAGCAAAGCGCACCGCCCTGAATGATGGCACGTCATCCTAACCAGCCCAGGATAGATAGGAGGGTTCCTTTTGTCTCTTTTCTCCGGCGCTGCTCTATAAAAGCCCCTCTTTTTCAGCGTGAGGTTAGTTCAAGCACACACCAACGAGCTGTCCAGGAAACAGCCAAACCAGAAAGAAGGGAGAGGGGAGGGAGAAAGGCGGGGAAAGGCACTGCCTCAGCTTTTCTTTTCCCGTCTTGCCGCTGAGAAGTGGGTTGCTGGGCTCTGCAGCTTTTTTTTTTTTTTTTTCCATTCAAGATTTTCTCTAATTTCCCGCCTAAAGCTTCCCCACGGTAGGGCCGCATCCCCTATAATAAAATGAATTCTGATTCAAGCTCTGTCTCCAGCAGAGCTTCATCTCCGGACATGGATGAGATGTATCTGAGGGACCACCACCACCGCCATCACCACCACCAGGAGAGCCGCCTCAACTCGGTCTCGTCCACGCAGGGCGACATAGTGCAGAAGATGCCAGGGGAAAGCCTCTCGCGGGCCGGCGCCAAGGCCGCGGGCGAGAGCAGCAAGTACAAAATCAAGAAGCAGCTGTCGGAGCAGGACCTCCAGCAGTTGAGACTGAAGATCAACGGACGCGAGCGCAAGCGGATGCACGACCTGAACCTAGCCATGGACGGGCTGCGCGAGGTCATGCCGTACGCACACGGGCCCTCGGTGCGCAAACTCTCCAAGATCGCCACTCTCCTACTGGCCAGAAACTACATCCTCATGCTCACCAGCTCCTTGGAGGAGATGAAGAGTTTGGTTGGTGAGATCTAGGGGGGCCACCACTCGGCCTTCCACTGCGGGACCGTGGGCCACTCGGCCGGCCACCCAGCGCACGCCGCCAACGCCGTGCACCCTGTGCATCCCATCCTGGGCGGCGCGCTCTCCTCTGGCAACGCCTCGTCCCCTCTGTCCGCTGCCTCGCTGCCCGCCATCGGCACCATCCGGCCTCCCCACTCGCTGCTCAAGGCGCCGTCCACGCCTCCCGCGCTGCAGCTGGGCAGCGGCTTCCAGCACTGGGCCGGGCTGCCCTGCCCCTGCACCATCTGCCAGATGCCGCCGCCGCCGCACCTGTCCGCTCTGTCCACCGCCAACATGGCCAGGCTGTCTGCCGAGTCCAAGGACTTGCTCAAGTGAGCAGCGGGCCGGCCCGGCTGCGGAGGTTGAGGGGAGAGCGGCGGGCGGGAGGGGTCGGGTCGAGGTGCCGGGCCCAGAAGGAAGGGGGAGCTGGGCGCGTGGCCCGTGGGAGGGTGGACGGCGGTGGGACCCCCCAGTGGCCTCCCACACTGCCTAAGAGATCTCAGATCCTACTTGACCCCCGGAGGGACAGAACTAAGACCAAACTGCAATTTCTAGGTGGTAACGAAGGGGGACTCGAATCAGACGTCGTGTGTCTTGCATGCATGCTTCTTTTCTCCATGCCGCGCCACTTTTTCTCACTGCCATAGGCTCTTGTCAAGACTGCATTTATTGTATAAAGACAGGATCGGTGTAGTTAAACACTTGGCGAAGGGACTTTAGAGTTGGCTCTCTCTGGCTCTGCGTTCTTACCTTGGAAAAGACAACCATCCTTTTTGTGAGAAGCAAATGTAAATATTTCCTTGAGATGGGTGCAGTTATGACTGTCTATCTGCTGGACAGTTGATTTTCTAGAGACAATGTAGGGAGAGAGCCGGGGGGGAAGAGATAAGAGGGAAAGAGAGAGGGAGAGAGAGAAGAGAGAGAGAAAAAAAAATGTATCTCAGAGACAAAATGTATTTCAAGACCCAAGTTTTGAATTTCAACTCCGGTCCGGGGCATGATAACTCTTCTGTGGGTTTTTCTTAAGACGCAGTGTAGGTCGAAAGAATGCATGCACGCTTCTAAATGAATCTCTTCTAAACATGTTGTGCAGGCCATGGTGCCATTTTCCTTGTAACAAGGATTTATTAGTGAATTCTCCAAAGTACTCCATACATCTGTCTGTGGTTGTAGGAAATGAACAAGGGGGCAGAGTGCAAAGACCCAAACTCACGCACACGCGCTTCTCCCCCACTCCCACCCGCCTTCAAACTTCATTCCCAACTTCCCTGGGCTGTTTCAGGGACCGGTGATTGCAAGAGCTTGGGCTCCCTCTACTAGCTTGCCCCACCCCCACCCCACCCCCCTTGCTCAGTTATTCTGCATGCGGGGTTGCTCTCTCCATCGTCAGCTTTGAAAACTTACTGTGGTTTGGGGAGGGGTGCTGGTTTTATTTTCCTGAACATTTGCTTGAAATATTTTGTTAGGGCTTCAAAGACAAGACCTGTCTTTATTTTTTATATATTCTTGATAACTATGATATATTTATTAATAACCAGTGTTTCTGGATGAGATTTCAAATAAAAAAGAATCTTTAAATCCTGGCTTTGCCTTTGCCTAAAATTTTTGAAGATGGGGGTAGTGGGTAGGGAACATGTGTACTCAGTAAAGAGTAGCGGAAGTAGGGGAGAGATCTGGGTGGGTGGGCTAACACAAAGCTGTTTTTCCTGATCATTTAAAGGTAAAGAGGTCAGACACATTGGTGTTAATTATTACAATTAAATGTCCTTCAAGTGGGGGGCCTTGTCCACATTGGTAGGCTTGTGATATTTCAACTTTTTTCTGCAATAATCAGACCTTCATGAACTCAGCAATTGAGATTTTTTATTTCAAGTGATCTGGAAACCCAGAGTGACAAGAAATGAGAGGCAGAGTTGTGACTGCACTGGCTGTGTTGGCAACAGATGAGAATGAAACAGTAAGTTAACTTCTTTTCACTTTAAATTGTCTGTGTGGCTTGTTAAAAAATCAAGCAAAATTCAATCCAGTGTATGTTTTTAAAATCAAAGAAAAGTAATCTTAAAAAAATAATCGAAATCTCAGCTCCCCACTAGCCTTTTGGTAGCATATTCCTCGGAGGTAAGGAAGGCCCCTCTGCTTTCTAAGGTGAGCCTGGAGTGAGGCCAGTGACCACCCAAGTCTCAGCATCTCCAGATGTGTAGTGGGAACTTTCTCTTCTTTCCTCCCTTAGAAGATTGCAGATCCCATTAGTTGAATACAAATTATTTGGAAGTGTTATTGGGTAGGGGCAAGGAGAGAAAGAAAAGTCTTCTACATAAATAATGGCTAAAATGGATTATTTTAATCAATTACTTATCTCTCTTGCCACCCCATAACATTTCCAGATAGTTTGTATAAGCAAAAATAATCCAGCAAGAAGGTTTTGTTTACTTGTTTATAGAGGACAGGAAATCAAGTTCTAGGGATGATAATCTGAACAGCATGTGCCTCTGTTCCCCATCAAGGATAATAGAAACCTGATTGCAATGTACCACCCCAGAATCTGTCTCAAGCTTAGCTGTACTATCACCTCCCTGTTGGCTGAGACCTAGTTCTGCTTCAAGAGGGGGAGGCAGGTGGTTTCTCTCCATAGAGCTGTCTCTCTCCAGGATCCAGCATACACATCCCATCTAGGAAGCATCTGCCACTTCCTTCCTGGGTCCCCACTGCCCCTCCCTGGGAGGACACCTCTGTGGGTCCTGGGTCTATTTAACTCATTCTCCTTCATCTCTTTTTACCCTCAGCTCCCCCACTGCCAGGGAGAAAGATCTAAGTGAGGGTCTACAGTGGAGGGTGCTTATTTCCTCTGGTTTTAGGCAGATAAATGGGGGAATAATCGTCTGTTTCCCAAGGGTGATTCATTTCTCTGGGTGAGGAAAGAGCTTTTGAGGATTTATTTGAAACCAACACAAGGCAGCCCTCCAGCCTTTCCCTGTGAGTTTATTATTTAGAAAAGAGAGAGGAGGGAGAAGTTTCATCAATCAGGAAAACGACTTTCCCTGAGTCACTGGCTTCTTTTGAGTCCTGTTTTTAAAGGCATGAGTCTGGGGAAAGACAAGAGGCCTGACCACCGGCAGGGTAGTAGGCTTCATTCCTTCTTTAGAATTGGGCGCTGAAGAGAAGAGACACTGTTTCTAGTGTTGAAGAGATCCTCTGGACTGATCTGTCTCTTTTCTGGGTCACACAAACTCCTCAGACCTAGAGACTAGGAGAAAGCATTCCTTTAAGAAAAGGATGGGAGAAAGACAAAGTGGGAGCCAGATAATCTGGAGTTTCTAGATTTATTGAGGATGGAGCAGCCCCTCCATCCTGCCCGACTTGCCTCCACTGGGAAGGGACTTAGCCAGGTGCAGGCTGGTTTGCTTGGAGGAGTGACTTTGCAGGCGATTCTAACTGGCATTATCCGTTAAATTCTCGATTTGCTGATGCGAGAAAGAAGAGTACATGGCCGCAAAAATAAGAATGAATTCTTGGCCTGATTTTCTTTTCACTACAGTTTGTCACCTTCTCAAAAGTTCTTAAGTTTAAGCAGTTTTGAATTCAATCTAGAATTACAAGGATCCCTTCATTCCACAGAAAACGTTGCTCTACATTTAAAACGATGGTGAAAACCTAGTGGGCTAAGGTATTTAGAGAAACCAGGGCTAGAATCCTCAGGATGCCTTTTAAGCTAGTGACCCGTCTTTAAGGCAGGGAGAAAGTCACACTTAGAAAATGAAAACCGACAGGCAGTTGGCAGGATCTGCTAAACCTTTGTTCCTAAAGACCCTCTTTAAAGGGTCTTGGATCTACAACCCTCAAAAAGAGCGGGGAGGAGAGATCGGAGTTGGTCCGCGAAGTCCAAAGTTCCCTTACTCCTGCAGGCGGAGGCCTTGTGTTGCCTCAAGCTTTTCCAAGCTCCTGGGTCGAGCAGTTACACCGCCTCCTCTGGTACCCTTTGCAGAAACTGCAAAAGCACCTTTCCCCAGGGAGGACGATGGATACTCTGAGCACCTCGCTCAGCTAACAAGATTTAACTGCTCTTTTCTTCCTTCTAGAGACTTCGGGCCTCTCTCTCCGCGTCCTGTCCCGCAGCGCGTGTTCAAGATGGGTTCTCAAGCCCGCGCGCCCAGACGGCTACGCCCCCGGCCCACCCAGAAGATGCTCCCCCAGCCCCTCTGTGCCTTTGGGGACCTGGCCAGGCCTTGAGGCTGGGGCTCCGCGGAGCCTCCGTGATCAAGGAACCGAGTCCCCAGAGACTGGCGGGTCCAGGCTCCTAAGGCTCAGGAAGCTAGGCAAGAGGAGGTGCCACAGCTGAAAGGCGTTGGCAGTGTCTTTGGAAAGAAATGGGCCAGGGAAGGGGTCGCGGCGCGGGTGGGGTGGGGGGGCACCTGCATCTTCCGCCCGCCTCTAGGCAAACTTGCTTTCCTCTCCAACCCCTTCAGAATCTCAGAGCCGCGCGTGTACCCATTTCCTTATAAATAGCCGGGAGGAGTCAAACCCCGAAGGTTCGGCTCTGCACTCTCTTTTTAGTTGTGTCCGTTTTCATTGAAATCTTACTTTCAATGGGGCCGGAGAAGGAGGGATTCGGGGAACTAAGAGAGGAAGAACAGGTCAGTCCCGGGAAAGAGCGATCGCCGAGGCCTCCTAGGAGTCCCGGGACCTAATCCTTCCAGACCACCACCCCACCCCCTCCCGGTTTTGCCGCCAGCCCGCTGGGTGGGCAGCTCCTCCCTCCGCGCTCTGCACTCGGCGGCTGGGAGCGTGGATCCAGGGTCGCGTCTGGGCCCCACGCCGCAGAAACTGGCCCCGCACCTCGCCTCTGTCCCTGGAGTCTAACGCGGAGCCGGTGGGTGCGGAACCGGAGGTCCTGGGGGGCGGGGCTGCGTCCCCTGGGAAACCTCGGTCTCCGCGACCCGACCCCCGACTCCTCTCCTCCCGCTCCGCAGGCCCAGTGAGGCCGGGCGCAGAAGACAAAAGAAAGATGCGCGGGAGAGGAACGTCGTGGAGCAAGGCGCCAGACTGCGCAGACACTTGCAAAGAGCCTCGAAATACCAAAGCGTTTGTGGAAAGTGAGTGGAAGAAAATGCAACAGTCATAATCCCAACCGAGGCCGAGCTTTTTGATATCTGTTCCCTGCGACGTAGGCGCGCGGACACTGGGTCAACTTTGTTTAGGAGATCCTGTCCGAGGCGGCCAGGGCGGCCCGGGCTGCCTCCCTCCCCAAGGCCGAATCTGGCGCTGGCGCGGAGACATACCTTCTAACCCAACCCTGCCCATGTCCAGGCTCCAAAGTGAACACGGTACCCTGCAGCCAGTACTCGAGACCGGAAGTTCAACACTCCCCCGGGAATTCGACAAGTCCTGGGGGAACAGGGATCGGGATCTGCTGGGGTTTAGGGCGTGGAGAGGGAAGCGTGCGCAGATCTGAGTGCTCAACTGGCTGGGGCCAGGGGCAGTGGTGGTATGGAGCGGGCTGGATTTTTGCTGCGGTGTCCTGGGGTTCTGATGAAAGCCGAGTGGTTGGGTGTCTCCTGCCAGAGAAAGGCAGGGAGGGACGGGATAGCAATGAAGGGTCTGGGAAGCAACTTGGAATACCTGCCCCTGAAAGTTCTGGGGTTCTGTCTGGCAAGGACATGATCAGCGCCAGTCTTTCTCTATGGTCTTCAACCGATACTTCAGAGTGCGGAAGCCT
>NW_011494770.1:3688278-3725441 GCF_000754665.1 Bison bison bison
GCGTGCTGCTGAGCTCAAGGGCCGAGAACACATCTCTGCCACAGGTAGGATTCTTAACACCACTGGAGAAAACGGAGATTGGAGCAAGTATACTCTATGAAGACTCTCTTCTCCCGGTTACTTAACTGTCTCTCCCTCCCTTCTACTCTGGTGAAGGGACAAGGGGATTCACAAGATTCGTTGCAAGCCTTAACGTTACTTCCTTTGGTATTTCTCTTAATCGTCCTTCACTTCAACAATCAACATTTTCTGAGTGCTTTTGTTGTGCCATGCACTGTGACGGTCGCGGGAGAAAAAAAATGAACAAAACAGCTAGAGAAGTAGGACATTCAAATGCGTAAGAAATGGCCCCTGCCCTTGGAGTCCTCAGACCCTAGTGGGGAAACATGGCATCTGAGTCCCAAGGTAAAACCTCCACTGGCCGCACAAAACACTGAGTGTTGCAAGCCTGCTTTCCAGAGGCTTTTTCAGATGCTGGAAAACTCAGTGTCCTGATAGGGAACAGGAGCAGATGCCTTTGATTAATATGGGAATAAAAAGAAGCAATGGTGGCAGTACTTTGCTTCGTTGCAGTTGTTTAGAGATTTATTGACATTTAGATAAGCTTCAGTCTGTGGCATCTCCAAAATTCATGTCCCCATTAGTTATTATCAAATGAGCAAATCGTTTTTTTTTCTTTTAACCGGTTTTTAAAAGAAAATAAATAAATAAATAACAGGGTGGGGGGAGGTTGGGAGAAATCTTTTTTTAATAAGATTAGAGTCGTTATTTTCCTTGCCTCTGTGGGTCCCTGAGCTACAGAAACTTGTCTCTCCACTCCCGAGTTCACCAGGCTGTGTTCTGAACATAAAACAATTCTGTAATTTCCTTCAAGAACAAAAGTTTTCAAAGAAATGACCTGCACGGTATCCCCCTCAATAAAGCAGAATTGACTTAATGGTCTGTTAATTACTCTATCCTCCCAGGGGGAGGGAAGCTTCCAAAAGGATTGCTACAAACCCTCTGTTGATTGAAGCTGTGGTCTGCCCCCAAATGTACAGCTGGGGCTGGGCCATTAAAAACCCAGACAAAACAAAATCCCCGATAAATAATCCTACCTAGAACACAAAGATTCAGCATACAATAGTTGAATCTTCGATAGATCCTCAGAAAAACCCAGAGTGAGCTCTTTTGGGGCTTCCGGGGTAATCTTTTAATTTGAGGCCAAATGTTCTTGGACAAAAGTTAAAAAAAGCATGGTTGGCCCTTCCGTCATCTCATCCTCCTGTGTCGAATTCCTTTCTCTTTTATTTGAGACTCTGACTGATAAAAGATTTCTTTTATCCAATCTTCTTTTGTACTAATTACAGTTTGTTTCATCATTTAATATATTTTTGTTTGGTTATTTTTTTCCATTTTTTTCTCTATTAGTGATTTAAAGAAGAAGACAAATTTGATTGTTCTAGTAAAAAAAGGACATAGTAGAGTCAAAATGTAAGGGACAGATTTGGGTTATTATTCTCTGTGACTTTTTCACATCTGTAAGGTGACAACTGCAACATGCAGTTAAATATATTTCTAAAATAAAAAAGTTTTAAAATCCTATTTAAGCTGAAGCAGCATTGAGCAATCATCCAGTTAAATTGGCATCAGAAAGCAGAAAAATTCAATTTTTAAAAGCATTTCTTTACGGAAGAAGATATGCATGTTGTACACTAATTGAGAAAATATTCATTTTAATTTGGTGTACATTTAACTTTTGTGGACCATTGAAATAGAACACTGCCGAAAGATGAAAGGTAGCATCTAGAGAGAGGGGTCATGAAAATGATCAAGATGTGGAGATGATCTGTTTTGAAAATTAGTTCTTTGCCTGAACTAGGCAATAACAGAAAGAGTGTGTCAAGCCACACAGTTTCCCACATTTACCATCTCTTTTTGAGGTAGTGATGGTATCTCAAAAACACGTAGGTCATTCTTAAGTGATTACTATTACTCAAGAGTCATGTGTTGATAGAACTCACCCTCTTCTTTCCTTGCCATGGTTGACTGGTCCCTGCGTGGTGCAGGAGCTAATCATGGCGAGGAAGGGTAGCTCAAAGACTTTAAATTGTGCCCATAATTGTGTTTCATATCAAATGGTGACAAACACATACTTGTCTCTGCTTTTGAAAACTGAAAAAAAATCTAGTGAATCAAAAAGAGACCCATCATTTAAAGTCAGCCCGACCCCCAACTGATGCTGAACTTTTGATTTTGTGTCCTGTTGACTGTTCACCCCAGTTATGTGAGAAATAGGTTCTACATACAGAGTGACAGTCAGTGTGGCCTGTGGGCTCAAATAGTGTTGTTCCTTTCAATAAAACCCGTACAAAAGACTATCTTTGCCTTTCTCATCAATGATGTCCTTACAATCCTGACTGCTCCACAATACTACATAGCTAATAGACAAAAATGAAAAACAGGAAGCCATTCCTCTTGCTAAATAATCCATGGAGAATACTAAAACAAGAGGAGGCAATTTGTTTCCAATTTTTACTAGCTTTGTATTATGAATAAATAAGACTGCAAGGTTGAATAAAGTAGTTTTAGAAATTATACTGACTAACCACGTGCTGCAGAGACGGCTTAGGTCCTATTTTTCCCCTTTGCAGAACTTAATGTGCTCAGGTATTAATGCCCCTCCCCAAAGGACATTTTGATTTGGAAATTTTTTTTTTTTCATTTTTTTACCCTTAAAAAATGAAGCATTTCCACCACTTGTAGAGTGCTGTTTTCCAGGCTTTTGAGACACTGGATCTCTGTGGAACCACAGAGTATATTGACTACAATCAGTAACTTTTCATCATTTTTGATCAGGGCAAATTTTTAAATAGAAACTACTGAGAAACATGCAGTAACATTAGATCTCAGTTAAATAAATACAAGAGAGGTATAACTTGAGGGAAACTACTAACAGTAAAAAAAAAAACTTCTTGGAATATATTTAAAATGGAAAGAATTTATCTTTTTTGGGAAACGACGGTTTTATTTAAACCCCAGCAAATGTGGTACTTGTCCTTGGGTGGTGCAAGAAGAGGGCAGAAGAGGCAGGAAGGGATATACTACTTTTCTAAATGTGGGTCCCGTGAACTCTACTATGTAGACCCTGAACCTCATCTAAGTGGATGGTGAGCAGTGACAGGCTTTTCTTACAGCTCTGTACTTGATCATAATAGATTCTTTTCTTCTTCTATAATTTATTTCCTTTGTGACTTTATGTGAAGCTTGCTCATCTAAAATATATACAGTTATGGTATAAAAGAATCTTCTAGAGTTGAAACTAGAATTAGGTTCACTGAAACATTTGATGTTTATCTACATTTTAAGCTTGAAAGAAAGAAATGGGAAATAGAATCTACGAAGCAGGAATAAAACAGATTAAGTGGAGCAGGTAAGGCAAGAAACATGGTGGCCACTTTTTAAAAAAGGTAAAACATTTTTGCTGGTGACGTGACATCAAAGGTTACCGTTAATAGTTTGTGCCTCACATATATATGCTTTAGGTGAAGATACTTCTTAGAAAAAAAGGACTGTGTTTGCTGACTTCTGAGAGATGAAAGATTATAGCTGAATTCTTCTCTTTCTCCTTCTGTCTTCCACCTCAATTTTCTTTTCTTCCTCTATTCTTCTATCTGGAGTCTCTGTCATCTCCTCATCTCTGGCTCTCTATCTTCTTCCACCTCTCTGCTTCCAGTTTCTACTTTATTTTCCATTCCAGCTCATCCCTCTGCTCTATTTGTCCACTACTTTGGCCACTTCGTTGCTTTAGGGAGCCTGGGGTTGACATTCCCTTAGCCTCCTCACTCAGTCCTTGCACACGCAACCTGCCTGCTCCTTCAACCAGTTTCTGTTATTCTGAGCAGGTCTGTTAATACCTTCACTGTCAGCCTGTGTTATGTTACAGGAAAAAAAAAAAAGTGGGTGAGGGGAGCTACATGGAAGTGTATCCCAGAACTAAAGATGTTTGAAAGCACTTTAAATTCCAAAAAGCAGCAGCATCATGAGAATGCCTTTCCAGGTGATAGAAGTATGCATGTTCTAGCTAGCTTATGTTAACTTAGGGGAAATGTTTATATTAATAATTATAGAAAACAGAAAGTTCTTAAAATGTGCCAGTCACGGTTTTAAATACTCAACAAATATTAACTCATTTAATTCCCACTGAAAGCCTATGCAGGTGGTGCTATTACTAGTCCCATGTTTGCAAATGCACAAACTGAGATGCAGAAAGGTATATAACTTTCCTGGTATGTCCTAGGTCATTGGTATCCCCAGACCTACAGGATAAGTTCCCTGGGCCAGCAGCAGCAGCAGCTGCTTGTTAGAAACACAAATTCTGAGATTTTATCTTGCTTGCCAACAAATAAGATAGGCTATCACAGTTTTGTGGACGCTGGCAGAGGACGCAACACTCCTGGGTCAGAAACAAGGAACTTTATTTCTCACTGTGCAGAAAGTATCATGAACATCATGTTCACATTGATTCCCCTGGTTCTTTAATCCCCACAAGAACATTGCAGAGGTAGCCAAGTTTGTCAGTGTCTCAGATCACAAGATACAGAGAAAGAAATGCAAGAGATCTGTGAAAAGTTTCTGCCAACAGAGGGTTGAGACCAGTACAGTCTTCAAGCAATTGGCCCTTTGTCATCATTTTTCAGGACAAGGCCACTGTCTACTCCCCTTCTTCTTCTTCCCATGGACATGATATTCATCTTGAATATTTATGAAGTACCGAATTCTTTTATAATAAGCAATGCTTCTTTGTTTGTGTACCCATTTTTAATTTATGTGTGAACTGTGTTATAGTCCTTCTTCTATTACTTTTTTCCCCCCTCAGCATTAGGTTTTAAGATCCAATTCATTTGGCTGTAAGTTAATCTTGTTCCACTCCTTTTTTATTGAATTATATTTGACATATAATATTGTATGTAAGTTCAAGGTGTACCATGTATTCTCCTGATGTGTTTATATTGCTCTATGATTGCCACTGTAGAAATAGTTAAACCTCTGTCTTGTCACATAATTATCAGTTCTTCCAACATTGGGAACAATTACCATCTAGTCATTTAGCAAGTTTAAGGTTTCAGATACTGTTTTGTTGTCTGCAGTTACTGTGCTGTGTATTACGTCTCCAGGATTTATTTATCTGCTGGTTGCATGTGTATAATGTCCTCCAGTTTCAATTCTGCTGAGTATTCCATACTGTGTGTCCATCACATTTCATTCTTCATGTCCCTTGGGATGAAACTTAGCTTCCCTGTAGCACCTTATCACATGTGATAACACTGCTGTGAAAATCTTTACTTATTTGTCTCCTCTTGAATCTCTTCAAGAAGTTTTCATATATATATATAGATAGATAGATAGATAGATAGACAGACAGGTAGATTACGTATCTTGGAAATTATACACACACATATATATAGAATACTGGGCTTCCCTGGTGGCTTAGCTGGAAAAGAATCTGCCTGCAATGCAGGAGACCTGGGTTCAATCCCTGGGTTGGGGAAGATCCTGGGTTGGGGAAGATCTCTGGGTTGGGAAGATCCCCTGGAGAAGGGAAAGGCTAACCACTCCAGTATTCTGGCCTGGAGAATTCCATGGACTGTATAGTTCATGGGGTCGCAAAGAGTCGGACACGACTGAGCGACTTTCACTCACTCACTCACTCATATAGAATATTGATCACAAATCTTGGAGATTGTATATATTAATTAATTGATTATGTATAATATGTTATATATATAATCAATATTCTTTGCTCACTTTTCTATCAGGTTATCTGTTTTTCAAGGGTTCCTTGTACAGTTTAGATATTGAAAGTTTTAGATATAACAA
Organism: Bison bison bison; assembly: GCF_000754665.1. NCBI lineage: Eukaryota > Metazoa > Chordata > Mammalia > Artiodactyla > Bovidae > Bison > Bison bison. Next base: position 3,694,138 of record NW_011494770.1, read on the forward strand.
CTGTTTTCACCTAATATTTTAATTTTGTGTTTTTGTTTCTTTTCTATGGAGGGTGCCCAATTTTCCCAGAATTGTCTGTTACACAGTCTGTCTTTTACCTTTTGCTTTGTGGTGGCGTCTTTATGCTGTATCAAGTTCCTATATTTTCACTGGTCTTTTTTTGAACTTTCTACTCGGTGTCATCGGTATATTGGTCTGTTTCTTTGTCACTACCAGTAAATTGTTATTGCTGTGACTTAGTATTATGTCTTAGTAAAATAAATCCAAGGACAATAAATTTTTCACAAAAGGGTCATATTTACCTCCAAACTGAGTACATTCTAGGCCAATGAGAATAATGATTTTTAAAATGCAGTGCTGATATTACCAGACTTCTATCACTGTTTTTTTAGGTGGTAGAGTGTTGGAGGGAAAAGAGATATGTGTATATGCAGGTCTCTTAGAGTTATCATAATATTTTCATTTTTTCACTCTACTTCCTCAACCTCAAAACTGATAATCATGGACAGAAATTCTCAAGTTTTATGACTCTCTAGTGCCCCACTGATCTGGGCTGAGAAGCAAGTTTCTTTCTGATTATAAAATGTAGAGATAGTGTCCATTGTTATATTCCATTACCTCATATATTCTACATCATCATGTACCTACTATTCAGCGTCTTCTACAGAAGAGAGTAGAAATTCTTCTTAAGGAGGGACTTCCTGCTCATCCTGAAAAAAACATTTTGCAGATGGATTCAAATCTAAATAGAAGCCTTTCAAGTTTACTCAGGCTCTTTCAAACCTCCAAGCCTGGACGCATTCTAATCCCTTTGCCTGGAACACTTGGTCCCACCCTATCCCCACTTGCCTGCCTATTCACAGCCAGTCTTCACTTCCCAGCTTCCCCGGCAGCCTGGATCAGTGGTACTTACCCTCCCAAGCTCTCTCATAGCCCAGTGTACAGCCCCTTCACAGCACTCCTGACCTGGAACCACTTGCTTGTCCTTTTCTTTTACAAGAATATTAACTCTATAGGGCAGGACTGTGATGGTCCTGCTCACCCAGCATAGTGTCTGGAATATAATTGGTGCATAAAGGACATTTTTCTGAACTAATGAATGAGAAATGTTGTAGAGGAGATAGATCTAAGCTTTGAATGCATCATTGCATTAGATGGTCTTTAGTTTCCCTTCCGTCTATGAGATTTCACAAAGATATGCTACAAAAGCACAAAGTCTGATTCAGATTTTAAAGTCTGGATATGTTATTACTGTTTTAAAAACCTGTAGCTCCACTGGAGTAGGGGCTTTTATGACTTTGTTTCTAGGCACTTTTTGTAGTGGAAATTAACTTTATAATTTAATCAGATAAAATGAAGAGAATAGAGTTGCTTTATTACCCTGATGCTCCATTTTTATGTGTTGTATGTATAGTAGCTGCCATTTAATGAATAGCATGATGGCTATTTCATAGATGTCTTGGTAATCTGGCAAGAGTGTCATAGTGCCCCTCTACAGGTGAGGATATAAAGGTTTAGGTTAAGTAACTTGAAAAAGATGCCCAGTCAATAAATGGTACAGCTGCATGTTGAACACTCTGCTGTGTTACTCTAAAAGTTAGTGCTCCTAAGAGCTATCATACATCTTTATGAGTATCCTTGTGACCTGTTTCTTAGCTTCTCCCTTTCCTTCTTGGTGGCCATTCCCTATTGAAGGTAACCTACATAAGACGGCTCCTGTCCAACCCTCCCTAACAGTTTTCACCTCTGTAACAAGGTCTTGTTTGGGGTCATCAGGGGTTTTAGAAATTTTTTCTCTAGTCATTCACTCATTCAATGAAACTTGCCTGGCTCTGGGCATGGTACTAGGTTCTGAGGGTGCTGTAGAGAATAAGAAATGTGCTATCAGCACTCAGAAATCTTATAGCTCAGTGGGGAAACTAATCAAGCAAATGGTGAAGCAGTGTCCTAATACTATGCTAGAGGACACAACCACCATCCCCATGGACATTTAACCCTGTGTAGGGGTATGTCAAGTTGAACTGTTAGGGGAGGAGGTTTGGCAACAGGCAACAGCGTTTCCAGAAGCCAAAGAACAGAGGGGATGTGAGAGACATTTCAGTGCAGCTGGAGAGTAGGATTCCTTTGTGAGAGCGGAGTTAGAATGGAGCAAAGCAGGATCTGATACTGCAGAGGCAAAAGTGAGTCAGTTGCCAAGAGGCTCTGCAACTGATTCACTCGTTTTTAATGCATATTAACTAAGTTCCTAAATAATCCATAGATTGTACATATAGCACTTATCAAGCACCATGCACAGTTCTACCTGCTTTATATCTACTATATAGATATATGTATAGATATATATGTATATATATAGATGTATATATATGCAGCAAACCTATGAGATAAATATTATTATTATTCTAGTTATAAGGATGAGAAACCCAAGACCCAGAGTGTTTGGGTAACTTTTCCAAAGTCACACAGCTGTTAAATGACAAGGTTGGACTCAAACTCAGGTAACCTATCTCCAGTGCCTATGTTTTTAACATTAGAATAAACTGCTTCCGGGAATAAAGTGATGCACATGACCACTTGGCTCTCTGTCCTCATTTTAGGGAGAAGACAGAAAATAAGCAGGCAAACAACATAAAAATTAAGGAGATAGAGATAAGAGGTCTGAAGAAACCCAAACAGCAGAGTAGCTTGAGTTTGATTTAGGTAATTAAATTTAGCTAGGGAGCCAGGAAGAGCTCTACCAAGGGGTGGCAAGGAGCTGTGACCTCAAGCATCAACTGAGGTCAGAGAAATCCAGGTAGTGGGAATAGCATATATGGGTTGGAGGGAGGGTGGAGATGTGGGAGAGTTAATGTTATTTTTCAGCTTCATGAAGCTACTGCATCCAACTGATTGTTGTGAAGTCCTTTTGTAGATACCATTAACATTTACAGCCAGTTGACTTTAAGTAGAGGAGATGACTCTCCATGATAGGTGGGCCTTGTTTAATCAGGTGAAGGCTTTAAGAGCAAAATCTAAGGTTTCTAAGAGAAAGCATTCTGCGTTGGGACTGTAACATAGAAATCCTTCCTGAGTTTCCAGCCTGGCCTAATGATCTCAGACATAGTAGCCCCAGCAATCACATGAGCCACTTCCTAAAGTGAAGGAACTCTGTCTCCCTGTATATTGTTCAGTCTCTGAGTCATGTCTGACTCTGCAACCCCATGAACTGCAGTCTCCCTATATGTGTATATGTAAATGTATGTTATACAGTATACAATATAGTATTTGTATATATATGCTATACAATATATATACAATGTATATATTTTAGAAATAATAATTCTTTAATTCATAGGGTTATTGAAGTTTTTATATATATATATATATATATTTTTTTTTTTTCTGGAGAACCCTGACTGACTGATACCTAATGATCAGTGAAGACTCAATCCCTGCCCTCACAGAGTTTCCTTATAGAAAGACTACATAATTAAGAATTTAATTCCAAGAACAGAGACTGTCTCTTTATGCTTCTCTATACTTCCTTAAGTGCTATGATCAGGGCCATAGAGCCATTCCCTGGCTGAGGGAGTAATATCTGGAGTCAGGATATGCCAGTGCCAGTTCTACCATGCCAGCTGCATGACCTGAGTTCAGGTCTTCTGAGCTTATTTCTTTCTCTATGAAATGAGAATGTTGGATTAAATGATCTTAGTGTTCTTTCCTTTATTAATTATCTGTGATTCTTTGAGAGCAAATAGGAATATGTGGATGATAACTGATCTACTGATGGGAGCAGCAACCTTCAGAAATATGATCCTAGATGATGGTTGTTGTTCATGGCAACCCGTGAGACATTTTTAAGATCCTCAAACCTCCTCACTCCTGGCATCAGCTGATTCACAGTCAGCTAGGGTCTGTGGGATATGGACGGAGAACATCTGGGCCAGTGAATTTTCAGTGCTTAAGTCAGAACAATTTTTAGCTTCTCCTTAAAATGAATGTTAGAAGGAGGAAAATCAGGATTTTTTTTTTCTTTTATAAGATGAAAATTTTCCTTTTCTCTATACTTGTTTATAGAGGCTTTCTCCAATGTTTCATTATTATAAATCAGCTTGAATAAATAATTGGGTGTATACAAGTCTGTACCTAGGGTTTTTTTCTTATCTACTTAGAATTACATTTCTTTGATAACAAAGAGGAACATCTTTTAATGAAATAAAAATTTGGGGGGAAAGGTGTATGGGCTGTCCCTTAAGTTCTTTCCAAGATTATAGAGATATTGCAGTAAGCAATGTTGACATGATTCCTGGATCTTCCAATTTTTATAATCTTGATGTTATGATTATCAGAAAATAAAATTACCTTTAATGAGAAGTGTTAATTTATGCTTTTTATAGAATTATGTATTGAAAACAATGTTCTACTAATTTTTGTGAATGCTTTGTGTAGCCGTTGGTACATTTTTTCTTAAAAGTGTATTTTCTAGCTTGAATTTTCCTTTTAATTTTGATTCCTTTTGTTGTTGTTTTTTTCTTTTTCTCATTTCTGTCCTTTAAAAATTTTTTTCATATAATTAATTTCTTTTGGTTACTTTTCTTACAGCATAGAGGATTTACAACTACATATAATTATAAGCATGAATTCATTTATTTCTGATTGATTTTATGCTTTGGCAAGGCCTCTGCATCCAGAAGTTGATAAGCATGGATCTTTTATGCTAGTAATCATATTTGGTGTCATTCAGTTGCTCAGTTATATACAACTCTGTGTGACCCCGTGGACTACAGCATGGCAGGCTTTCCTTTCCTTCACCACCTCCTAGAGTCTGCTCAAACTCATGTCCATTGAGTCAGTGATGCCATCGAACTATCTCATCTTCTGTCATCCCCTTCTCCTCCTGCCTTCAATCATTCCCAACATCAGGGTCTTTTCCAATGAGTCAGCTCTTTGCATCAGATGGCCAAAGTATTGGAGCTTCCAGCTTCAACATCAATCCTTCCAATGAATATTCAGGACTGATTTCCTTTAGGATTGACTAGTTTGATCTCTTTCTGTCCAATCATATAATGCGACTCAATAACAATAACTAGTGTTAACAAAAAGCCAAACTTACATTTTAAACATTATTATATTTAATCCTAAAACATTCTCTTTAGGTAGCTGCAATAATTGTCCCCATTTTACAAATGAACAGCAATTTATGGATGAGGATTAGAAAAGCAAATAATCTCACCTCAATTTAAACAGCTTCCACTCAAACGTGAACTATAGTGTCTCCACCTGGGAATTATTTCAGAGGATGGTGCTGAATGAGAACCAAAATTGATTTTATTCCTGCCATGACTAACCACATTTGCCCCAATGATTTACTGGTTCTCCCTTCCCTCCTCCATTTTTGAGGATTTTTCAAAACAGTTATATGTAGTAAGGACTTTCCGCATATAGCCAGGGCTTCTTGTTTTTAGTAAGTACATTATCTATACTCCTTCTGTTTTATTTTGATTCGTTTTGTTTTGCTTTGATTTGGAGGGAAAAGTTTTAAACTTTTTTTTTTTTAATCAAAATATCCTACTTGTTTCCTTTTTAACTTCCTTTCTTAGAGACCGTCAATGAAACTTCTGGGTATAAAGCTACCTTCAGACTTAACTACTTTAGAAAGAAAACTATTACATATAATTATTTTAGGTAAATTTTGTTGGTTCTGTTTTTCAGGGATTTTTGGACTAAAGATACTGTTGGATTCTTGAATTTCAATTTCCCTATTCCCGACTCAATTTAGAAATATCTGGAAAATTACTTGTATAGTGGAAGATGTTTTGCCAAGTGTTCCAAGCAGAGTAATGACTCACTCTAATTTCTACTCTTTCCTAAGGAAGATTTGGTGAACTTGAGGCAGCTTTATGCAGATGAATAGTGTAAAGGACCCAACTGTGTCCTCCAAGCTCAAGCCCCCACCTCTTTCTAGGTCCATTAATCTTCAACCAAAACAAAATTACTGCCATGGAAGAGAAGGAAATAAGTTCATGACAGACTTGAAAAGAGGAAGCTGAGGATGTATTTCCCTTGGAAAAATATAAGGATGTTTCCAAAACTAATAGGAAGAAATAATTTGGCTGCCCCAAAAGAACCTCTGTAACATCTATTTGGTTTTTCTGGCACCACAGCTAGGAAAAGGAGTATGTTTTCATGCATCTGTATGGCATGCTTTTGCTGTCAGTTTGTCCTTTCTGGAAGTCAGAAGACTGGATTTTTAGTAAGTAATTGGTTGAACATCAATGACAGGGGGGCCTTTGCTTGGGCAGCCACCTCTCACCCATCTAGTGCACAATCAACTTTGGCCCTAATTCCATACAAATCTACATACAATTTAACACTAGACTTGGTTAAAACAAGAACAACACGTCTCTTAAATCTTTCCTCTAAAAAGATCGCTTGCTGCAGAAATTCAAGGAAGTGAAGACATTAAATATCAGTTTCTTGTTTTAAAAGTGCTTTACATATATCACCACCAACCAGCTTGTAAATTTTAGTCAATCCTCAAACCAGCCTTTTAAAGGAGCTGAAAAATGTCCCCATACCCTCAAAGGACACACCTGTTATCTGAAACAGTTTTTAACCAGCTTGTTAAGCAGCTTTGACAGATCAAAGACTCCAGACAATGGACACAAACTTTAACAATAGTATAGCCTTGAGCAAAGGTTCTGTCAAACCAGGCTTGTGCCCATGGCATTATGGCCGGCAATTGAAAATAAATTTTACTTGAATAAGTACCTCAGCCGATCAGAGGCACTGCGGCTGCTGAAACAAAAGCAGTTGAGGATAAGTTATTGACTCCACTGACAGGCTGAATGAACTTCATTATGCCAGCCCACTCCTGGTAAAATGTGTCAGGTTTTAAACTGAATTAGGTGGCAGGTGCATGGACAATTTTCCTGCCCCCCTTGAGACAGCAGACAGCCAATCATCACCTGATTCTACAGACAAATGTTTAGATTTGTTTTTCATATTGCACGGCCATAAGTGAAAGCACATTTAAATCTTTTTTCCTTCTCCTCCATCACCGCTGGGTTATGTTCCCATGAGCAGGCATACCCACGCTTTGGTGTAATGGGATTCGTAAAGGCCTGGACTGCCACCCCCATCACTCCCCTCCCTCCAAGGCACAGATTTCAGGGGTGATCCAAATTCTTCGCTTGAGGTTATTGGATTTTAGCTTCAGAACAGAAGCTCCTCTTCTGTTCTAGGAGATTAAAACACAACGACACACATCCAAAATCTCTTCCATCTAAGAACTTCGAAAGGACAGAACCATGGACATTCGGATAGGTTTTAACCAGAATGATTAAGCTATACATTGGCTTTTCAGTTGGGAGCTAGGATCCAGAACTCAGATATTTTAATCTATAAATAGTATATCCTACCAGCAAACCTTGTAACCCCTGCTGGGATCTCTGAGTTAAAGCAGAGTCAATAAGAACTGGCATTTTTCTACTGTATGTGTCTATCTATCTGTCTTTCTATCTGTGTTTGTATATTTGGCTCTAAAATATTTTGTTTTACGATCTTCCCTCGCCTATAAGGATAACTGCAAGATCAGCTAAACTTCAGATACTTTGATTCCAGCTCTCATTACTTAATCATGAGACACAGGACTATAAAGACTCCTAAAAATGAAAATCCAGACTCCTAACCATAGAGGGAGAGGGTTGGCATATGCCTTTGGCTGTGTGCCTTATTAAAGTTAATGAGCAAGAAAGACTCTCTTTTCCTAAGTATCTCAAAGAACTGAAATCTTTTCTCTTCGCGAAGCACCATTTTCTTTGGAATGTTTCCATTACTCATTATGAATAACTATACTTTTTTTGGACATACATCTTGAATTTTGAAGCAGAACACCTTTTGGAAACTGTCGGCACTCTCTCCTCTCAAAAAACACAGGAATAAAGATTTTTTTTTTTTAATCTCAAGTAAAATGTCAAAGACATATCAATCCAGTCACTGTCATTCTTGTAGTGATGTCTATGCACAAGCTGGTTCAAGTCTCCAAAGAAACTTTGCTCAGTTCTGGGCTATATTTATTCCACAAAATTTTTGCTGGATTTAGTGGTTTAATGTTTGAATTTTAATAGAAAGATCAATTCAAACTTTTTTCACCTTTAGGAAAGCATCAATGTTCTACAATTTATGTGTGTACCAATCTGGGCGAGACATACTATTCAGGAAGACAAAATTGGATTTCCTTTAGAGCTACTGAAAGGCTACCCTGAATTAACACAGTAAGGAGGTCTACGATGACTCTCACTTGCTGGAGCCCTTCCTCCCCCAACCACGGCAGATGGTGTTTCATAGTTGGTCACAAATGGCTGTCAGCGAGTGTTTGTCTGCCTGCCAGTAACCTGTGGTTCAGGGACTCCCCGGGAGAGTGTACCAGTTCTGACTCTGCTGATAACAGCATCTGAGAAAATGATCCGTCCTTTCTTGTCAGGCACAAAATTAGCCATCTCACTTTTTAACTGTAGACAAGGGGGACATGAAAGAAAAAGGACGGTGCCAGCCCAGCTGATGTTTCCTCTGTTCTCGTTCTAGGGGCCCAAAGCAGACACATCCAAAAGCAGACTATGGGACAATGGTGTTGTCACCAAATACATGATGTTGGAGTAACCCCAGTTCTGGTACCAGCATTTCCTGCAGCGATGTGCTGGAGCTCTCCCCAGGGCTAGCTCTGATCTTTAGAGCAACAGATATTTCCTTACCCCAGGGCATCCGTCAGACTTCGTGCTGCAGTGACCTTGAGTGGCTTGAGCCCAGATGAAGGGGGAGGAAGAATAGAGAGTGGTAAAGGGTCTGAGCAGCTGTCCTTCCTACTCTGGGCACCACCACCAGCTGGAAGGCAGGGTGCCCACCCTACTGCCTTTGAGGATGCAAACAACCCTGAAGTACAAGAGGCAGCCACTAATGAACAAAAGCAGAAGATAGCTAGGGAGGTTGAAAAAGCAAGAAAGTGAGAGAAAGGAGAGAAGAAACAAGAAGGGAAGTAGCCCCAGATTGGGAAGAGACTAATACTTGTTGAGAATCTATTACGGGTAGGCATAGACTGGTGCTGCTGATGCATCACACAAGTAATCCTCCCAGCAGTTTCATAGATCCGGTACCAGCATCCCTCTTCTGGGCTTCCCTCATAGCTTAGTTGGTAAATCATCTGCTTGCAATGCAGGAGATCCGGGTTCAATTCCCGGGTTTAGAAGAGACCCTGGAGAAGGAAATGGCAACCCATTCCAGTATTCTTGCCCAGAGAATCCCATGGATAGAGGAGCCTGGCAGGCTACAGTCCACGGGATCACAAGAGTCAGACACGACTTAGCAACTAAACCACAACCACCATCCTTATTCTAGAGATGAGGAACATAAATAACATCTCTGCACCATGAAACTAGAAAGTGACAAAACCAATCTTCCAACCCTGGCCAAAGCATTCAAGCTTAACTGGTTAGACTCTAGGACTAGGTTCCTGACTTTGAGCCTGGCTTTGTTACCTACAGGCTGTGTAAACTTGGCAACTTAACCCATCAGTGCCTCAGTTTCCCCATTTGTAAGATGGAGCTCTTAATAATGTCATCGAGTCATTGTAGAGAATGAAATATATTCATATACAAGAACTCTCATTAGTACTTAGATGGTTGAAAACACTTTACTGTTTGTTTTTATTCTTTACTGCTTCTGTGTTTTTCAGTATTTATTTTAATCACTATCTCCTTTTTGGTAACTAACCCTTTCAAAATCCTTAATGTAGCAAAAAGAAAATTTTTTTTCCAGTGGTCTTACATGTCTAGTTATTGCTGCTGTCTTGTTTGCTTTTTTAAGCAGATGAATCTAAATTCTAAGACTGTACTGCCAATTTTGTGTATACATGTGTAAGAAACAGCAGCTTTTGTATCGGAAAGCCATTGAATCCTACTTATGTCATTTTTAGCTGGGCAGGTTACCTGTTATCCTGGGCAGGTTACTAAACACACCCATCTGTATAATAAAAAGTACTTACCAACTTCTAGAACCACAGTTATGACTAAATGAGAAAGGTATATAGAGTGCCTAGCACATAAGAGGCATTCTGTAATCATAGTTGTTATTATTTTACTAAATAACTAAGCACTGGTTTATATTGTGTAGCTCCACATGTCAACTCAAATGTGGGTCATGGGTATTATACCAGAATGTCTGGGATGTATCCTTAGATTGATGAAGCAGTCCTAAATGTAGCTCTTTTTCCTTCTGTGACATTTCTCACATTGAATCCCTCCGAAGCACTATTCTGGGTAATGACCACCACCTGCTGTAACCGTTTTGTCTGGCAAAGGAATTTCTTTACCGTAGACTGTGCTCCCGTGGCTCTGAGTGAGGTGATGCTTGGACCTCAGGGAGAGCAGAGTGGGCTCCCTTTCAAAGGCTCCATCAGGTGAGGTCAGCACGGTGATGAAAGGAAACATCCTTCAACCCCCAGAATCTCTCTGGGAGAAATGAAGGGAATCTCCTGCCAATTGTTAATGATAATGGTCTTATAATTTCAACACCACATTTTACCCAGGAGGATCCCAAATGCTTTACAGGTCTGCAAATAGCTTTACCCACTCTGTCTGTAGGCATTAGGTAGAGTGAGCTTGGAACACAGCCACTGTGGGGAGCATTACCTTCTTATTTTTTAAAATGTGTAAAAATATGTATGCATATTAATATACGTGTGTGTGTATGAGTGTGTGCATGTCCAGTCGCTCCAGTCGTGTCTGACTCTTTGCAACCCCATGGATTGTAGCCTGCCAGGTTTTGCTGTCCATGGAATTAACCCAGGCAAAAATACTGGAGTGGGTTGCCATTCCTCCTCCAGTGGATCTTCCTGACCCAAGGATCGAATCTGTATTTCCTGCACCTCCTGCATTGCAGGTCGATTCTTTACCACTGAGTCACCTGGGAAGCCCCTGTATATGAGTGTATTTATATGTAAATATCTCTATTTATGTATATGAGTAACTACAAAACATAGATATGTAAATACTTTGCTTATGTGTCTTAGTAGTTAAAATAGGAGTAAGAACAAGAGAGAAGAGGAAGATTTGTGCTTTATGCTATTTTTTTTATTAAAAACTTACTCATTTTACCACTTCTTGAAGTATGGAGCTCCCAAATGAGCATAGGCTTATGTTTGTAGGTCATTAGTTCCTTAAGAGAAGGGCTTAAGGGATAAGAATCCTTAAAGTACTCACCAAAAAGAACAGAAGGCAACTCTCAATTATGAAGCATATTAAGGAGAAATTTCTGGGAGACTTATAAAAATAGTCTTCAAATGCAGCTTTAACATGCTGCATGTGTCTTTTTCAAACCATCTATGACTAGGTAACAACCTATCCCAAATATGGTGGCTTAAAATAACAGCCATTTCATTAAATCCCATGATTTGTGTATCAAGCATTTGAGCAGAACATGGTTGAGCACTTCTGTTCCACAAGGCATTGACTGAGGGCCTTTCAGTGGCATTTAGCAGGTGGCAGGGGCTTCCCTGGTGGCTTAGATGGTAAAGAATCTGCCTGGAGTGCAGGTGACCTAGGTTTGATCCCTGGATCGGGAAGATCCCCTGGAGAAGGGAATGGCTACCCACTCCAGTATTCTCGCCTGGAAAATTCCATGGGCATAGGAGCCTGGCTGGCTACAATCCAGGCTTGTAGCAAAGAGTCCAACAGGACTGAGTGAGTAACACACTATTGGGCTAGTCTGGAGGGGTAAAGAGTAGTTTACTCTCATACTTAGCGTCTTGGTCAGAAAAGATAGGAGACTGGGCTCAGTTTGGTCACTTGCTATGGAGTGTCAGGACCTTGTCATGTAGTTTCTCTAGCAGAGTATTAGAATGTTCCTAGAGGCTCAGAGAGCCAAGAGGAGCCAAAACCAAGTGTTCCAAGAAAGAAAAATTAAGGTTGTCAGTCTCATAAGATCTGAGCCCACAACTGCCACTTCCACCGTGCTTTGTTGATCAAAGCAGTGATGACCCACTTAGATACAAGGGATTAAGGCCAAGACCTCAGCTCTCAACGGGAGGAATGTCAAAGACTTTGTGTTCTTTTTTATTTTTAATTGGCCACACTCGAATAAAAGCAGTTTGAAGTAGAAATTAATTAAGATAGATCTTTATACTTTGTTTTGACCTTCTAGGAAAGCATTCTGTTAAACAGTTTAGTACTTCAACAGTTGTACAATGCGAAGTTCAGTGTAATTACCACAAAAGCTGGGAGCATAGATTCTCAAGGGTTTTTCTAGGAATCTGTTAGCTAAAGCCAACTACTGCAAGGAGTATGTCCTCTAGAGACTTTGTTCAATCTAAATGTCAGCATAAAAAGACAAGAAAACAATGGGCTAAAATTTTCCCTCAGAGAAAAGGAGAGATACTTCCAAAACAAGAGAGGAAGGGGGAAATTTTGCCATTGGATTTCTCTTCATTCCAAGGACTGACTTGTCCCTAAATACATGGCTTTCAGGACCCAATGGCAGTAACAGCAAAGATGGACGACTAACAGAAGGGTAATTCCCAATAGTGGGAGGTCATTAAATCAAGTTGTTAGCACAGTGTTTGTGTTTCTGTGTATGTATATTTTGTCTTATGTATTCTTTCTTCCTCTCACAGTATTTTCTTATTATCCCAAACTTGCCTAAGCATCTCACCATTCCATTTCTTTCTAACTTTCTAGGCCATTGCTTTACGTTAGACCCTACAAATAAATACTTTAAATTTCTTTCTGGAGCCTTAGACCTATTATCTTACTGACTTTCTGCCATTCCCAACTCAATAATCTCCAGCCTAGAATAATCCCCATCATATACCTCCATATTGTGAATTACAAATAAGGGATCATTGAGATGATCTTACATTTGAAGAAATGGAATTTACATTCTTTAATGTGGCTTTGTCAATTACCCATGGCTTACTGCTTGCAATTTACAATATTGCTACCTCATCACTTGAGTTGTTTAAATTTCTGTTCTCCAACCTCTGTGTCTCTTGGGTTCATCTGCTTGGTAGACACTTGTCTACTCTCAAGAGTCTGAAAAATGTAGTTCAAGTGTTTCACCTAAAGAAGGCAGAATTCACAATGACTGTAAAGGCAAGTGATTTTATGCAGGTCCATATGACTAATGTCCAGGACGGTCCACCTGTTGTTCGTCCAACAACATGTATTCTTCTACATTCAGTCTTCTAAACAGTAAAAGGAGAAATTATACACTCCATTTAACATAGCACTGCTATCCCTCAAAAGTGAGGACACCAACACATTCTTTCCAAAAAGGCCAGATTCAATCTAATTTGCTGACTCTTTCCAGTATTTCTGGGTGAGGTTTGTTGTTGTTTAGTCGTCAAGTCATGTCCAACTCTTTTTGCAACCTCATGAACTGTAGCCCATCAGGCTTATCTGTCCATGGGATTTCCCAGGCAATTACTGGAGCAGGTTACCATTTCCTTCTCCATGGGATCTTCCTTACCCAGGGATAAAACCTGTGTCTCCTGCGTTGGCAGGTAGATTCTTTACCACTGAGCTACCAAGGAAACCCTTGAGTGAGGTCTATTCTTCCTCTGTTAGTCACAATCTCACCTTGACTTTCTATAACTTTAAACACTAGATTAAACATTGCCAACACCTGTTTACAAAATTTGAAAAAATCTAAGACATTTATCATTTGTAAAATGCATCATTATCAATACTGTTCCACTTAAAGGGAAAAAAAAAAAACCACTGTCATTAAACCAAAATATGCCATTAGCTGTTAGGTGCCATCCAGTTTCTGAGATGTCAAGTATGCAAAAATGTACATACACACATTTCATGGATCTTAACATATGAAGAAACAAAATAAAGTTAAAAAGTGAAAGAAAGGAAAAATTAATGAATTTATGTACATTCTAATGACTATGTATGTATATAGATATATATATTCACAGCATGAAAAAAGTGTTGGATACCACAGTCCTCATTTTGATAAAATATCAAAGATGATGGTTGGTGTCTGTAACTTTCTTCTTCAACTTCTTCAACTGCTCAGTCTATGATTTTTTTTTCCCTCATTTAAACATAATTCTAAATTCAGTGGTAAACTTACTCTTCTAAGTTGCTATAAAAGTTGCCAAGCAGTAACTTAATTTCCAGACTTTTCTTGCAGACTAGTAACGTCCATTCATGGATCTTCATGAGGCTGAAGAACATACTTTGTACAGTGCTGCTCTGTTTTAACTCCTGTGGCTCCTTGTGGGTATATATTATTTTAGTCATGAATCTTGTTATTTTGTATACTTGTTTCTACTTACTGGCGTGATGTCCTCCTGCCATAATTCTAGAACACAAATGTTTTACCCAAGCCATGGGATTGAGGCCTTGTTATGGATTAAGTTGTATCACCCCAAATTTATATATTCAAGTTTTAACCCCTAGTAACTCAGATTGTGACCTTATTTGGACATGGGAATGTTGCAGATGTAATCAGTTAAGATGAAGCCATACTGGAGTAAGGTGGGTTCCTAATCCAGTGTGACTGGTGTCCTTATACAAAGAGGAAATTTGGAGAAAAACCTTCACACAGGAAGAATGCCATGTGAGTACAAAGGTAGAGATTAAAGTGATGATTCTACAAGTCAAGGAATGCCGAAGATGGTCAGCAAACCAGCAGCAGCTAGGAGAGAGGCATGGAACACAGTCTCCATCAGATCCCTTAGAAGGAACCAACACTGCTCTTACCTTGATGTTGGATTTCCAACCTCCAGAACCATGTTACAATAGATTTCTGGTTTTAAAGCCGTCTAGTGTTTGTACTTTGTTAGAACAGCTCTAGCAAATGAACACAGATCTTCAAACTCTACAATGCTAATTTGTTTTTCTCTATGGATACCCACCAGGCTTTGTTCTTGATTCTCATCCTCCTGTGCTTGTGCCCAGAATCACCAAATGGCCCAGGTAAAAAGCAGCTGTGAAGGCCCAGCTCACTTCTTTCAAGGTCCTGTCTTGCTGAAATCTTAGCCCTTTTACCTCTTGTGACTTCAGAAGCTCTTAGTTGCCTTTAGAAAGTTGTTTATCATATTTGATCTGACTTTTTAGTTATTCTAAGTTGGAGTGTGGCTCCGCCTCCAGTTTCTCCATCCATTACTCCCAGAAGACCAAGTTCCCATCATTCCTTTTATGCAACAAAATTGCCCCCACATCTTTCTCACTTCCTCTGATGGAGAGCCATTGGTCTAAATTATACCAACAAATTTCTGGCATCTCAAATCCTTTTAGTACACAGTACAATAGTATGAGAAGTGAGCATACCCTGAGAACTGCTCCCAGTTACTGAGCTAGCATACTGAATCATTCATCTCTGGTAAGTGTACTCAGATTATCTGTATTACATGCAAAATTCTGTGGTTAACAAAACTGTTGGAATAAAAAGATAATTCAAAATTGTGGTGGGAAACTCTTTAAACACTCTTTCTAGTAATTGATAGAGCAAGCAGAAAGCAAATTACTGAGAAACCCAATAAGTAACATTAGACCACAGTGCAAATAAGTTTTAAAATAATCACTAAGAGACTGCTAGAAATTCCCCCAAACACTTAGAAATTTAAAATAATTTTAAAAATACCTCATAGAACACACACACAAAAATCACACTGGAAATTTGAAAAAAAGCCCTAAATTATAATGAAAATAGCTTACATCTAAACATGCTGCTAAATCACTATTTGTGTCAAAATTCAGTTCAGTTCAGTTCAGTTCAGTCACTCAGTTGTGTCCAAGTCTTTGTGACCCCATGAATCGCAGCACGCCAGGCCTCCCTGTCCATCACCAACTCCCAGAGTTCACTCAAACTCATGTCCAAAGAGTCAGTGATGCCATCCAACCATCTCATCCTCTGTCCTCCCCTTCTCCTCCTGCCCCCAATCCCTCCCAGCATCAGAGTCTTTTCCAATGAGTCAACTCTTCACATGAGGTGGCCAAAGTACTAGAGTTTCAGCTTTAGCATTAGTCCTTCCAAAGAACATCCAGGACTGATTTCCTTTAGAATGGACTGGTTGGATCTCCCTGCAGTCCAAGGGACTCTCAAGAGTCTTCTCCAACACCACAGTTCAAAAGCATCAATTCTTCAGTGCTCAGCTTTCTTCACAGTCCAGCCTCTTAAGAAACCTATATGCAGGTCAGGAAGCAATAGTTAGAACTGGACATGGAACAACAGACTGGCTCCAAATAGGAAAAGGAGTATGTCAAGGCTGTATATTGTCACCCTGCTTATTTAACTTATATGCAGAGTATCATGAGAAACACTGGGGCTGGAAGAAGCACAAGCTGGAATCAAGATGCCGGGAGAGATATCAATAACCTCAGATATGCAGATGACACCACCCTTATGGCAGAAAGTGAAGAGGAACTAAAAAGCCTCTTGATGAAGGTGAAAGAGGAGAGTGAAAAAGTTGGCTTAAAGCTCAACATTCAGAAAATGAAGACCATGGCATCTGGTCCCATCACTTCATGGGAAATAGATGGGGAAACAGTGGAAACAGTGTCAGACTTTATTTTGGGGGGCTCCAAAATCACTGCAGATGGTGATTGCAGCCATGAAATTAAAAGATGCTTACTCCTTGGAAGGAAAGTTATGACCAACCTAGATTGCACACTCAAAAGCAGAGACGTTACTTTGCCAACAAAGGTCCGTCTAGTCAGGGCTATGGTTTTTCCAGTGGTCATGTATGGATGTGAGAGTTGGACTGTGAAGAAAGCTGAGCCCTGAAGAATTGATGCTTTTGAACTGTGGTGTTGGAGAAGACTCTTGAGAGTCCCTTGGACTGCAAGGAGATCCAATGAGTCCATTCTAAAGGAGATGAGTCCTGGGTGTTCATTGGAAGGACTGATGCTAAAGCTGAAACTCCAATACTTTGGCCACCTCATGCGAAGAGTTGACTCATTGGAAAAGACTCTGATGCTGGGGCAGGAGGAGAAGGGGAATATAGAGGATGAGATGGCTGGATGGCATCACCGACTCGATGGCCATGAGTTTGAGTGAACTCTGAGAGTTGGTAATGGACAGGGAGGCCTGGCGTGCTGCGATTCATGGGATTGCAAAGAGTTGGACAGGACTGAGGGACTGAACTGAACTGAATGCTTGAACTCAAGAAAAAGAGAGCCTAATATATAAAGAAGTTAGAAGGAAAAGAAGAATGAACTGAAAGAAGGAAGAAAATAAAAGTAAAACTTAATGAATTAGAAAATATATAAGCAATAAAAAATCATGAGCTGCAAAAACCCTGATTTTATGAAAATGCTAATTAAACAGGTAATTCTCTGAAATGACTTGTCAAAGGAAACGAAAAAGAGGGAATGCACAAATACTTCATATGATGAATTGTTTTTTTTTTTTAAATTTTATTGGAGTATAGTTGATTTGCAGTGTTGTGTTAGTTTCAGATATACAGCAAAGTGAATCAGTTATACATATATTCTTTTAAAGCTAATTTTCCCATATAGATCATTACAGAATTTTGAGTAGAGTTCCCTGTGCTATATAGTAGGCCCCTATTAGTTATCGATTTTTATATAGTAAAATTGGAGTGTATATATCACTCCCTGTCTCCCAATCCATCCCTCCCCCCTCCACTTCAGTTCAGTTCAGTTCAGTCACTTAGTCATGTCCGAAGCTTTGCAACCCCATGGACTGCAGCACAAGTATCCCTGCCCATCACCAACTCTCAAAGCTTGCTCAGACTCATGTCCATTGAGTTGGTAATGCCATCCAACCATCTCATCCTCTGTCGTCCCCTCTCCTCCTGCCTTCAATCTTTCCCAGCATATGGGAACTTTCCAATGGGTCAGTTCTTCGCAAGAGTGGCCAAACTATTGGAGTTTCAGCTACAACGTCAGTCATTCCAATACATATTCAGGACTGATTTCCTTTAGGATTGACTGGTTTGAATCCTAAGGGACTCAAGAATCTTGAGTCCAAAGGACTCTCAAGAGTCTTCTCCAACACCACAGTTCAAAAGCGTCAATTCTTCAGCGCTCAGCTTTCTTTATGGTTCAACTCTCACATCCATACATGACTATAGGAAAAACCATAGTTTGACTAGACAGACATTTGCTGGCAGAGTAATGTCTCTGCTTTTCAATATGCTATCTAAGTTGGTCATAGCTCTTCTTCCAAGGAACAAGCATCTTTAATTTCATGGCTCCTTTGCTTTTCATTTCTCTTCTTTTCTCAGCTATTTGTAAAGCCTGCTCAGACAACCATTTTGCCTTTTTGCATTTCTTTTTCTTGGGGATGGTCTTGATCCCTGCCTACTGTACAATGTCACAAACCTCCATCCATAGTTCTTCAGGCACTCTATCTATCAGATCTAATCCCTTGAATCTATTTGTCACTTCCACTGTATAATCATAAGGGATTTGATTTAGGTCATACCTGGGTGGTCTAGTGGTTTTCCCTACCTTCTTCAATATGTCTGAACTTTGCAATAAGGAGTTCATGATCTGAGCCACAGTCAGCTCCTGGTCTTGTTTTTGCTGACTGTATAGAGCTTCTCCGTCTTTGGCTTCAAAGAATATAATCAATCTGATTTCAGTATTGACCATCTGTTAATGTCCATGTGTAGAGTCTTCTCTTGCATTGTTGGAAGAAGGTGTTTGTTATGACATTCTCTTGGCAAAACTCTGTTAACCTTTGCCCTGCTTCATTCTGTACTTCAAGGCCAAATTTGCCTGTTACTCCAGGGATCTCTTGACTTCCTACTTTTGCATTCCAGTCCCCTATAATGAAATGGACATTTTTGCTGGGTGTTAGTTCTAGAAGGTCTAGTAGGTCTTCACAGAACCATTCAACTTCAGCTTCTCCAGCATTAGTGGTTGGGGGCATAGACTTGGATTACCATTATATTGAATGGTTTGCCTTGGAAACCAACAGAGATCATTCCGTGTTTTTTTGATATTGCACCAAAGAACTGCATTTCAGACTTTTGTTGACTGTGTCAGGCAAGTGTATGCTCTTTGGTTCTGTTTCATCACAACAAAGATTTGGAGTGATGGGCATTAAAGCCCTTGGTGCATCACAGCTCTCGGGTCTTGGACGGACTGTGTTATAGCACTTAGACAAATCAGTGTTACAGCTCTATTTTATTTAGAAAATAGCAAGAGAATCCATCCTCGAGGCGTGAAGGCATGCTGACCCAAAGATACGAAAAGAGGAGTGGGGGAGTGGGCCAGTGCATGGGAGAGAGAGAGTGAGAGAGCTTGCACTTTGGCTCCTCTTTTTATATGCATTTTTCCTCCCCCTGGGCCTGCCCTATGTAAATTGGGCTAGCCAGGAGTGCTGTTTGTTCTACATGAGGTCCTCACTCAGGTCCTCGGACCTTCCTTTGACCTTCCTTTGTTCTATTTTTGCGGGGTTTTCTCTTCCTTGTCTTTTAGCCACTGCCATTTTGGACTCCTGTTTCCTATTCTAACTACCTAACAACTAGGAGGGCTACTCCATTTCTTACAAGGGATTCTTGCCCACAGTAGTAGATATAACAGTCATCTGAGTTAAATTCACCCATTCCAGTCCATTTTAGTTCACTGATTCCTAAAATGTTGATGTTCACTCTTGCCATCTCCTGTTTGACCACTTCCAATTTACCTTGATTCATGGACCTAACATTCCAGGTTCCTTTGCAATATTGTTCTTTATAGCATTGGACTTTACTTCCATCACTAGTCACATCCACAGCTGGGCATTGTTTTTGGCTTGACTCCATCTCTTCATTCTTGCTGGAGTTATTTCTCCACTGTTCTCCAGTAGCATACTGGGCACCTACCAACCTGGGGGAGTTCATCTTTCTGTATCATATCTTTGTGCCTTTTCATACTGTTCATGGGGTTCTCAAGGCAAAAATACTGAAGTGGTTTGCCATTCCCTTCTCCAGTGGACCACATTTTGTCAGAACTCTCCACCATGACCTGTCCATCTTGGGTGTCCCTACAAGGCATGGCTCATAGTTTCTTGAGTTAAAGAAGGCTGTGGTCTATTTAATCAATTTGATAGCTCAGTTGGTAAAGGATCTGCCTCAATGTAGGAAACCCTGGTTCAATTTCTGTGTCGGGAAGATCCACTAGAGAAGTGATAGGCTACCCACCCCAGTATTCTTGGGCTTCTCTTTGTGCTCAGCTGGTAAAGAATCTGCCTGCAATGTGGGAGACCTAACTACGGCTTCCTAACTACAGAAGCCAATGGGGTAGAAAGATGAGTGCCCATCTTCTCTTGTAAGAACTCACTGCTGAACAACCATCCACAGGAGAATCTTGGATCCCACCAAAAAAAGATACCTCATGTCCAAGGACAAAGGAGAAGCTCCAGGAAGATGGTAGGAGGGGCAAAATTGCGTTTAGGATCAAACCTCATACCCTCCAGAGACACTTGGAGGGCTGAAACAAAACCTTGTGCACACCAGGAGACCCCACGGAGACTGAGCCATACCTGCCATTGAGTGTTTGAGTGTCTCCTATGGAGATTTGGGTCAGCAGTTACCTGCCTTCAGGGCGGGGGCTCTGGGGGCAGCAAAACTGTGTATGGCATAAGCCCTCTTGGAGGAGGTCGCCGTTAACCCAACCGCAGAGCTGCCAGAACTTACACAGGACCAGGGAAACCGACTATTAGAGGGTACAAGCAAAACCTTGTGTACACCAGGACCCAGGAGAAAGGAGCAGTGACCCCACAAGAGACTGACCCAGACTTGCCTGTGAGTGTCCAGGAATCTCCAGTGGATGCATGGGTCGGCAGTGGCCTGCTACAGGGTCGGGGACGTTGAGTGTGGCAGTGCATGCACAGGGCCTTTTGAAGGAAGTTGCCATTATCTTCATTACCTCCACTATAGTTCGGTCTCAGGTCAAACAACAGGGAGGGAACACAGCCCCACCCATCAATAGAAAATTGAATTAAAGATTCACTGAGAATGGCCCTGCCCATCAGAACAAGACCCAGTTTCCCCCACAGTCAGTCTCTCCCATCAGGAAGCTTCCATAAGCCTCTTATCCTTATCTGTTAGAGGGCAGACAGAAAGAAAACCCCCACACTTACTCCCTAGTAATCATAAGTTTGTTTTCTACATCTGTGACTCTATTTCTACTTTATAGATCAATTCGTTTTAGATGAATACTCATTAAAAAAAAAATTCAACAGAGCATGAGATTTAAAATGTATATGAGAATACAGTGGAAAAATTTATCCTGGTAAATTTGAAAACTTGGATAAAATGGATAACTTTATAGAAAATTAAACTTACCAGAATATACTCAAAACATGTAAATAATTAGCCTTGTAATCATTAAACAGTTTTACTTAATAGTTTAAATTTATTCACAAAAATAGTCCAATTAGCATGCTTTTACTGGCAAACTTTTCCAAATATTCAAGTACCTCTCATTGATGTATCAACTCAACAGGTCTAACTCTCTAACTTTCTCCTACTGGCTTTTTCTCAGTTTCTGCTTTCATGAATCACACCATTTAATCTACTAAATGGCTCTTTACTGGAAAGCTTAGCTATTTGCTGCTGCTGCTAAGTCACTTCAGTTGTGTCTGACTCTGTGTGACCCCATAGAAGGCAGCCCACCAGACTCCCCCATCCCCGGGATTCTCCAGACAAGAACACTAGAGTGGGTTGCCATTTCCTTCTCCAATGCATGAAAGTGAAATGTGAAAGTGAAGTCGCTCAGTCGTGTCTGACCCTCAGCCACCCCATGGACTGCAGCTTTCCAGGCTCCTCCATCCATGGGATTTTTCAGGCAAGAGTACTAGAGTGGGGTGCCATTGCCTTCTCCTAGCTATTTGCTAGGTTGATACAAAAGTAATTGCAGTTTCAAACCCTGAATTTTAAATCATTATAACTAGGCTCAAACACATCTTTATTAATCAAAATAGGAACCATTACAATCAACACATTTTTGCCAATGAATAATAAGTTTGTTTATTCCTATAGCTTAAAAATCTGTGCTTTGGGATTTGATGCACACTTGAAAAGCATTCTATTCATCCTGCTGGTTGTGGAAGCATTTTCCCTGCAAAAAGTTGTCGAGATGCTTGAAGAAGTGGTAGTCAGTTGGCTAAAGGTCAAGTGAATGAGGCAAAACTTTGTAGCCCAATTCATTCAACTTTTGAAGCGTTGGTTGTGCAATGTGAGGGCAGGCATTGTCAGTGTAGAATTGGGCCCTTTCTGTTAACCAGTGCTGGCTGAAGGTGTTGCAGAGCATCTTTTGATTTGCTGAGCATACTTCTCAGATGTAATGATTTTGCCAGGATTCAGAAAGCTGTAGTAGATCAGACCTGCAGCAGACCTAATGGTGACCTAACAGTGACCATGACCTTTTTTTGGGTGCAAGTTTGGCATTGGAAAAGACTCTGATGCTGGGAGGGATTGGGGGCAAGAGGAGAAGGGGACTACAGAGGATGAGATGGCTGGATGGCATCACTGACTCGATGGACGTGAGTCTCAGTGAACTCCGGGAGTTGGTGATGGACAGGGAGGCCTGGCGTGCTGCGATTCATGGGGTCGCAAAGAGTTGGACACAACTGAGCAACTGATCTGATCTGATCTGATCTTGGCTTTGGGAAGTGCTTTGGCGCTTCTTCTCAGTCCAACCACTGGGCTGGTTATCCCTGGTTGTCATGTAAAATCCACTATTCATTGCATATTATAATCTGATTGAGGAGTGGTTTGTTGTTGCGTAGAATAAGAGGAGATAACACTTCAAAATGAAGATTTTTTTTTATTTGCGGTTCGCTCATGAGGCACACACTTACTGAGCTTTTTCACCTTTCCAATTTACTTCAAATGCCAAATGACCATAGAATGGTCAACATTGAGTTCTTTGACAACTTCTCATGTAGTTGTAAGAGGATTCAGCTTCGATGATTGCTGTCAATTTGTTGTTGTCAACTTCCAATGGCTGGCCACTGAGCTCCTCATCTTCAAGGCTCTCATCTCCTTTGCAAAACTTCTTGAATCGCCACTGCACTATACGTTCATTAGCAGTTCCTGGGCCAAATGCGTCATTGATGTTGTGAGTTATCTCCACTGCTTTATGACCCATTTTGAACTTGAATAAGAAAATTGCTCAAATTTGCAATTTCCATAGTCTAAACTACATATAAAATAAACAGCAAGTAATAATTCACTGGGCTTCCCTGGTGGCTCAGATGGTAAAGAATCTGCCTGCAATGAAGGAGACCTAAGTTCGATCCCTGGGTTGGGAAAATCTGGAGAAGGAAATGGCAACCCACTCCAGTATTCTTGCCTGGAGAATCCTACTGACAGAGGAACCTGGTGGGCTACAGTGCATGGAGTTGCAAAGGGTCAGACATTACTGAGCGACTAACACTTTCACTTTCAATAATTCACTAGCAAAAAAAGGCAAGAAATGCATATTAAAATAATGTATAACATAACCACGTTTATTTAAGGATGTAGGAGAAGGCGATGGCACCCCACTCCAGTACTCTTGCCTGGAAAATCCCATGGACAGAGGAGCCTGGTAGGCTGCAGTCCATGGGGTCGCTAGGAGTCGCAGACGACTGATCGACTTCACTTTCACTTTTCACTTGGAGAAGTAAATGGCAACCCACTCCAGTGTTCTTGCCTGGAGAATCCCAGGGACGGGGGAGCCTGGTGGGCTGCCATCTATGGGGTCCCACAGAGTCGTACACGACTGAAGCGATTTAGCAGCAGCAGCAGCAGCAGCATTCCAGTATCAAATAACAAAGTTCAACAATGCAAAACCATAATTATTTTTGCACCAACTTAATAATATCTCGGTATGATTGTATCTACTGTTCTTAATCTGTTCTTCAAAAAGTATAACACTTGAGTCAGCCAAAATTAACACTATTTTTAATTGGCTTACTGAATATTTGTGACAGAATCATGGGGTTTCTCCATAAAAATGGTAATGAATATCTCAACATGAAGTGCATTGTTACACATATTTCTCTACCAGTACCTTAGTAAGACAACTGGAAAGTTTCACATCTACTCCCTCTAAAGTAAGACTTGGCAAATACAACTACATTTTAGAAACACAACATGAATGGAACAAACTATTATGGTATTAGTCTAGTTTTATTTGGCTGCTCAGAATGTCCCCAAATAATTGTTTTTGATTTGGTCTGTGACTCCCTGGTGTCCAATTGAGTGACATAAATTCTTTTAATTTTATCCTTTAATTAGGAAATGTTTATCAAAGTGGAATCTGTTTGATGCCAAATATATGAAAACATGATTTGGTATTTGAAAATTATGGTAAAAGAAATAGGAATTCTTGGGTGATATTCTTGAATAGTCTATTGGATTATAGCTCTCTTCCATTGAAAGTATTGTCTATGCAGTCTCTCAATTAACAGTTCTTCACACCACTTATATATTTCATCATGGCTAAGATAATTACTGCCTGGAATTTAATAAGTTACATACAATATTGCAATACAAGCCTGTTGTGGCTTCTTTGCCCTTGAGGCAGGGGATGTTCTTCCTGCCACCTCACTTCTGTATTGTAATAAAGAGGTTCATCTCTATCAGGAGATTCAAACTTTCAGCAGCCTACACTTATGGTTTGACAAATAATTTTTTATTTACTCAATCAAATCACAGAACTGAGACACTTATTTCATTAACTCAAGAATTTAAGAAACTTCCTATTTCATGACATTCATAATCTAGTAGAAAATAATGATGAACAAAACAACATGTGAAACAAATCCATGCTTATTGGTGTATACAGAGATAAATTTATGTGGAAAGTACAACTTGACAATGATTAATAATGACAGTAAAATATTTATAGAGTTTATGATGTACAAGACAGCTTAAAAATAGCTTTTAAAGTTTGAATTGTTACTGTCCTGAGTATTATCTAAGCCTATAGTATTTAGCATATGTAATAACAGTTAATATTTATTAATTACTTACAATATGACAAGCTGACAATGATAGGCTATGGTAGGCTAAGCACCTAATATATATTAACTTGTCGATAATGGTACTATTACTTTCCTGATTATTATCCCCATTTTACAGGTGAGAAAATCAAGGCACAAAGCTATTAAGTGGTAGAGGTATTGGGTTGACCAAACTTATGGAAAATATAGAAAGTAAACCAAAACTGTCTGGCTTAAAAGAACTTGTTCTTAATTATTTCAAAATATCATCTCTCTGGTGAATAATCATTATATATTTATTCATCAAATTTTATTGAATGAATCAATCTGTAATCTATCAATGAATGAGTTAACAAAACACCAAATACACAATGAAAAACAAATCAGGAGATCCAGAAGTCATTTAGTTGAGTTCATGTAAAGATATGCACCACAGAGTATTTAGATTAAAGAGCGTATCTCTATTTTAAGGCTGGGACTACATGGTTTGGTTAATCTGTTGCTCACAAAAACAACCAAAAAAAAAAAAATACCCACAATTTTCCTCATTTTGTATGTCTCAAACACAGAGAATGATAAAACCTTCTCCCCAAGATTACTTTCCTCACAAAGTGGGAGGAAAGCTGGTTGCCTCTCAATATTTGCTTCTCTTAGCAGAATGAATTTAGATTCTTGGCACTTATCCATAGTTATTTGAAACTCTTTAGCCAAATGCTATGAAGGAAAATAAAGCTTTCATCTTTGAGATTTGAAATCCTTTTTAATTAACATGACTACATATAGTCAGGGTACTAATTAGATTGGTATAAAACTGATGGCAATGCCAAAGAGCATAAGTATTGATACTTAATAGCATTGGATGAAAGAAACTAATGAGTCAAAATGATTCTCAGAGCTCAGCATAT
This sequence comes from Bison bison bison, assembly GCF_000754665.1. Taxonomy (NCBI): domain Eukaryota; kingdom Metazoa; phylum Chordata; class Mammalia; order Artiodactyla; family Bovidae; genus Bison; species Bison bison. Next base: position 3,719,979 of record NW_011494770.1, read on the forward strand.
ATAGAGCTATTAAAAAACTTATTCATGTAAATGAGGGGTTGATTACTTTAAGCCATCACTATGAAGTTTAGAATGATCCATTTACATTTGGCTAACTTCTCATAGTTTTTGTAATAAATAAGGTATCTTTGTATTTAATTTAGGAAGTTTAATTTTCTACCTATCATTATTCCATTTGTACAATAGGGAGAAAAGTGGACCCATATAAACTTAAATTTTTCTGGGCATCTATGAAAAAAATTGTTTAACTTAAGGGTTTATTTTTATTAGGCATATAAGCCAGATGTTCCTGGCTGCTGATAAGCATTTCAAGTTATGTTTATTCACAGAAGTTTAATACCAGGAAGAACAATCAAGTGATTCTTGAGGTCGGAGTACTGAGTTAGTAATAGTCTTAAATGTAAATCTGTCAGTTTGTTTATTGGGAAATAAAAGATCTTAGAATACTTACATTAAAAATTAAAACATACAAGTAGACACATAAATAGATGTTAAAGAAACACTGATAAGAAAGCAAATATGGGAATAAAACTGTGCTTAGTGTCTTTAAGTAATCTCAAAACATACTTTCTAAGCACTTACTGGTGGCTCAGATGGTAAATAATGGCTCCATGGGAAATAATCTGCTTACAATGCAGGAGACCGGATTCAGTCCCTGAGTCGGGAAGATTCCCTGGAGAAGTACATGGCAACCTATTCCAGTATTCTTGCCTGGAGAATCCCCAAGGACAGAGGAGCCTGGAGGGCTACAGTCTATGGGGTTGCAAAGTCTGACACGAGTGACTAACATTCACTTGCAGTGCCTCCCTGTTATGGTTCTCTTTTTTCACTTTCACTGGCATCTTTTGTTATTGTTCAGTCGCTCAGTTGTGTCCGACTCTTTTGGACCCAATGGACTGCAGCACACCATGCTTCCTTGTCCTTCACCTCCTCCTGGAGCTTGCTCAAACTCATGTCCATTGAGTCGGTGATACCATCCAACTATATTTAAGTGATCTCAGAACATACTTTCTAAGCACTTGCTAGCTTAATCCTTTACCAAAACCAATCTCTTCTTTTAGCCATTTCAATCAAGAAATGAAAAGTCTATTTTTATTTAAGATATTGATATTGTAACAAGCATTTATTAGATAACTAGATGATTCTCTAATGTTCTGAGAGGCTCAAAAAGCTGTTTAAAATTAACTATTAAATCACTGAACCAGCTTCTGACATGAAGAAACAATTCTGACAATTTTTTTCCCCATGAACTAGAGGCTTTGGCAATAGTAGAAATAACATTACCCTCTAGGTACATGCTCACATTTTACTCTTCAGGTTTAAATAGTTTAAGTAATATGTGATTAAAATACAGATTATATACAGTATTCCTAAGCTCTGAAAATGAAGTTAATCTATTTAGAAAAGTAAGTCATACAGAAATCTCTTTAAAAGAAAGTAAACTACCAAAAAAATCATGATTAACATTTGACAGATATGTTTCCCCCAAACCTCTAAGCACACAGTGCATATAACAAGAATAATTTATTTCATAACATGCTTTCTACTGTCTACAAAATTTATTTTCTAATTGTTTTTACTGATTATAAAAATGCAGTTGGTTTTTTTTTATATTGATCTTATAGTCCTCATGTTAAACTAACCTGTAAATTCTTATAATTTGTCTATGGATTGTATAATTTTATTCATATAGAATTCAGTGAATTAAGACAACTTAAGCTTTTTTTTACAAATCTTTATACATTTTTTGTTTTTTGTTTTTCTTATACCATCTGTGACCTTAAGTTCAATGCTGAATGGAAATGATGATATTAGACATCATTTTCCTAACGGTAATTTTAAATGCTTCAAATATTTCATATCTAGGAAAATATGTGCTATTTTTTAAAATTACATGTAGATGCTGAATTTTATCAAATGGGTTTCTCTGCATCTATGGAAATTATCATATTGTTGATCATATTGTTTTTCTCCTTCAATCTTTTATTGTGAATAGGTGTTCTTACGGTAAATTCATTTGCATTTTGGTGATATTTGCTAAGCAATCAGAGTCAATTATCGTTTAGAGTTGGGCATTCTTAAAGTTAACACAAATTGTTTCAAGATTTGTTATTGCCTAGAGATGGTCAGAATTTTTTGAAGAGTTTTGCCATTATTCACTATATAGAAGTAATATGAATTACATAAACAAGAAAATATATAAGAAAATATAACAAGTATGCTTTTATGCAAAGAATTCTTGCCACTTATCTGGAAATAAGAAAACAAATAGAAAAATGGACTAAGATGCAAAAAGGCGATTACAGAAGAAAAAATTCAAATTGCTTACAAATATATAGTGTGTGCACGTGTGCCAAGTTGCTTCAGTTGGGTCCAACTCTTTGCAACCCTGTGGACTGTAGCCTGCCAGGCTCTTCTGTCCATGGGATTCTCCGTGCAACAACACTAAAGTGGGTTGCCGTGCCCTCCTCCAGGGGATCTTCCTGACCCAAGGATCAAACTTGCATCTTCTGGGGCTCCTGCACTGCAGGCAGATTCTTTACCACTGAGCTACCGGGAAACCCAACAATACATAGACAGATATTTAAATCCATAAATGATCAGATAAACACATGTTAAAACAGTAGTGAGAAGTGTCTTCATACATATCAGATTAGCAAACATTGAACATTTTTATTTTTTTATTTTTTTATTTTTTTTAATTTTTTAAAATTTATTTTATTTTTAAACTTTACATAATTGTATTAGTTTTGCCAAATATCAAAATGAATCCGCCACAGGTATACATGTGTTCCCCATCCTGAACCCTCCTCCCTCCTCCCTCCCCATACCATCCCTCTGGGTCGTCCCAGTGCACTAGCCCCAAGCATCCAGCACCGTGCATCAAACCTGGACTGGCAACTCGTTTCTTACATGATATTTTACATGTTTCAATGTCATTCTCCCAAATCTTCCCACCCTCTCCCTCTCCCACAGAGTCCAAAAGACTGTTCTACACAATAGTGTCTCTTTTGCTGTCTCGTACACAGGGTTATTGTTACCATCTTTCTAAATTCCATATATATGCGTTAGTATACTGTATTGATGTTTTTCTTTCTGGCTTACTTCACTCTGTATAATAGGCTCCAGTTTCATCCACCTCATTAGAACTAATTCAAATGTATTCTTTTTAATGGCTGAGTAATACTCCATTGTGTATATGTACCACAGCTTTCTTATCCATTCATCTGCTGATGGACATCTAGGTTGCTTCCATGTCCTGGCTATTATAAACAGTGCTGTGATGAACATTGGGGTACACGTGTCTCTTTCCCTTCTGGTTTTCTCAGTGTGTATGCCTAGCAGTGGGATTGTTGGATCATAAGGCAGTTCTATTTCCAGTTTTTTAAGGAATCTCCACACTGTTCTCCATAGTGGCTGTACTAGTTTGCATTCCCACCAACAGTGTAAGAGGGTTCCCTTTTCTCCACACCCTCTCCAGCATTTATTATTTGTAGACTTTTGGATCGCAGCCATTCTGACTGGCGTGAAATGGTACCTCATAGTGGTTTTGATTTGCATTTCTCTGATAATGAGTGATGTTGAGCATCTTTTCATGTGTTTGTTAGCCATCTGTATGTCTTCTTTGGAGAAATGTCTATTTAGTTCTTTGGCCCATTTTTTGATTGGGTCATTTATTTTTCTGGAGTTGAGCTGTAGGAGTTGCTTGTATATTTTTGAGATTAGTTGTTTGTCAGTTGCTTCATTTGCTATTATTTTCTCCCATTCTGAAGGCTGTCTTTTCACCTTGCTAATAGTTTCCTTTGATGTGCAGAAGCTTTTAAGGTTAATTAGGTCCCATTTGTTTATTTTTGCTTTTATTTCCAATATTCTGGGAGGTGGGTCATAGAGGATCCTGCTGTGATGTATGTCAGAGAGTGTTTTGCCTATGTTCTCCTCTAGGAGTTTTATTGAACATTTTTAAATACCAAATAGGTCATGTAGGAAGACAGAAATCCTATGTTCTGCTAATTGGACCACTGAACACTTACTTATCTATGCCCTAGAACTTCTGCCCTTGATCCATAATCCAGAGAAATTATTACTCAAGATCATAAATTTCTCATACCAAGATGTTTCTTGGCCTTGTTTGTGATAGCAGAAAGTTGGAGGCAACCTACTTGTCTACCTCTAGAGGAATAGACAAATAAAATGTGGTCCATACAGGTCATGGAATACTACACAGCTGTTAGAAGCAATCTAGATGCATGCCCTGCAACATAGGTAGATTTCTAACAAAAAGTACTCAGGAATAAAAATAAGAAACAGAATGAGGTCTACAGCCCAGTGTATTTAGGTAAATAAAAACAATCAAAAGAATAACACTACATATTTTACAAAGATATACACAAATTCAAGGTTATAGATCAAACACCTTAGCATGATTTCCTGTGGGGGGAGGTGAATGGAAGCAGAAAATGGGATTAAAAGAATAAGCAAGTAAAATGTGAAGGGAGCCCTACAGCAATAATAGTGCGACTTGAATAGAAGAGTATGAGGAATTCAACCCCTTACACTTGAGAGGGATGTGTGGTAAACTAACTAACGTGCATTAATGCAAAGGGTTATGAAAGGTTCCTTGCTCATTTCTGACATTGACTTTGTCTGTGATCTGATACATTTTCCTTACAGACGTGATTACAGTAGAGGGCTTAATAAACTGGGCTCAGGCATGACTCAGTCCTTAGTTCAAGTTCTTCCTCCACATAACTATTAACTGCATTCTTTAGGGCAAATTACTTTCTTAGACTTCTAGTCAACTTTTTCATCTATAATCTGGCGCCAATGGTACTATAGAGTTTTCTTAACGTTGCATGAGAGATCAGCTACATAAAGTACTTAGTGTAGCATCTGGCACGAATAATTGTCCAACAGATGGTAGCAGTAGTTGTTATCCTCATTCTAGAAACTTTGGTAACTTTACTCACTTGATTTGTGTGATTTGTGTCCTTTAAAAATTCATTTTAATCAATCAGATCAGTTCAGTTCAGTTCAGTCGCTCAGTCGTGTCCGACTCTTTGCGACCCCATGAATTGCAGCACGCCAGGCCTCCCTGTCCATCACCAATTCCTGGAGTTCACTCAGACTCACGTCCATCGAGTCAGTGATGCCATCCAGCCATCTCATCCTCTGGCATCCCCTTCTCCTCCTGCCCCCAATCCCTCCCAGCATCAGAGTCTTTTCCAATGAGTCAACTCTTCGCATGAGGTGGCCAAAGTATTGGAGTTTCAGCTTCAGCATCAGTCCCTCCAAAGAAATTCCAGGGCTGATCTCCTTCAGAATGGACTGGTTGGATCTCCTTGCAGTCCAAGGGACTCTCAAGAGTCTTCTCCAACACCACAGTTCAAAAGCATCAATTCTTCGGCACTCAGCCTTCTTCACAGTCCAACTCTCACATCCATACATGACCACTGGAAGAACCAT
>NW_011494770.1:3725599-3728212 GCF_000754665.1 Bison bison bison
AAAGTAATGTCTCTGCTTTTGAATATGCTATCTAGGTTGGTCATAACTTTCCTTCCAAGGAGTAAGCGTCTTAATTTCATGGCTGCAGTCACCATCTGCAGTGATTTTAATCAATAACTGGGATGAAAGAGTGATGCCATCCTTATTAAACTGAGAGGCCACAGAAGTCAAGAGGGCAGAGCCAGATGGAAACCCACAAACTGAAATGAACTGATGTTTCCCTGGCTGGTCACTGAGATGGAGTCAGTCGCTTGGCAAAGCATCCAAAGAGCCTGCCTACTGTATTCTCTGAGGCGTGTGATGGAGAGGTTAGAATTTGGAAACTGACTAAATGAAAATGTATTCATATGGTACAAGCACATGAAGATTTTGTATAAGGAATATGTACTTGTTTTGTGGGACTTTTTTTTCTTTTTACTGTTGGTAGTTAAAACTCTGAAGCAAAGGAAAATGGGTGGACCAAACTATGGGGAAGAGGAGGAATCGTTGCACACAGTATTAGGAAAGACACAATATACAGGAATTCATCATCACTGGAAAGAAGTTGTTTTTGCCACGTGTGGATAGCAAGTAGACATTTAGGACAAACAAAGACTCAGTCCTATATGTTCAATGACTTGGGGATTTGATGGTATAAATGGTGTTAACTTTAACCTAATTGAAACATTTCTCTTGGGAAGCTGTGCTTCTCACAGGAATATATTGTATGATATGAGGTAAGCTACTTCTCTGAAAAAGATCATCTTGGATATGAGAACCAATACAACCTGCTGAAGCCCTATGGAATCATTCATTCTTACTGCAGCAAATGAAGATGATGACTTATATACTTTTAATATGTATGCTCTGGACAGTCCTGTAATGGTACATATGGTTCATGTATCTGTGGGGCTTGATGTGGATTACGCTACCACTGGGAAATCATTTGTGTCTGCTAGTTTTGATAAATCCATATGAACCTTACCTGTGGACAAAAGTCTATCTCACACAGAGAATGCAACATGTTATCTGTGGGACTTCCCTGGTTAAGATGCTGCACTTCCAGTGCAGGAGATGTGGGTTTGATCCCTGGTCAGGGAATTAAGATCCCATATACAGCAAGGTGGGGCCCAAAACAAAACAAAAAACCATGTTATCTGTGTAAAATGCACTTCTGACAGCAAGAACTGTACATCGTGTATGGATATAATGAAATAAACATTCATCTATGAAAAACTAATGCTTCTGAAAAGTTGGGTGTGCTTACACCATGAGAAAATACAGCTGCAGATTATAACCAGAAATTAACGGAGAAATTTCAACATCATCTTCATATGAAATGTATCCCTTGTCACTGACATCTACCAAAACCTATTTACAGTCAGATTTAGGAACAGCATATCATGAAAGAAGCTTGTTTATGAAAGGAACTGAATCGTATCAAACATAGAAAGCCTGCATCTATACAGCTTGTGTCAGAGAAAAAAGGACACCGTGGCAGTAGTGAAATAATATTTGGTATTCTAACCGATATTGATGTGTAATTATTTGCTATGTTTTGATTTGTGAACTCTACAAATAAAACTAATGGCTCTAGTAAAAAAAATGAAATAAACTTAATTGATGTTACCAAGATAATAAATAACAGGGATTAACGTAAAATTGAATAGCATGGCAAATCCAGAGTGATGAGAGCTGAATAAAAGCCACATGTAAAAGACCCCAAGGATTTTCAGCCAATATGAATCCACAGAGCAATGATGCTGTTGAACAAGTCAACATGATCTCGGATCACATCGGTAGAACTGGACCAGACGTGGTCCAGAGTCCGGGAGGGTCTCGCTCCGGGTGCATATGTCATATACTCCTGGAGACAGTTCTTAGTTCTGGGGATCAGACTTTGAGAAGAAGGAGAACTAACCAAAGAATATTTGGAAGAGAGTGAGTGGAGAAGGCAGAGGACTAGAAACCACCAGATGCAGAACCACTGAAAACACTGAAGGGACTGTGCTGAGAGAAGGAAGTTCCTGGGTAGGAAACCTAAAGCTGTCCTCAAAATTATTTAGATGTTAGGCCTGCCTCCTCGGACCAGCTGCCTGCAATCAGTAAAGGGGTGTTTCATAGGGAAGATCTCAGCAAACATAACCACTACGTTTCTGCTAGCCAGAACTGACTGAAAAGGGGAGGGCAGACTTGCAGGACGTGGAACCCATTTGTGGAGGCACTTACACAGAATCCAACGATTCCTTCATCTGGGAATGTCATCCAGGAGACTCTTGGACAGATAGAGGATCACACTGAAAAACTCCAAAGCCTTCCATGTCTCTTTTCTGAGACTCAAATACTCATTTTCAAGTACTTATCACCTGCTGGGACCCAGAAACCCTCAAGGGGGAATATGATTCTGAGATTGCCATCTTGATCAGCCTGAGGTTTTGATATAGATTTTTAGGAATACAAGTGTTTCATGAGCCATGAATTCTTGAATAGTTTTCAACTGCTCTCATCTTAAGAATATTTTTTTTAATTTTTATTAAAATATAGTTGATTTACAATTGTTGTGTAAGTTTCAGATGTATAGCAAAGTGATTCAGTCATACATATATATTATGCATATATATAAAAGATATATAT
>NW_011494770.1:3728421-3741584 GCF_000754665.1 Bison bison bison
GGAGGCAAGATTATTTCAGGAAACCATAACCACTTGCTTTTATGCCTTGATCCGAAATCTTTCTTTGGAGAGTTGTTTGGTAGCTGAGTTGAATAGGCCATGTGTGACAGATATTAGAAGAACTGGCCTCAGGGAGCAAGTGTGCTTTCTACGCTAGTTGATGGTTTGTACAGTAATCTTGGGGGCTGAGAAAATAAGCAATCTGAGAGCAGGAACCTTAGCTTCTGCATCTTTGTATCCCTCCCAGCTCACAGCACAGCCCCTGGTGCATAGTAGGCAGACAATATGTTTACTGCCGGAATGAATGAATTAGTGAATACGACTAAATGAATGGATGGATAATGTGGACAGATGGCACCGAGCAAGAATCTGCTTGAGGCTTTCAGTTAGGCATGTTGGAGTTCAGCTCCAGTTGCTGAGCTAAATTTCTGCCCCTCATCTGACCAACTCCCCTTCATGGAGCTTGACAATCGTGGAGCCTGTGGGTAGAATGTATTCTGGGGGAGATGAGAGCTGCCTGATATGAGAGATGATATCAGAGATTAGTTAACCGTATGGGCTTTGTCCCGGGGGAGGTGTGTGAAATGAATCAGATTAAACAAAATTGATAATGTGAATGCTTAATCAAACAGACAAAGGTAGTCTGCGCAGCTAATTAGGGGCAAATAGAGCGTCCCTCTTGTACCTCATTTAACTGACAAATTGTGCAGACAGTTTTAATGGGAGTCTGTTTAGCAAAGAGAAGGCTGTATAGTTGACAGCTTGGCAAAATGTGGTTTCTGTAACACCACATGATGCTTATGGAAATTAGCCTGGTGCAGCTGAGCTCGGAGCAGTCCTGGGATGTGCAAATCACGCAAAACGGACCTTGCACACACTGCTTGCCGTGGCATTCTTAAAGACAAAGAACTCATTTTTAGTATTTTCAAAAGTCAAAGGGTTTGGACTCTGAACGTTCAGTGAAATCTTGCCATTGCCCTACCCAATGCAGAAGCTGAAAAGTAATGTGAGAGAAACTTCCTATTTAGAGAAGTTTCATTCAGACAAATGACAAGCTGTGACCTTTTGCCTGTGGAAGCACTGACTTCAGGTAAGCCAGGCGACTTCAGGAGATCAGAGTGACCCACAGCTAAAGATAACTTCATCTATGGAAGCTCCAACAGGTTAAGATAAATCGTCCCAGAATTTCCCAGCATGTTTACAGGCTCAAATGGCACCTCAACTTCTCACTCCTTCAAACCTCAACAAACCTGGTTCCCTTCTCCTTTTCCAAATTAAGCAACTTCTTCCTCTGATATTTTTACATCTTCGGACTTGTCATGTTGTTGAAGATTGTGGGAGAATTTCTGGGAGCAAGTGTTCTTTTGGGAGAAGCATGCTGGTTTCCCAGGTTTGCAGGGTATCAGCTCTCAGGAGTTCATCCAGAAGGAGATTGTTGTGAACAGAGTCATTTGCTTGCTTCAAGGAGAATTGGGGGAAAGAATACAACTAGGGTTGGTGTGGAGACAGAGGGGGCTGGTTCTCAGAGGCTCTATCTGTGGAGCTGGCATGCCAGGGATGAACAGAGTCACCAGGGTTCTTAGCCTGTGTGCCAGCCCCAGGATGTCATTGTCTGAGGGCAAGACCTGGAACCAGGCGTTGAATTCACAGTGTGAGGAAGAGCTTCCCTGCCTTGTGTACCCATGCGTGGCTCACAGTGTCCAGCCCACTAAAGGGAATACGGCCATGCATGAGGAGTAATCGTTTAATGAAGTGATTTTTGTGAATCACTCCACCAGTCAGACATGGTCCCTTCCGGAAAATGAACAGTTTTGCATAAAATGGCCCATTAGTGTCAATGGAGAGGGTCTGACCTCCTTCGGCTGCTCTGCAAGCCTAGTCAAGTGGAACAACCAGGGCTGCGCTTGGACTGGAAGACGATGTCTCTACCCCAGGAGACTTTGCTTGACATCACGATGCGTTAAATGGGAAAAACAAGAATAATTCCCCTTTCAGTGGGCAAAGCATAATTTTAGCAAAGTTGGAGACTTTGCTAAAAGTCTTTAACAGTTAAAGACTGTTGAGACTGTTAAAAGTACTTAAACAGTTTAATATACACCTGATTCTTTAAAATTATGGCAGATAACTTATTTATTAAAACAGAATATTTTAAACCAGCAGGATGTCATCATACCAAAGTGACATCACTCACACTTTCAAAACTCTACTGATGCTAATGTGAATCAAATTTGTTTTTCACTTTTTGCTGTGAAGTTTGGCTTTTCTTTCTTTTTTTCCTTGGAATTAAATTCTTTTTTCCCAAGTTTTACAGATTTAATATGTTTTTCTTTTATGTTAGTACCCTGTGAAATATAAGTGCAGAAGAGTGAATATGGTGAGAACCCGTGTCACCACCACATGAGTTAAGATATGGAACATTGACAATGATTAACAATATTTTTTAAAATTTATTTTTTAATTGATGGAAAGTTGCTTTACAGGTTTTTTTTTTGTTGGTTTATGCCATACAACAATGTGAATCAGTCATAATTATATGTATATATATATATACATCCTTTCTGTCCCTCCCCTTCCCCTATTCCACTTCTCTAGGTCATTACACAGTGCCAGGCTGGGCTCTCTTGTGTTATTTAGCAGCTTCCCACTGTCTATTTTACACATGATAGTCTATATGTTGGAGTAGGAAACGGCAATCCACTTCAGTATTCTTGCCTGAAAACTTCCATGGACAGAGGAGCCTGGTGGGCTACCCTCCGTGGGGTCACATGACTGAGAGTCGGACACGACTGAGTGGCTGAGCACAGTGTACATGTGTCAACGCTACTTTCTCCATCCGTCCCACCCTCACCTTTCCTCACTGTGTTCACACATCCATTCTCTGCTAGGTACATGGGGACCATTTTTCTAGATTCCATATCTATGTATTAATATACAGTACTTGTTTTTCTCTAACTTGCTTCATTCTGCATAAGAGGCTCTAGGTTCATCCACCTCACTACAACTGACTCTTATTGGTTCCTTTTTATGGCTGAGCAAAATTCCATTGTATAAATGTGCCACAACTTCATGCATCCATCTGTCAATGGACATCTAGGTTGCTTCCACGTCCATCCTTTATTGAATGGATTTATATGACCATTATTTATTGGATCCTCCACCTGACTTTTGAGTTTTTTGAACAATGAATCATAAGAAGCAATTGGGGATTCAGCAAAACACATTTCCTGAAAAAATATTTAATGTAATTTGAAGTCACTATGAAAACAACTTCTGGGTTTTTAAAAAAATTGTTCACCATGCTTGTTATTAAGTTGATTATTTCTTTTTAAGAGAAGAAAAATGAGTAATAAAATGTATTTATTAAAGAAAAGTAAAGAGATTCTGCAATAATAATAATAATAGCCTATAAAAGAATCAATCTATGCCTAAGAAATTATCATTGTCTTCTACTTTTGGCAGCTTGACTGTAACCAGAATCTGTTTTATGTATGTGAAAGCTTGAAAAATATTCTCATTTCTGGAAATTTTAACCTTGTGCAGGAATCATCACTCTTGTAAGATGGATTGACATTGTTATAAATAGACATAAATGTAACTAATTCTCCATAGAAAAATTGAAATATTGACAATAGTTTCCAACTTTAAAGAAGTGCAGAGGAAATAAAATGTCACATTTGATTACAACATTTTTATATCATTTATGTAGTTCTGTAGATCAGTTTTGCACTTTGATTTACTCATGAGAACAGCAAAATCTTTCTTTTTCAGATAGTTCTTTGATGGAAGTGATATGTTAGTATGTAATTAAAAAAAAAAAAAAAGGAAAGAGTTTCATGATTGAAGAAAGACTTAGGAGCCTACATTTATCCAAATTATTGGCCCAGCATTTTGTACATACTGGACTTCAGCTTTGACCCAAACCAACCAGGACCTGTCTTTAGGATCCTAGATCTATGTAGGAAGCAACTTTATTAATGATAGATTTTTCATTCCAGTCCCTCCAGTTACCTGCCTACAGGGCACTTCTTGATTAAATCACCAGCATTCAAAGTGGAAAAAACTACGGAGCAAGCGTAGTTTGCATTCAACTAATCGATAACATTGAGGCCTCTCCAAATCCAGTTGGGGCCTAAATGATTAGATTTCACAATTCAGAGAATGACAGCTTTGCCACTAAAGTTGCTTAACCTTAAGAGAGGCACCTGGTCATTGCATGTGATCTCTGAGCCCTGAATAAAAGCCAGAGATTAAGAGAGGAATAGGGAGAGAATTAACGAGTAGAGGGGCTAAGGAAATGAATGATAGCTTGGCCTGCCAGCAATCCAGAGTTAAAAGTGTTTGGGGCAGCATGAGTAAGAATAGGATTGAATTAATAAAGATAGAGAAAGAAAAAGGCAAGGTAAGATTGAAGGACCATTTGCATTTTTGCCTAAATCAATATTTCTTTCTGGGCGCTGCTACTCATGATAAGAAAAAATAGACGTAGTGACTTGATAAGTCAGGCCAAAATTTTTCCTCTAACTTTCTAACACCATTTTATTCATTTTTACACTTCCTGGAGTGATTCTGGCTATAAAACATGATCTTTATATTATTAAGCATTTGGCAATTGGTTGCTCTTAACACCTTTGATATTAGTTTTCAAGCTAAGCTTCCATTCTAGATCTGAAGTCCATGTTTGTTGATGGCAAAATGCCTAGATGGCAGAGCAGAAATTCAGGCAATGGTCTCACTGTCTTTTTGTCATATGATTGACAGTCTTACTTTCTTTATGCAACTTTAAGTGACACATGAACTTAAGCAATTTGTGACATGTGAAGTCTCCAAAAGTTCCAAGAAAATAAAGGGTCAGAATATAAAAATAAGTCTATCTTATTTTCCCATTTTGCTCTCTAATAAGGTGAGTCACAGCACTTGGAATGTGATTAGTTAGGAACTATAGGTTCTACTAAGTGAAATCAAGCTGTTTTATTTTACTGTTTCACTTCAAATTTTGCATTATTAGCTGATCAGACCTATATAAGTACCAAAACAAGCTTATACTTCTAAAAATATTTTTAAGCCATGTGATGTTTAAGTGACTACCAAGATCACAGAAAAAGATAAAGAGCTAACAATCTATCCCTTCATCTCTGTTTGGTGTTAAGTGTGTTAGTTGCTCAGTCATACACGACTCTTTGTGACCCCATGGACTACAGCCCACCAGGCTCCTCTGTCCATGAGATTTTCCAGGCAAGGATACTGGAGTGGGTCGCCATTTCCTTCTCCAGGGGATCTTCCCAACCCAGGGATTGAACCTGGGTCTCCTGAGCTGCAGGCAGATTCTTTACTGACTGAGCTGTAAGGGAAGCCCTTCTGTTTGGTAACATGTTCTAAATTTCATCTTCAGAATTTATTTAATGACAAAATTAGCATTCATTTCAGAGAAAAATATATTAATTAAATTATTAGGATTCTGTAAAAAGTACAATTATTCAACTGAATTTTTTTTCACTTTTTGCAGTCAGTCCATAGTTGCTCCTAATTAATTTGCAAAACTCGTGTAAAAGGTTTTAAAGGGACTTGTAATTCAGTAGTCAGCTCTGATACTAATGAGTTCTTTCAAATAGCATAATTGAGTTCTTAGGACCTTGAATCTTCTTCTGTCATCGGAAATGACAAGCCATTCTGCTACCTGGATGGCCTCCAACCATTTTTCTTTCCTATCATTGCTTGTGAGGGAGGGTGAAGGAAGGAGATCAGAAAGCATTTGGAAAGCCAGAAAACTCACCTTATTAAAGAGCAAAGGGGAATATGATAAACTTACTTTTACATTCTGATCTTTATTTTCTTATAACTTTTGGAGACTTCACTAGCAAAACTAAAGTTCTGGACCGCTTTGTCAGCCTGGCACAACGGAAGTGGGGGTGGACAGCCAGCCACTGTCTACACAGTGGTGCTTGAGTTAATTGATAAACCTCTCCTTTTTATGATCAGTGCTCGCCTTCTGTCTACAGCCACACAGCCTATTACCCCTGTGGGGCACTGAGAAGTCCTTGTGGAATTCTAGCAGATATTGGAAATTGTGGTGGCAAATTAGCAGGGGCCACAAACCAGAAGTGACAGCTCCAGTCCCCTGATGGGGGGAATGTAGCAATCCCTTGCCCATAGCAATTGGCCAGGCTTATCATATGGACTAATCACAACAGATCTGGGGAAATAATGGGCACCAGATGTTATCGCTTTGTAGGCTTGAGCTCTCCAGAGACTACAGCCATGATAGGAAAGCTCCCTGCAAACACGAACACGATTCTGTTGCTTATTAATCAAACCAGGAGGCTGAGTGTGATCATCTTCTCCTTTCTCAGCACCATGCTTTCTTTCTGCTGTGTTGATGAATAGGGGAAACATTTTCTGTGTGTGTGTGTGTGTGTGTGTGTGTGTGTGTGTGTGTAGATAGAGACAGATATGGAATGTGGAGGAGACAATCAGGAAATGTCTATTACACACAAGCACACATACAATTCAATTTATTATCTACAAGAATATGTCCCAGAATTAAATTTCTTTCTTAACTCAATTATATTCAGCTTTGAAAGTTCAGGAAGAACTTTCTTAATTAGATATTTTATTTTTCTCTATTTTATGTGTACTTCGACTTTAAGACGATTATATGTTTTAAATATGTGTTAACAATGAGAAAAGGGGCTCAGTGATGAACCAAATTCTCATTTCTATTGGCCTTCCTGACAATGTGCCATGGATATTCCCAGGGACCATAAATCTAGCTCGTTTAGAACTGATGGGATTCAGGACACGTTACCACAAGAAATGGTGCTTTGACATGTTGAATATTTTAAGCTGAGAGTTTGAGAAAGAGCAGAAGCAGAACAGTCTTTCTGACCTTCTGCAATCCCCCTAACCTCACCCCTGAAGCAGGTCATAAGACCCTCGTGTGAGAGATGCCCTCCCTGGAGGAAAGGAACATCTTTACTGCAAACATGGTCCAGCCCTGAGAAGAGTCCCAACAAGTAGGTCTTCTTAGTTTCCCCTAACTGCAGAAAAAACTTTCTATGCTCACCCCACACCCCTCAACCTAATGTATTTCTCCGCAGCTCTCCACCTTTCATCAAACTTAGCATAAAAACACTCGGGTTTAACTGTCTCTTAGGTTCTTCATTTCCTTGTGAAGGCTCCTATGTCATGTAAAACTTAGACTGAATAAATGGATGCTTTTCTCCTGTTAATCTGTTTTTATCAGTTGAATTTTCAGACCCAGCTAGAGGATAGTTCCCTGTGTCATACAGTGTCTTTATTGACTATCTATTTTATATATAGTAATGTGTATATGTTAATCTCAAACTCCTAATTTATCCTTCCCCTCTTTCCCCTTTGGCAACTATGTTTGTTCCTGTGTTTGTGAGTCTATTTCTGTTTTGTATGTAAGTTCTTTTGTGTCATTTTTTAAAATTCCACATCTAAGCAGTATCATGCAATATTTGCCTTTCTCTATCCATCCTACTCAATATGATTATATCTAGGTTCACCCATGTGGACTCCAAATGGCATTATTTCACTCTTTTTTTTTTGGTTGAGTAATATTCCATTGTATATATGTACTACATCTTTTTTATCCATTCACCTGTTGATGGACGTTTATGTTGCTTCCACGTCTGGGATAGAAGCTCCAATACCTTGGCCATCTGATGCAAAGGGTTGACTTATTGGGAAAAAAACGTGTTGCTGGGAATGGTTGAAGGCAAAAGGAGAAGCAGGCAACAGATCTTTAGATAGCATCACTGACTCATTGGAAATGCATTTGAGCAAACTCCTGGAGCTAGTGGAAGAGAGAAAGGCCTGGTGTGCTGTACTCCATGTGGTCACAAACGTGACTGAGCGCCTGAACGGCACAATGGATAATTAGTGATGCTGAACATTTTTCATGTACCTTTTGGTCATCTGAAGAGTGACTTCTGTGGGCCCATTCTAGAATTTGGGGGGAGGCATACAAAACTAGAACCCTGAGTTCCTCCTTATTCATATCACATTCTTTCTGAGTCCTCTCTCCTAACCTCCCACCAATAGGAAAGGGCTTCAAAATTAGCCCCCAAGGGCCCCAAAAGTCTCTCTTATGTTGTCAACCTCTTCCTTATTTGAAGGCCTAATTAGGCAATGACTTTCCACCTTGGGTATTCTGTGTTTCTTTCAGAACTTCTCAGTGACTTATCAGAGTAAGCTGGGAAGATAAATCCCTATAATTCAATGCAAGAGCAGATGCTAATGATTAGACAAAAGAACAGGCTCTTAGGTATCTTTGAAGACACAGCCAGTTGGTAACATTTTGTGAGTTATCCTAAAAACATTGCCCAAGTCCTACGCTGTGCAGAGCAATCATTCTAATAATCACCAAGTTCAAAGATATGGAGCTGGTTCTCACATAAGCTTTGTCACATGCAACTCCATTTACTTGTCAGGAACCTAAAGCTAGAAAGAAGTTATAGATATTTTCAATCAATAGGTCTGATCTGTAAATATTTGCAGTAAAGGTTATTTAAAGATAATACAGATGTATTAATATGGACCTCATAAAATCAGAATTTCTGATTATTTGAAAGATGACTAAGATAAGGTTTAACCTGATATTTTCTCTAAAAGGAAAGTTTACCACATGCAAGAATAGCATAAGCAAAACTCAAGACAGCAGTTTCCAACGGACTGTGAAAGTAAACCATTCTCAAGCAACTTTAGCAGAAATGATCATTTAGGTACAATTGATGTGGCACAATCAGCTTTTATCTATTGCTAACTTATTAAAGTCTAGTCAATAAAAGAGTCTCCTAGAAGCTACCACTAGAGAAGATTCTATTTCTCTTGCTGTGTATACTTAAAAGTTAATAGAGTTTCACTTCTTTAGAAGGGCTTGATAATTCAGACTCTTCCCTAGTTAGCCAGTATTTTGCAGAAAATGAGTTCTAGGTGGGCGGTTTGCAGCTCCACATGCAGTTTTCCCATCTGAACATATCGGGGCAGGTCAGTGCAAGTTGCACCCCATAATTCGCATCCTCTAGTTAGCTGACCATCCCAAGAGGCTTTCCCCCAAGTTCCTAGGTAGACAACAGAAAACACAATCCTGGGTACTTCATTCTTTCCTTGCTCAGCTCCCAAGGTAGATTTTAAGTTTGAAAAATCCTTTCTTGGTTTTTTCTTTTGTTTTTAGTCTACACATTTCCTGAGTTGTATTTCTAGAGACACATTTGCCCTGAAATCTTTGCCAAAATGATGATGAAATATGAAACAGAAATCAAGGAATAAACAATCTCATCTGAGAGAGGGAGATGGTGAGAGAGATTAAGGGATGAGGAAAAAATAGAAGGTCAAGTTGAGGGTAGTGGAGAAGGAAGGGAAGGACTGAGGTTGGAGGAAGGGAAGGAGGAAAAATGCATCAGAGAGGTAGAGAGGATTCAGTTGAAATGGAGGGAAGAAGAGGTAATGAATACATACACTTGTACAAAGCTGAATGGATTGGGATGAGAAGAGACGAAGTAGAAGAAAAATAAAGGAGGAAAATATCAATGAGCTCCTATCAACCTCTGACTGGGCTGGGTCCATCTTTTTTACATTTCCTGAAAGTTCCTTGCTTTTTTTCAGCAGAGTCATTATCAGTTGTATGGCTTCCCTCTGTCTTTATCCCTACAATTCTAAAGTCAGAAAAGAAAATTATTTTCACATTAGCAACTCATTAAATGCATCCATACATGTAGCTGAATCACGGCTGGATCTGAATGCATTGTCTCTACACATCTGAATGCCTACTTGGAGGCATTATTAGCCAGGGCATCTAGGCTGGGAGCCCTTCTGTCATGCATATGGGTAAGTGGGTGGGGTGGGACCCTGTCAGAGTCATCCATCATCCTCCATCAATGTCACCACCACCTGCAGGGACCCAGCCAATGGTCAGTCAGTCACTCAGGCCTGACAGCTGGCCATCAGTCCCCAGTGGGGGCTATGCTCAGGGCTTCCAAGGTATTAGCTACTGGCTCTTTTTTGCTAAGACCAATAAGTTCTAGGAAGCATTCCACCTTCAGAAATATATTAAAGATACTAGTGATATTGCTCACTTGAATAACAACTGGTCAGCGTCAGGCCAATTGAAGGGGACATTTGCTCAGGATTCACTTAAAATATGGAAGATCATCTTTAAAAATGAAAATTGGACAATTCAAGCAAACATAGCAGGGACTTTTATGCATGGCAAAAACATACATTGGTGTTTTGGGTTTTTTTAATCTGTGTTTATGACACATTGATAACAAGCAAATCCAAGCAACTAGCTGCCTAATTAGATGAAGTATTCATGAGTGAAACCCTTCTCATTGTCATAAACTCTCTCTGAATACTTTAAAATTCATACCTCCTTTTTCAAAATGAGGGCTATCAATTACACATCAATATGAAATAAAATTTACAGTCTTAAGTATATAGCTTCAGGAAGTTTTGCATATGTACAAGTGACTATAACCATCCCTAGATCACAGTAGGGATTATAAAATTCTTCCCCAATCACATATCTTATAACATTTCATATTATACTGACTTATGAATATTGTATCTCCTTTATTTACAATAAAGGTGGTTTATGGGAAAAACCTGTATTTGGTCATTCAGATGACCAGAAATGTTTCTCATATATATTTGGTCCTCATCCATAGTTTCTGCCTCACAGCTCCTCAAACCCTTGGAATTTCCTAAGTGATAATAGCAAAATATGTGGTCTCATGTCCTCAGTTCCTGAAAACACTTCAGAGAAGACTGGGTGGGAGCTGTTTGCCAGAAGAATCAACCAAGTTGGAGCTTTCAGTCCCATCCCCTGATTTCCGGAAAGGGGAGAAGGGTTGGAAGTTGGCCAGTGGCCAATGATTTAGTTAATCACGACTATGATAATGAAGCTTCCTTAAAAAACCCAAAGCACAGCTTTTTGTCCCTTTTTGGATAGTTTCCACACTGGGGAACCAGAAGACTTCTGAATGCCTCCATGCCAAGCCCTAAGTTCCAAGAAGACAGAAGTTCTTTTTGGGGGGAACTTGCCCCATGTATCTCTTCATCTGGTTGTATTTTGCAATATCCTTTTATAATAGATAATCTAGTGAGTAAGTGAGTTTTCCCAAGTTCTATGAGTCATTCTACCAAGTTAATTAAGCCTGTGGAGGGGGTTGTGGGACCCTCTGATTTGTAATCTGTGGGTCAGAAGCACAGGTAACATCCAGAGCTTATGACTGGCATCTGGAATGGGGGATGGGGTAGTTTTGTGGGACTAAGTCTTTTGCCTGTGGAATCGGATTCTAGCTCTAAGTAGATAGGGTGAGAATTAAGTTGGATTGTTAGAAACCTTGCTGGATTCCAACAATTGTTTGTGGGTGTAGGGAAGCCTCCACATACATAGGTTGGAATTCGGTCCAGGAACCGTCTTTAGGTAACAAACAATTAAAAATAGGATCTTAGACTTTTCATGCTTGTGGTTCTCACAGTGCCTGGCTTAATATTTTGCCTGTAGTAGGTGCTTCATTTTTCTTTTTAATTAAAGATTCCTAAGTAATTTTTCCCAAGTAATTTTGAAGTCAGAATAGGTCTTAAAATCTCATATACTTAGTAGAGGCTTTAACAAACATGAGATCAAAGAGAGAAGAAAATACAAGAGAATGAAATGGAAAAGAAACTCACTCACCTCTCAACTGCTAACACTGAAGTTCATTCAACAAGTATTTTTTAAATAAGTGCTGTGTGCTAGGTACCAGGGTCTATGCTAAAATAATTGGTGAACACACCTCTGCCTTTGTTTATGTTGTGATGCAGAAATGACTATCCAATCAGAGAGAAAGAAGTATAAGGGTTTATGTGAGAGATTTTTATGAGAGAAAAAGATCTTAGACATATATGAATTGTTTTATCAAAATGTAAATGAATCTTTTATTCTATAGAGAGGTCAGAGAAAATGTACTGCTAGCCCAACTCTAAATGGGAAGCAAAAGTAGGAAGTCTGTGTATTTATTTTAATTCACTATGTGAAAACTTGGGACAGGGCGTATGGAAACTTAGTACTGGGATGGAGTGCATCTATACTAAATTGCTTCAGCTGTGTCTGACTCTTTGTGACCCTAAGGACTGTAGCCAACAGGCTCCTCTGTCCATGGGATTTTCCAGGCAAGAATATTGGAGTGGGTTGCCATGCCCTCCTCCAGGGAATCTTTCTGACCGAGGGATAGAACCCATGTCTCCAGTGGCTTCTGAATTGCAGGCATATTCTTTACCACTGAGCCACCTGGGAAGCCCTCTGGGATGGAGACTGATCATGGTATGCAAGAGGGGTACTCAGCTGACTGCTAACATGTCTATTAATGGACATTTAGAGAAGGAAATGGCAACCCACTCCAGCATTCTTGCCTAGAAAATCCCATGGATGGAGGAGCCTGGTAGGCTGCAGTCCATGGGGTAGCTAAGAGTTGGACACGACTGAGCAACTTCACTTTCACTTTCACTTTTCACTTTCATGCATTGGAGAAGGAAATGGCAACCCACTCCAGTGTTCTTGCCTGGAGAATCCCAGCGACGGGAAGCCGGGCGGACTGCCGTCTATGGGGTCATGCAGAGTTGGACACGACTAAAGCGATGCAGCAGCAGCAGCAGGATCATTGAAAAGGCAAAAGAGTTCCAGAAAAACATCTATTTCTGCTTTATTGACTATGCCAAAGCCTTTGACTGTGTGGATCACAATAAACTGTGGAAAATTCTGAAAGAGATGGGACTACCAGACCACCTGACCTGCCTCTTGAGAAACCTATATGCAGGTCAGGAAGCAACAGTTAGAACTGGACATGGAACAACAGACTGTTTCCAAATAGGAAAAGGAGTACGTCAAGGCTGTATATTGTCACCCTGCTTATTTAATTATATGCAGAGTACATCATGAGAAACGCTGGGCTGGAAGAAGCACGAGCTGGAATCAAGATTGCTGGGAGAAATATCAATAGCCTCAGATATGCAGATGACACCACCCTTATGGCAGAACATTCAGAAAACGAAGATCATGGCATCTGGTCCCATCACTTCATGGGAAATAGATGGGGAAACAGTGGAAACAGTGTCAGAATTTATTTTGGGGGGCTCCAAAATCACTGCAGATGGTACGT
>NW_011494770.1:3741684-3756468 GCF_000754665.1 Bison bison bison
ACTGCAGCCATGAAATTAAAAGACACTTACTCCTTGGAAGGAAAGTTATGCCCAACCTAGATAGCATATTCAAAAGCAGAAACATTACTTTGCCAACAAAAGTTCGTCTAGTCAAGGCTATGGTGTTTCCAGTGGTCGTGTATGGATGTGAGAGTTGTACTGTGAAGAAAGCTGAGCACAGAAGAATTGCTGCTTTTGAACTGTGGTGTTGGAGAAGACTCTTGAGAGTCCCTTGGACTGCAAGGAGATCCAACCAGTCCATTCTGAAGGAGATCAGTCCTGGGTGTTCATTGGAAGGACTGATGCTAAAGCTGAAACTCCAGTACTTTGGCCACCTCATGGGAAGAGTTGACTCATTGGAAAAACTCTGATGCTGGGAGGGATTGGGGGTGGGAGGAGAAGGGGACAATAGAGGATGAGATGACTGGATGGCATCACTGACTCAATGGACATGAGTTTGGGTAAACTCCAGGAGTTGGTGATGGACAGGGAGGCCTGGTGTGCCTGAACTGAGTGACTGAACTGAACTGGGAAGAGCTCTACATTTCTCCAACAGGATCAAATGCCTTTCTCCACAGGCCTCTGACTTTACTTTTTTCTGCCTTGGTCTTAGCTCCTTAAGTCTGTTTTTGACTGTCATACTCCTCATGAAGAACCACGCCTGCCCTATTTTTTAAGTCAGTTCTGGAAGATTTTTAAGCATATCTAATAGACTTCACCACAAGTCCACAGGAGTCTGACCTAAGTTATACTCACTTGACCCAATATAATTGGTCTCCCTAGCTCTGAGACTCCTTCAGCACCAACTAGGCAAGTCAGTTTCACAAAGGTGAGGCTTAGGGCCCAATTGTCTTCAAGTTTCATCACTTCCAGTTCCTGGGTTGGTCCAACCCTCATGCCTGGGCTTTTCTATGAGGACTCCACAGTGGCCTAGTCCGTCTCTCTGTAGGTTTCTAAGCACACTACTTTGAACCCCAGCATGCCTGGATGAGATCAAATTCTTGCTTTCACCTTTCCTATGTCAGCATCTTGCCTTCTTGCTGAAGCTGGGCTGCATCCGGGCAGAAATGTCAGAGTGACTCAGCATGAGAATGTACCCTCCATCTTAGTGTTGCTCTGCTAGGCGGGACCAGGCAATTGGACCATCTGGTAGTAACTAAATCATGTCTAACAACTTTACCTTGACATGCCCAGTTATTCTTTCCAGGACCAGGCTCTGACCTATTTCACAGTGAACACATTTACACCTGTTCCCTGGCCTTAAGATTGCCAAAGTTCCAGCCTACCTGAGGTTGAACACACCAAATCTTGAAACACCCCCACACGTTTTGATGATTTATTCGTGGAACCCAGGACAGAAGGAATAAAATCACAGAAGTCACTGTGCCCAAACCCTTGTCTTCAAGATGCAGTTGTCTTAAATTGTCCTAGATGAGAGGTATTAGTTATTTGGAAAGCTATAAAAATTTCAAGGTTCATACAAAAAGTAGATATTGGTAAAAAAAAAAGAAAAGAGAGAGAGAGAGAGACAGAGAATATATGAGTGCAAAAAAACATTGTTTTTGTGGTAGGTCTGAGTAACGTGTGACATTTTAAACATGTGTTGACTTTTTTTAAAAAGTCTTTATTGAATTTGTTACAATATTTTTTCCGTTTTCCATTTTGGTTTCCTTTGGCTGCCATGCATGTAGGATCTTAGCCCTCCAGCCAGGGATCAAACCTACATCCCCTGCACTGGAAGGCAAAGTATTAAGCACTGGGCAGCCAGGGAAGTCCCCATGTGTTGGCTTTAACCAGATTTTCCTCTAGCCTTTTTGGTTTAATTTTGTGATCACTTTGATTTTACTCCAATCATCATACAGACTGAATTAAGCAGACTGAAATGAGAAATCACTCAGAAAATCTCAGAATTGAAAGGAAACCCCTGCCATGAATTTACAACAGTAAGCAGGGCCTTCAGAGTTTGATTCAGCCCCTCGAGCGATGGGTGGTTAACTGACTCACAAATTCCAACTGCAAAAAGATCTAATTTTAAGTAATTTTTTTTTCTACTACTAACTGAAATAAACTCTGCTGTCTCCTTCAGGTATTAAGAAAGAATAACAAATGTATTGAGTGCTGATAGTTCAAACATTCTGCTAGATTAGAATTTATGGCAAAAAGAGATATGATCTTCTATCTTAAATTGTTCACAGTTGTTAGGCCTTCTGGAGCAAATATTCTTTTAAATGAATAATTGCAACATGTGGCAAAATTGATGTGAAGCATTTCAAGAGCATTAAGAAAAGCAAATATCTATGGCTGAGGGAGGTAGGGCTAGTGGAGAATCAGGCAAAGTTTCACTGAGAAAATAAGAGCTAGCTTAAGCTTTGAAGGATTAAATAGGACTTTAGCAGACAGGGAAGAATGTTCAGAACAGTCTTGTCCAAAGGAAAATCATTTCCAATGTATGTTAGAATTCTTTTCATTGATGGTCACAGACTACACAACTTGCAGGTCAACTTGGCTTGAATCGAAAGATGGGTAGATCTGTTGACAGGAATAATTTGATCTTGGACTCAATGTTATCCTGATTCTGATCCCATTTTCCTATGACCCTCTCAGCTCTGAATTCTTTCGTTTTCTGCTTATGGAATCAAAATGACAACAACAGTTCCAGACCTCTTATCTGTACCCACCATTTTCCAGCAGAAATGTAGCAAAAGTTGTAGAATTCATATTTGTTCTTTAGAATTGATTGGGTTATATACGCATTTCTGAATTTATTATTTAATTGATGAAAAGTATAAATATGTGTGTATATATATATATATATATAGCTTCCCTGATAGCTCAGTTGGTGAAGGATCCACCTGCAATGTATCCACCTTCAGCCAATCTGGAACTATCTCTCAAAATGGAAGTAGACCAATCCCATCTAACCACATGGAGAGATAAGTTCCTCAGGTGAAAGTGAAAGTCACTCAGTCGTGTCCGACTCTTTGTGACTCCATGGACTATAGAGTCCATGGAATTCTCCAGGCCAGAATACTGGAGTGGGTAGCCTTTCCTTTCTCCAGGGGATCAAACCCAGGTTTCCTGCATTTCAGGTGGATTCTTTACCAGCTGAGCCACCAGGGAAGTCCCAAGTTCCTCAAGAAAATGTCAAAATATTGTTGCCAGGAAGGGAGGGATGGATGATGGGAAGATAGGTAACAATATTTTCTGTAAAAGGGCTGGAAAGTGTTTTAGGTGCGATCTATCACGTAATTGGAAGATTTACAATTTGTAATTGGAGAGTAGGGAGCATTTGGAGGTGTAGCCACTAATGAGAATGAGAGGGAGGCAGGACTCCTCATGAGAAAGGCAATGCCATATTAGGTAAACACTAAGCCACTGGAACACAAAGCCCCCAAACTGCAGTGGCTTAAAGAAAACAGAAACAATTCAGGTAACGACCCTGAGGAAAATGATGTCTTTGTTCCATGTCGTCATTCAGAGATTGGGTCCCTTCCTTTTTTGTTATTAATATTTTACATCTGCTGGTGTATTGACCTTTACGCATCGTTGAAGTTGGGTCATGGTCATATCCATGTTTCATCTCATGAGACAGAGAACGAGAAAGGCCAGGGGAGTGATTTCCTCTTAAGTAAGTGTACCTATCACTCCAGCTCATTCCATTGGTAAGAATTCAGTTTTGATCACAAGGTCACAAGCGAGCTAGGAAATACGGACTCCAACTGGGGTTCAGGTGTGACATGTGTATCCAGGAAGAAGGACAGAATGGATCTGAGAGGCAAAGAACGATTTACCACAGATGCTAAAAAGTCTGGTGGAATTATAGGGTAAAGAAAGGAGTCGCATGAAATGATCAGATTCAGGATTAAAACATTTCCTTTGACAGGGGGTCTGAAGTAAGAGAACCACCAGCTAAGAAGGTGTTGCCGTCAGGCAAATGTGCAATACTGAAGGCCTGAAACAAGGTTCCCTCAGAGATAAAATAAAAGAAGTCAACCACATGACTTTGAAGACCTTTTCCACTCTTTGAATCTGTCTTCTAGTTCAGCGGTCCCTAATCTTTTTGGCACAAGGGACCGGTTTCATGGAAGACAATTTTTCCATGGACTTGGGAGGGGCATGCTTTTAGGATGATTCAAATGTATTATATTTATTGTGCACCGTATTTCTATTATTTTACATCAGCTCCACCTCAGATCACCAGGCATCAGACCCCAGAGTTTGGGAATCCTTTCTCTAGGCTATGAGTAACTGCTCATTGCCATGGATCTAAGCAAATTTTAAAAATGAGTGTTTACACATGCCCATGTGCTCCATAAGTATTAATAAAATACCAAATGGTGTTGGGAGCATGGGCTTCCAAGGTGGCGCTAGTGGTAAAGAACCCACCTGCCAATGCAGGAGACTTAAGAGACTTGGGTTTTATCCCTGGGTTGGGACAATACCCTGGAGGAGGGCATGGCAAATCACTCCAGTATTCTTGTCTGGAGAATCTGTAGGGTCCGTAGGGTCACAAGGAGTTGGACCTTATTGACATGACTTAGCACACACGTATGCATGTTGGGAGCATGGACAGAGCCATTCCTATCACATGATAGGTTAAAGAACACCTAATTTCTGCTATTTCCACTGAGACACATAATTGAAACAGAGTGTTGTCAGAGTGGGACATGCCCAGACTCAGCCACTGTGCAGCCTGGGGCAGAAGACTTCTCTTTCCAACCCATAGTTTTCATATGTACAGGGGACTAACACTCTGTGAAAGTGTCTGGGAATCAATGAAATAACCTGTGTGAGGGTCAGGTGCTCAATAGGAGACATTGCTATGCATCCCTTTCTGTCCAATGTGTGTTTGTAAATTTGCCTTTGTCCTTATGAACAACATCTCCATGCTGAGCTCAGAGGGAAAGAGAATAGTTTTTTTTTTTTTTTTTTCCATCTAGAGGTTATGTTCTCTGGACTGGCCCTCCTTCGTAACTCAGGCTCATTACTCTCAGAGTGCCTGGTGACTGAAGATCCACAAGCTACTTGCAGCTGGCAGAGGTACCACATTAGAAATTCATTTTTTCCTGTCATAATAACAAAGTGCAGAGCGGCAGGCCGGCCATAGTTTCGTATGGGAAAACCCACAGAAAAGCACAGCTGAAAGAAGCTGTGCTTTTCTCCGATATTTCTTGTCAGGGAGACCCATCCTCAAAAGGAAGGGGGAAAAAAAGGAAAGAGAAAAAGAATAAAGTCCCTGTTGAATTTGGCTGTCTCATTTCTAGGGACAAAATGCTTCTGCCTTCCCATCCTCTTTGCCTGCTTTTTGCTGAATGATACCTAGTCTGGACTCCCAGAAAGCAGTTAAATTGACAGCCTTTCACTTCAACGGGCTTGTCTTAGCCTGTCATCAGCAGCCCAGATAACTAAACATGCTGTTGTCTTGATGTGCTCTTGGAAAAATTTTCTAAGAAATCAAATTGCTGGGGTCGCTGCAAAAACCTCAGTGTGGCAATTTAACTGATGGAAATGAAGAGAAACTAGGTTTTTGTCTTTTTCAGAACAAATTAAGGAAAGTTAAGTGGGTGTGTATACTCATTTGCTACTTTGTCCAAATATCTCTAGGTACAGTGAAATGCTTGCAGGAAATTAAGATGAAATCCAGGACCTGTGAACCTAGTTGCTTTGGGTACCAATGGGGTTCAGGACATGATGCCCCAGAATGTGGCCCCTTGGCATGTTGAATACTTTAAGCTGAAGGAGTGTGAGAGAAGCACAGGGTCCTTGTGAGTTCCCTCTGCCGTTCTCCCGTGATGCAGGTCATAAATCCTCATGCAAGAAGTGTCCTCTCTATACCCAGAGGAAAGGAGCGTTTTTATCTCGAAAGACGAACATCCTCACAAACAAGTCTTGCTGTTTCCCCCAGTTTACTCCTTAACCTATCACATTGCTCCACAATTGTCCACTCTTCATCAAACCTCACATAAAAATACACAGGTCTGTTTCTATGGGTCTTCATTTCCTGATGATGGCTCTCATGTCACACAAAATGCAAATATATTTGTTTGCTTTCTTCTTGTTAATCTTTCTTTGTCAGTTGAATTTTCAGACTCAACCAGAAACCCTAAGAAAGCTGAGGAAAGCCTTTTCCTCCCCTACAGTGGCTTCGTTACCAGTCAGTAATGCTTCCCTTAAAAATAAATGATATGAGGTGGGAGCAAATGATTATAAAAATATAAGTAAGAACAAGGTTAATAAGTCAATAGCACTATAATGCCTTTTGACACAAACACAACTTGATGATGAAAAATGCCCAGTTGCTAAGCTGGGTCCAGCTCTTGTCCATGGGATTTCCCGGGCAAGAATACTGGAGTGAGGTGCCACTTCCTCCTCCAGGGGAATCTTCCCGACCCAGGGATCGAAACCCCATGCCTTATGTCTCCTGCATTGGCAGGCGGATTCTTTACTACTGTGCTACATGGGAAGTCCAGGCCCCCTGGGGGAATGTTAACGAGGACAGGGTCCACAATACTTTCAGAAGCCCACAAAAATCGACTACATTTCCTAAAAGGGAAAAAAAGTTGACATATTTAAAGTTATATAGGAAAATCCCATGGATGGAGGAGCCTGGTGGGCTGCAGTCCATGGGGTCGCTAGGAGTCGGACACGACTGAGAGACTTCACTTTCACTTTTCACTTTCCACTTTCCACTTTCATGCACTGGAGAAGGAAATGGCAACCCATTCCAGTGTTCTTGCCTGGAGAGTCCCAGGGACGGGGGAGCCTGGTGGGCTGCCGTCTCTGGGGTCGCACAGAGTCGGACGCGACTGAAGCGACTTAGCAGCAGCAGCAGTCATCTGTTGGTACTATTTTGGTGGGAGAGGCCACAAAGGCGAAAGTGTGCAGGGGACCATGCAAGAAACCATGTGGCCCTGAGAGGAGGTAGACTTTAAACACAAAATATAAAAATGAAAGAAGATAAAATTTGTAAACTTTTAAGTATTGTATTTAGCAGTTTTAATCCACAATGAAATCTGATGATTTTAATGGGAAAACAGTTCAGATTTCCACAGATGGATAAACTCTTTGTATGTTTTCATTTTCAACACCAAATGCTAATATTAATCTAATTTTCTTCTTTTCTTAGAATAAATCAATACGAAGTCCTTTTACTCTGTCATATCATCCATATCTCAGTTCTCCTGACACCCTGAAATCCTTTATTTCCTTCCTGGTGGAGATGAACTAATACCTCAGGGTTAGTGTCTGGCATAGGGCTTCCCTGGTGGCTCAGATGGTAAAGAATCCTCCTGCAATATAGGAGACCTAGGTTTGATCCCTGGGTTGGGAAGATCCTCTGGAGAAACAAATGGCAACCCACTCACTCCCCTGTTCTTGCCTAGAGAATTCCGTGGACAGAGGAGCCTGGCAGGCTACAGTCCATGGGGTCGCAAAGAGTAGTGACTAACACAGTTAACTCACTCCGTCTCCGGTGCTCAGGGTCGACCAGCAGGGGTTGCTAGAGAACAATTCAGACCCCATGTTTCCGCAGAGGAAGTGGACGAGCATCAGAGTAAATCCCCTGAGAAAACTATAGCCTTGGTTGGCAGTCAGGACTTCGAGATCCCACACAACACAAGAGGTCTAATTTATTGTGCAGAGATGAGTCATTCTGGGCTTAGAGATTAAGAAACAACCGTAAATGGTTGTCCTTGTTTTTGAAGTTTCTGTGTCTTGGTGAATTGTATGTGGACTTTAGATCTTAGAGCTCCATCAAGCTGGGTTCCTTCTGTGGATGGAAGGACTAACAAAGTCTGAATAAGAAAGGGAAGGAGTTTGGCTGATTCTCCACTCTCTGAAAAGAGCCTGAAGCCCTTCTCCTGATGAAGTGCTGGGTCTCAGACTGCTTTTGTGTTTCCTTTGAGACTGTTTTTAAGGACATGCGTGTTCAATCGCTAAGTAGTATCCAGACAGCAAGATTTAATTTTGAACTCTAGTCTGGCTTAGAGAATAACTTGCTGAAAGAATTCTGGTAACGACGAACAAATGAAATCTTTAGACAAGGTCTATGTTTTCTCCTTAATAATTTCATTAAGTGCTGCAGGGGCCCCAGCTGCCTGGTAAGAATTCCAGGCAGCCACTGGCAGACCCGCGGTCACTCAGTTAAACGGCCAGTTTCAGGAACTCTGTCTTAAAGGGGCATTTGCTGTCTTGCTGCTGCCTATTGTGCTAAAGAGGTTTGGGGGAGGGTGTTGAGGGGAGGGGGTTGTGTGGGGCAGGGGGGAGGGGGGGGTTGGCCCGATTGTAAATGTTTTGAATTTAAAAGACACCCAAATTCATTAAATGTGTGAAATGATGGGAAAAAAAGTGTGAAATTGTAACAGTCGGTTTGTAGTTGATTAATAGAAATCTCTTCTAACAATCCCCAGAACCTTCCAGGGGTCATTGGAACAGAGCAGCTGTAGAGACAGCAGGAGTGATTTTGACACTACCCAATGAGGGTTGTGCAAAGTTCCAAACAAGTGGGCAGAGTCCCATGCACTCTGCACTTTCCTCGGCCACTCATAGATGATTGGCTGCAAGGTCAGATTAATATGCAGATCAACCGGCAAGGTGCTGCTTTGCTCTGGGTCTTGGAGAGGCTTATTTTTAAGATACATTAAGGTTTCATAAAGAATGAATCACTTGGAATAAACTGGCCACTTTGGACCCAGGTAACTGCTCAGGGCCAGTCTGATTTCTGAACTTGACCATCTGTGCCATAAGCAGAGATTTATAATTTGATGTGTGGCAGCGACATTGGGGTGTCCTGAAAGGGGGCTATTTAATGAGCACCAGACTTGGCAAAGGACTGGAGTCTCCAGTTCCCGGTTCGCCATACCTCCTCCGCTCCAGACAAGCCTTGACAGGGCCAAGGAAGGGAAAGGAAAACATCACCTTTCTTTAGGGGAGCACATTTTTCCATAATTTTTGGCCTCTGCCCACCCCAAACCTGTAGTGTATTTGTTTTCCTCTTTAAAACCCTGCTGCAGGCTACCATTCTGAAGTTAAAGGATTTTTGCCTTCGAAGAGGTACAAAGGAAACATCAAAGTAAATGTCCTCAGAGTGACATAAGGATAGAATAATGGTGACCTAGCAGCTAGAGACTTGGCCAAATGCTGAAAGTAATTCACGCCACTCACTAACAATGGGGGATGTGTGACAATGATATATACCAGGAGACAAGGACAACCACTTTGCAGGGCTTCGATGCCCCACAAACCCAATTGTAGGCAGATCAATACTGTCATAAGACAATTATCAAAGGCCATCAGCACATCATATTTTCATACCATAAACAGCTCAAGGCGCCAGGGATGGCTTTCCTACAGAAAGCACATAGCATAAATTTGAAGGGTGTGAAATTGACATGATTAATAATTATAGTTATTAGCACATGTGCCAGCTGCTCATGTATGGTTTATCCCTTGATTTATGGTGCCATAAATGCCCATCTCTCCCTCTGATGCCGAATCAAGGGGGCACACAACCGTGGGCAGAATGGGTCTTTCTCATTGCCAGGAGTTTGATCACAAATAAAAGAAAAAAGTGGGTTGAAAATCACCCTGGATCTGGAGACACCTCGGTGAGAGGGAAGCTGCCTTTTGTTTGCAGGGCTGCTTTATCGGCTGGTGGAACCCGTCTGTTCAATGTTCTCAAAGCCTTTGAAGTTTGGACTGCAACTAACAAGAGGCTATAGTCTTCCAGCCCCCCTCACTCCTTCGAGCTGTTGCCAGGCTGCAAACAATCACTATACATACATATTACAGATGAAACCACTAAGGCCAACAATGGAAGAGGCAAAAAGTAATCTTTGGGATGCCAAAAGTTAACGCTTTTGTTGTTGAATGCAACTCGAAAGGGGTTTTCCTGGACTTTGATAAATGTTACAATTTTTTCATATGGTTATAAACAGATCTGGACATTCATGGTAGATTATATCAAAATACTCTATAAAATCTGGTTCCTCAGTGATGATCATCTTTAGGACAAAGGGACAACTCTAGGAGCCAGCACAGACCCGAGCCTAAACATACAAATTTCTCTCAACATTCACTACCTGGTGAATGGATAATATCAATTGCTACTCATAACTAATATAATGTCAAATTACAGATTGGAGAAAAAAAATAAAGGATAGTAATGAACATGAACTTTGTTAGCTGTTTGAAGCATAGCTTTCTTTACTTTTCATATTAAAAATAGAAAACAAGTAGAGGATGCAGACAAGCTTTTTTTTTCAATTTTAGCATCATAATTACACAAGTACACTTAAAACATGTAGAAGGTAAACAAATATGTTAGGAGGGAATGCTTTTATAAAAGGCAAAACTTAAAACCTGCTATCCAAATATGGAGATTATAGGATGCATCAAATGTTGCTAGAGATGAAAGAAAATGTCCTTTATAGATCGCCTCTGCAGGTCAACAGAGCACCAAAGATCCTGAAGACTTTTTCTCTCTTGCCATGTTCCTTATTTCCTGGCAGCCTGGCTTCAGGGGACTATGGCTAGTTTAGTGGGGAGAGTCTGAGCAATGGAGGCTGCCCCTCTTTCCATAATACATGGCTCAGGAATTCACCTTTAGCAGCTCCCACTCCTGATAGACCAGGATCTCAGGATCATTTATCCTACTGATAGAATAACTTTGATGGAGCAAGCATATACTCACAGAACTTCAAAATAGTGCATACTGACTTTTTAGCCTGGAAAGAACTCAAATTCCCAAGTATTAATCAGATAATGATTAGAATACTCCAAGAGCAAAAATTTAAACACTAGCAGATACTCCCATGGGTTTTTGAGGACATAAGGGTTCTAATGATATATTTGGAAGAAATTTATAAAAGACTGCAAAACTTAAGGTCTCTTGAAGTTAAAACAAGTAAGCCAAGAAGCAACCTAGGTAGCTTCAGTGTTGCTTTAAGCAAGCAATGTTTAAAATAAAAATCACTATTTTTCTGAGTAATGAATATAAATAAAAATAGATAAGTCTTTAACCTAAAGCTCAGTAAACATAATGTCAGTGGAGTGTTTAACATTTTAAATAAAAGCAAATTTATAGTTAGAACACTTTGTAAATGTTGTTTGTTTTAAATATAATCCTGTATATATACATCAAATTAATGTTATTAATAATGCTTTTGAAGCAACTCCTTGTAGACAGATCACAGAATTAAATATTGTTTGTAAATTGAAGAAAAATTGAGAAAAGGAATTTAAAAGGAAAACATAATTGTAAAAATTTAGAATGAATAATGGATTAGATCATGAAAACTCATGTACTTCATGTTTTGAAAGGACCAGAGTCTTTTTTTGAACTTTTTAAAGAATTATTTGTATGTATGCAATAATAATTGTGCTGCATGTTCAAATTGTATGATTAAGAATACAGATTTTAGTAATAGTAAAGAAAACTACTGTACAATATAAAAGTTAATGGATAACTTTCTATGTCATATATACCATAATTTTGATGCAAGAGGAGGAACAGGATGAAGTCTAACAAAATGTCCCACAAAATACTACACACATAGACTCCTCCATTCATCAAGTGGATAAATGAATAGCCACTTTTTTTTTATTAAGAAAGTAATTATAAGTGATACATTAGAAGAAAATAGCTTTTTTCCAAAGTTAAATTATAAGTGAATTTTCTTGACAACATCTAGAAGAAGACATAGGAATATTTACCCTTAAGAAGGTGATAGAAAGAATTGAGTTCCATATAAGTCTGTGAACTTCAGTTTTGTGAAGAATAAAAAGAAAGGATATGGAGCAGAGAATTGGAAATATGTCAGAAGGCAAAATCAATACGTTTGCTCTCATTGAGTTGGCACCTTTAAAAATTTCCTTCTCACCCATGAGTGAGTCACTGGATTCCCATACGAAGTGCTCTGAGTCTACATTCTAGAGACTCGAGGAACTGTCCAAGCTCACTCCTACCTACTCATTAGTGCCTGCTGGCTTTCCTTGATACCTCTGGTTGTTCATTTCTAATCTTTCTGTGTATGACTCTTTCAGAAACTGCTTTGCCTTGATTGTTGAGTCTTTGACCTTTGACTTCATTTTTGAATTTGATCTCTCCAACATCCCTCTTGGGCTTCCTTGCTAGCTCAGCTGGTAAAGAATCCACCTGCAGTGCAGAAGACCCCAATTCGATTCCTGGGTCAGGAAGATCCCCTGGAGAAGAGATAGGTTACCCACTCCAGTATTCTTGGGCTTCCCTGGCTGCTCAGATGGTAAAGAATCAGCCCACAATGTGAGAGATCTGGGTTCGATTCCTGGAAGGGCATGGCAACCCACTCCAGGATTCTTGCCTGGAGAATCCCTATGGGCAGAGGAGCCAGGCAGGCTACAGTCCATGGGGTCACAGAGTCAGACACAACTGAGTGACTAAGCCCAAGGCATCCTTTTTTTTTTCCCCCCAAAATGTTTCTTTATTGGCCGCACTGGGTCTTAGTTGCAGTTGAAGATTGTGGGATATTCAGTCTTCCCTGCGGCATACAGGATCTAGTTCCGTGACCAGGGATTGAACCTAGGCCCCCTGCATTGGGAGCGCTGGACCACCAGTTAAGTCCCTCTCCAATGTCCCTTGATTCTGTTCTTCAACCTCGGAGTCAGCAGTGTCTTCACACTCAAACCCGGTAGAAGCCAGCTTGCCTATAAGGGAAACTTAGATCTTTTGTACTTTTCAAAATCTTATAAATGTCGGCTTCCCAGGTAGTACTAGTGATAAAGAATCAAGCCAGGCAGCACAGGAGATGCAAGAGGCACAGGTTCAATACCTGGGTCAGGAAGATCCCCTGGAGTAAGAAATGGCAACCGACTCCAGTATTCTTGTCTGCAAAATCTCATGGAAAGGGGAGCCTGGCAGGCTACAGGCCATGGGGCCACAAAGAGTCAGACATGACTGAGCATGCATATGATGTGATGATGTGGTAAGGATGGTGAAACAGCCAAGAGGCCCTCCTCATCTGCCCTCTTCTCACCCAAGTACTCCATAAAATACTTATTTGTGTTCTCTGATGTTTCTTAGACACATTCAGGTAAGCAGAGAGTGGCAGCAGCCATCAGAGTGTTTGTAGGTTATGTATATTTAAGACCTTTATATTGCAAAATTCAGTCATGCATAAATTACTAGTAGGTCCAAGACCTGGTCTGCAAAAGGAAGCCACTGCCTTTGTCTGGTATGTCATTGGTTTAGTTTGCTATGACACTTGGCCAAACAGAATGACCTGTGTATGAACTTTGTCTCTTACTTCTTGGTTGATTTTGTGATTGTTTGGTAGGGTACTGCCAAAGTAACAGGGTTTAGTTTCATATTCCAAGGTGAAAACTTTCATAAGTCTTCTCTGATTGCAGGCTCATTCCCTTAGGTTACTCATCAGTTTATAACTGTGATGAGTCTGAAACTTACCTATAATCTCTAAGATGATATATTGACTGTATCTTCAAAGAGTCTAGGAATCAGTCTATTTCAGGTACTTGAATGGTATTCTTAGAGGGTCACATTGGAATTCTGTCCTGAAGGAGTTCGATACTAGCTTCTAGATCCCTTATTACATCCTAGAGCCTGGCTTCATATGATAGATTTAATAAAGCTGAACCTAATCCATAGCCCAGAAGTAATTTTTTGGTGACAGAGAATGAATTAAATAGAATATCAATTCTGACACAGTTGGCACATCAAGGAGGAACAGGTTTAGGATCTGAGTCAATCTCTCTGGGTGGCCACATTTCCTTAAAAGCTGCCAAAGACCAACCTACTAATGTCATTAAATGCTTTGGAAGTTGAACTATACACATGTGGCCACGGTCTATGCCAGTCGATGTTGTTTGGACTTCGCCAAGGGTGAGAATTCTGTGGGGCAGGTAATTATTGCTCAGGGGAGGAAGGTACCAATGAAGATTTAGTCATGACCTCAAATTATTCACCATATCATTGGGGAGAGTAAGTATAAAACTTATACAACTCTAGAGATCATAAAAATGGTCAAGGAATGTATGAAAAATGCCAAGAGAGGCACAGAAAAAGAAAACATGCTACTGGAGTTCTGAAAAATGAGAGATCAGGTAAGCGAGGTCAAAGATGGACTTACAGAATAAATGGCATTTTGACTTAGTTTTGAATGGAGAGATGGATTTGCTGGAGGAATGTGGAGGGCTCTGCTAGGAAATAAGACTAGGACTGCTTGGAAGATGGTGAGATGATGCAGACAGAAGGGCAAGGACTAAGGAGTAAGCCATAGGATTTGCCAACTCTAAAGCAGTCTGCTGCTGTCAACCTACACAGGGTACCATTTGGCAGAAACACCCTAGTTTCTAAGCACTCTGTAAATTAGACTCAAAGAATGATTTCATTAAAAAGTTCTTGCTGTTTTTTATTCTATATCCTTCCCAGCATCATGTTCCCTGTCTTGGGATTTAGGAGCAGACTATCAGCTGAGTTGAGTTGCCACCCATAGTATAGAAATAGGAACACTGTGAAGTGGCCATTCTAGTCCTCTATTCTTCTAGGAAAGATAGTGGTCTTTGTGTCTTTAAAATGGAGTGGCAGATGCAGATGTAGAGGAAGGACTTGTGGACAAAGGAGGAAGGAGAGGGTGGGGCGAGCTGGGAGAATAGCATTGCCATATATACACTACCATTTGTAAAACAGATAGCTAGTGGGAAGCTGCTGCATAGCACACAGAGCTCAGTTCAGTGCTCTGTGATAGCCTGGAGGGGTAGGATGGGGGCGTGGTGGGAGGGAGGCTCACAAGG
>NW_011494770.1:3756568-3782588 GCF_000754665.1 Bison bison bison
GTTAAAAATAAAGTAAAAGCCAAAATATGGAGTGGCCATAAGCACTCCATAGTCAAGGAGGAGACACTGACTCAAGTCCTAAGGAGTGTAATGAGTTAAACATTTAACTGACTCCAGTTACCTTGATTTATATGTCCTTCTTGGGTGGCTGCTTCCCTGGTAGCTCAGACAGTAAAGAATCTGCCTGCAATGCAGGAGACCTGGGTTTGATCCCTGGGTTGGGAAGATCCTCTGGAAAAGGGCATGGCAACCCACTTCAGTATTCTTGCTTGGAGAATCCCCATGGACAGAGGAGCCTGGCGGGCTACAGTCCATGGGATCACAAAGAGGCGAACATGACTGAGTGACTAAGGACACACACACATTAGGTAGCTGCAGGTATGGGTGAACCACTACAGGTATGAAAGGCTAAAGGGAAAGTATGCCCTTCTTAGAAGCTTCATTTTCACATGCACTCTCCATGTCTTGTTTCTTGTTGAGAGAGATTCCCTCGTCAATATCCGCAGTCTCTCACATGCTCTGTCATCACAGAGCCTCTCGTGTGGGCTTGAAAGGTAACTAGGTGTTATTTGTTTCTCTTAGGGGCCAGAGGACTCCTTTGTCACTTTGTCTTTCTGTAGGCTAGACACTTGCCTTTAGATGGTTGCTGATTATCCTTCCAGTAAGTACCAGATGTTTTGCTGAGTTGGTTTATTTTTCAAGTCACTGTTGGATCAGCGTCATCCATTCACATAGTACCTACAGACGTAACTTGCCAGAAATACAATATTGTGCATTGTGCCTCTAACAATCTAGTACGTTATTTACTATTATCTTAGCTAAAGAAATACATGAAATCGCTCTCCAACTATGGTGGTTCCTCAACATTGCTTAGTGTAGCTGTTTCAGTAGTTTCTAGAATCTGTGAGTGTATCTGCATTGGCAGGGTTTCCTCATTCTTGCTTGCCACTGACTCTCATTCAGCTTCCCTAAGAGTAATTGACTGAAAGTTCATTTTGTGATGACTTGACAGACACCACTACAGATTTTAACAAGAAGAATTCAAAGTCATATCCAAGCTAAACATCAAACTGTTAACTAAATGTTAACTGTTAGTTGCTCAATCGTGTCTGACTCTTTGCAAGCCCATGAACTGAAGCCCACCAGGCTCTTCTGCCCATGAAATTCTCCAGGCAGAAATACTGGCATGGGTAGCTAGTCCCTTTCCAGGGGATTTTCCTGAGCCAGGGATCAAAACCAGGTCTCCTGCATTGCACTACCTCCATACAAATCGTTCTCCAAGGAGGGCAAACAAAAGCAGAAACAGCATAATAGAGTAAGTAGGTTGAGATTTAGCCACCAATTTGTCAAATGGCAAATGATAACATGACCAAGCACTCTTTTGTTGCCTTGATGAAATACAAATTCATAAACACTAATAAGACTGCAGATCAAATATATTATTTTTAGATAGCCACAAATAATAGAAACAAGGATGTGTCATCATGTCCTTGGTATGTGCATATGAAGTGAGATGGGGAAGAAAATTAATGTATCATCTTAACCCCCAACATTGTACCTTTTGATGAAATATGATCAGTTAACACATATACATTATCAGTTTTGACATTTCTCTCTATTCAGAAAGAAAGGCTGCATTATCTTCATAACCCTCTGATTCACAGCCTACTAACACTTTCAGTATGTGTTTCAAGCAAGGTTATAAGAGTTCTTATTTTGTAACTATTGCACCTTAAACAGAATTTTAAATTGGAAAGAAAAATTTCACTTCACTTTTCAACTTGTTCTCACTAAGCTTCATTTACTTCTCCCTTCTGTGCAGTTTAAAAGAAAAAGAATTGAAAATGCATGATCAATTTCAGTCCACTCCATCATTTAGCAAAACTGCTGTCCAGTTCTTTTAACAGGCTTATTAGAATTTTGGAGAACCAGAAATTCTAGGTCCGATCAACAGACTCTGTTAGGACATTATAAAGGGATCTGCAGGGTAAATAAGACACATAAGCTACAATCCCTGCCCTTACGTTGTTACCTGCTTCTTAGTAGGACAGTGAACCTGTAAGACAAGCACTTCTCTGGTCCATTACCCTGCATTGCCATCCGGCTGTGAAACTCACCAACTAATGGTAAGCTTTCTTATCACTTAAATAATAATATTAAATAACACAAAAAGATAATAATATGTAAGAGGGCAGAAGGAAGGTCTTGGAGGTGGCGGACAAGATATGGCATAAATTGTAATTATAGTTTTATAGATGTATTTCAGTTCAGTCGTTCAGTAGTGCCTGACCCTTTACGACCCCACGGACTTCCAGACTTCCTTTTCCATCACCAACTCTCAGGGATTGCTCAAATTCATATTCATTGAGTCGATGAGGCCATCCAACCATCTCATTCTCTGTCGTCCCCTTCTAATCCTGCCTACAATCTTTCCCAGCATCAGGGTCTTTCTCAATGAGTCAGTTCTTCACATCAGGTGGCCAAAGTATTGGAGTTTCAGCTTCAGCATCAGTCCTTCCAATGAATATTCAGGACTGATTTTCTTTAGGATTGACTGGTTTGATCTTGCAGTCCAAGGGACTCTCAAGAGTCTTCTTCAACACCAAAGTTCAAAAGCATCAATTCTTTGGCACTCAGCTTTCTTTGTGGTCCAACTCTCACATCCATACATGACTACTGGAAAAATCATAGCTTTGACTAGATAGACCTTTGTTGGCAAAGTAATGTCTCTGTTTTTTAATATGCTCTCTAGGTTGGTCGTAGCTTTTCTTCCAAGGAGCAAGCACCTTTTAATTTCATGGCTGCAGTAACCATCTGCAGTGATTTTATAGGCCAAGAAAAAAGTCATTCACTGTTTCCATTGTTTTCCCATCTACTTGCCATGAAGTGATGGGACCAGATGCCATGATCTTAGTTTTCTGAATGTTGAGTTCTAAGCCAACTTTTTCACTCCTCCACTTTCACTTTCATCAAGAGGCTCTTTAGTTCCTCTTTGCTTTCTGCCATAAGGGTGGTGTCATCTGCATATCTGAGGTTATTGATATTTCTCCCGGCAATCTTGACTCCAGCTTGTGATTCTTCCAGCCTAGGGTTTCTCATGATGTACTCTGCATATAAGTTAAATAAGCAGGGTGACAACATACAGCCTTGACTTGCTCCTTTCCCAATTTGGAACCAGTCCGTTGTTCCATGTCTGGTTCTAACGGTTGCTTCTTGGCCTGCATACAGATTTCTCATGAGGTAGGTAAGGTGGTCTGGTATTCCCACCTCTTGAAGAATTTTCCACGGTTTGTTGTGATTTACACAGTCATAGAAGTATCAGTTCAGTTCAGTCACTCAGTCGTGTCTGACTCTTTGTGACCCCATAAACCGCAGCACACCAGGCCTCCCTGTCCATTACCATCTCCCAGAGTTCACCCAAACCCATGTCCACCGATTCGATGATGCCATCCAACCATCTCATCCTCTCCCACCCCCTTCTCCTCCTGCCCTCACTCTTTCCCAGCATCATGGTCTTTTCCAATGAGTCAGCTCTTCACATCAGGTGGCCAAAGTATTGGAGTTTCAGCTTCAACATCAGTCCTTCCAATGAACACCCAGGACTGATCTCTTTTAGGATGGACTGGTTGGATCTCCTTGCAGTCCAAAGGACTCTCAAGAGTCTTCTCCAACACCACAGTTCAAAAGCATCAATTCTTCGGCACTCAGCTTTCTTTATATTCCAACTCTCACACCCATACATGACCACAGGAAAAACCATAGCCTTGACTAGACAGATCTTTGTAATGTAAAAGCAAAAAAGTAATGTCTCTGCTTTTGAATATGCTGTCTAGGTTGGTCATAACTTTCCTTCCAAGGAGTAAGCGTCTTTTAATTTCATGGCTGCAATCACCATCTGCACTGACTTTGGAGCCCAGAAAAATAAAGTCTGACACTGTTTCCACTGTTACCCCATCTATTTGCCATGAAGTGATGGGACCAGATGCCATGATCTTCGTTTTCTGAATGTTGAGCTTTAAGCCAACTTTTTCACTCTCCTCTTTCACCTTCATCAAGAGGCTTTTTAGTTCCTCTTCACTTTCTGCCATAAGGGTGGTGTCATCTGCATATCTGAGGTGATTGATATTTCTCCCAGCAATGTTGATTCCAGCTTGTGCTTCTTCCAGCCCAGCGTTTCTCATGATGTACTCTGCATATAAGTTAAATAAGCAGGGTAACAATATACAGCCTTGACGAACTCCTTTTCCTATTTGGAACCAGTCTGTTGTTCCATGTCCAGTTCTAACTGTTGCTTCCTCACCTGGATACAGGTTTCTCAAGATGCAGGTCAGGTGGTCTGGTATTCCCATCTCTTTCAGAATTTTCCACAGTTTATTGTGATCCACACAGTCAAAGGCTTTGGCATAGTCAATAAAGCAGAAATAGATGTTTTTCTGGAACTCTCTTGCTTTTTCCATGATCCAGAGGATGTTGGCAATTTGATCTCTGGTTCCTCTACCTTTTCTAAAATCAGCTTGAACATATGGAAGTTCACAGTTCACGTATCGCTGAAGCCTGGGTTGGAGAATTTTGAGCATTATTTTACTAGCGTGCGAGATGAGTACAATTGTGCGGTAGTTTGAGCATTCTTTGGCATTGTCTTTCTTTTGGATTGGAATGAAAATGGACCTTT
This sequence comes from Bison bison bison, assembly GCF_000754665.1. Taxonomy (NCBI): domain Eukaryota; kingdom Metazoa; phylum Chordata; class Mammalia; order Artiodactyla; family Bovidae; genus Bison; species Bison bison. Next base: position 3,761,241 of record NW_011494770.1, read on the forward strand.
TCCAGTCCTGTGGCCACTGCTGAGTTTTCCAAATTTGCTGGCATATTGAGTGCAACACTTTCACAGCATCATCTTTCAGGATTTGAAATATCTCAACTGGAATTCCATCACCTCCACTAGCTTTGTTTGTAGTGATGCTTTCTAAGGCCCACTTGACTTCACATTCCAGGATATCTGGCTCTAGGTGAGTGATCACACCATCGTGATTATCTGGGTCATGAAGATCTTTTTTGTACAGTTCTTCTGTGTATTCTTGCCACCTCTTCTTAATATCTTCTGCTTCTGTTAGGTCCATCCCATTTATGTCCTTTATCGAGCCCATCTTTGCATGAAATATTCCCTTGGTATCTCTGATTTTCTTGAAGAGATCTCTAGTCTTTCCCATTCTGTTGTTTTCCTCTATTTCTTTGCACTGATCGCCAAGGAAGGCTTTCTTATCTCTCCTTGCTATTCTTTGGAACTCTGCATTGGAATGGGTATATCTTTCCTTTTCTCCTTTGCTGTTCACTTCTCTTCTTTTCACAGCTATTTGTAAGGCCTCCTCAGAGAGCCATTTTTCTTTTTTGCATTTCTTTTTCTTGGGGATGGTCTTGATACCTCCAATTCATCAAATTGGATACATAAAACACATACAGGTTTTTGTATGTCAATCGGACTTTAAGAAAGAAGTTTAGAAATTTAAAAAATAAATAGATCTATAAATACATTAAAACCACTTTTATATTGGTAAATTTTATGTGGTAACAACAACAATAAAATCTAAAAACAAAAAAACAGCCAGCAGAGATGCCAGTGATAAAGGCAATTTACTAGACAGCTGGGATCATATTTACTTAAGTGAAGGGGGATTACAATAAATTAATAGGTTCAAAGATCCACCACAGTAGATGGGGTCTTGTCTGGAGTCTTGCTAGTAAGTGAGGAATTGAATTTTAGCATTTAGCCTTACTATCAAATGACCTTAGATTTTCCTCATAAAAGTAAAACACCCTTAAACATTTTTTGTCTGTGTGAAAAGAAACAACAATCTTTAGGTCCATTTAGATATTTTTACAATGATACTTGTCTGTTCAATTCGTTTTTTTCTGAAGACTATTTGTGCTGAAATGGGCATCTGCTCAGCTCACCGATTTCAAAACAAAAATTTGCATAATCTGTATTTGCATAGCAGCAAGTGGGTGGAGTTTAGGCAAGTGCACAGATGAACATAAAAATCAAATATGGGCAGGAGGAAACTCAATTTCATTACAAAAAACCATGTTTGTTTAAACATAAAAAAGCTGTGTAAACAATCCAAATGTGTTTGCTGTAGTTTAGCCTACAGGGCTCACATTTTGTTCCCATCCTTTTAGCAGCACAGTTGAACAATGCAAATAAACTTGTGCTGCTCACAAGAGATGTCAGTTTAAAATGTACTCATCAAAAAACAGAAGAAATAGGATGGAAAAGCTGTGAATAGAATGATGCGTGCTGTCTGGAAGAAAAAAGTTAAAGACAATGATTCTAAAAAGATACAATTAGAGATTTTTGGAAAACTATTAGAGCTGTTAAAAATTAAGTAAAAATATTTAAAAGTTTATATACCACAAAATTTTAAGAATTTAGAAGTTGAAGCAAGTAACAGTAGGAGTGAAAAGAATACGGATGGAACATGGAGTTAGAATAACTTAGGAGGACAACAACCTTGTAAAAAAGAAAAGGAAAGAGAAAGATCATAGAGTATTAACTTAAAAAGAAAGAGTTTTGGCACAAATAGGGTGATATCTAGAGTGATCAGGTCTAAATACATATGCACTTAGTGTATACACTAAGCCCAAGGAAGTAAGACTCAGATTCTCGATATATTACTAGTATGTTGTGGACCTGAATCTTAGCAAATGTATTGTCATCTGTGGTCAGCAAATGAGACCATAATGTTAGGTCTATCATAACACAAACTGTGTATTAATGGAGCCATTAATCACCATCAAAACTGTATTAGGAGTGAAGATAGCCAAAGAGAGCTTAACTGACAGCAAGTGGCCATAAACCTGTCCAAAAACTAATTTGATTACCATCATACCAGCATCTGTGCCACTTATGAGGGTTCATTTTTGTGATGAAATTAAGTAGACAAGTCATTCATGCGTATAATAGACATCTAAATCATGGTAAACATGTTGCTGGCAAGAGAAGTAGTTAAAGAAAGTGGAGGATTGTTTTGGTGTTTGAATGTAGAACCAACTCAATGGAAAGCATCTTTTGTACAACAGTTGGGTACAAAATGCCATCAAAGAAGCTTGAGATGAAGCCAAATGCCAAGCGAGAAAGAGATGGATGTAACGGGGAGAGTTGGTGGATGTGGGTTGTTTATAAGAAGGAATGTTTTGCCAGGATAAACTCTCACTCTTTATGGGTCATAAAAGTTCCTAGCAAACAATCTGTTTAATTTGGAGACAGTTGGATCTGTTAGGTTTTAGTCCTAACAGACAGAATTGTGGGATGTCATATTTAATGGCAGTCTAGGGAGAGCCTAGAATGTGTATATTCAATGAGAAGCTTAGTTATGAAGAAGGACTATGTTCCACCCACTTATTCATTTGATCAGCTCGCTGTTTTTTTTTTTTGTTTTTTTTTTTAATTTTCAATTCCTTATCCAGTTATATAATTTTGCCTCAGAACCACTGTGGCTTTAGATTCTGCATGTTTTTATTATCCTACTCCTTTACTGAAAGGAATTTCCTTTCCAAAGACTCTAAATTATTCCAGTTATTAGAGAACGGATACTACCCACTGAGCTGGCAAAAAATAAATACATTTCAGTAATTATTTCACAAAGAAAAAGATTCATTGGAAAATAAATACCAGGTACATTTGAAGATAACTAAAAGCAGTGTATTTTGGGAAGGTGAAATTGTAAATGATTATATAGGTTCATGGACCAAGTCCAGACAGGCCAGGGTGCTACAAATCTGACTCCTGCTTGCTTGATAATCCTGTTGTTTGAGACAAAGCCCTATCTCTGTGTACATGCTGATCTGATGACCATGCATGTGTGTGAAAGCTCGGAGGAGAATAAAGGGACTTGAGGAACAGGAAATGCTTTTCTTAATACCACGACTGAGAGTGCCCCCACCCTGAATATCCCAGGAAAAAATACCAAGAATGACACTTCTCTCCAGCACCTCCTGAAACATTCTGTGGCTAAGACCCAACACCTTGCCGCTGCTGCGAGGCAGCCCCGAGCCCTGGAAACTGCCTGCCATTCACAGGCTGATGCCTGGTAGGCCTCCCCTTCTTACCTGAGTTTGCAGATGGGCCATTTCCCAGGTGGGCCTGGCCAAACACTCCTCATTAATCATGGCTTAAACCTCTCTCAGTGGGAAGACCTCAGGTTAGACATCATTTGGAAACAAATTGGGTGAAAAATAGCTCTGACAATAAGGAGCCCACACGGAATTCCCCTGTGAGAGCTTCCGCAGTGTGAAAACAGTCTCTTCCAAGACGCTAAATGATCTGTCAGTTAGGGAATGACATTCTAATCCAGTTTTATGTCATATGCAGCTTGAAACAGTTGCTGCAAGCTCCAGCCTTTTGCTGCTGTTATGTTTCCAACTCTCTAGACCCTCTTAATTTACAGAGAAGGTTTGGATTCAGAACCGAAAAGACGTGTGTGTGTGTGTGTGTGTGTGTGTGTGCGTGTGTTACGCACAGTAAACAGTCATATGCATAGGCACACAATAGCAAACAAACTACCTGACCATATGCTGCCTCACTAAAAACGATACTTGCTCAAATATCCTGGTGAAACCAGAAGAATCACAAGGGTACATGCTCTACACAGAATGATCCCCTAATAGAAAAACCAAACAAAACAAAGACTTGGAATCACGACAATGTGATTTATTCTCTGGGTGCAAAAAACTCAGCCGAACTGGCTCAAATGCTTTTCAGGCTTTAGAGCCTTGGGATGAATTTATTCTTCCTGAGTCTCTTTTCTTAAAAGTAACTGTATGTTTGCCTTAAAGTGACAGATGGCTTTCCCATCACGTTTTGCCATTATTTATACTAACAGATTGGATCTGAATTGACTGTAAACCAATGTATTTGGTCTTCCATCTATTATAATTCGCATCCTAGGCTGATCTAGTGGGAGAGAAATAGAAGACAAATGCCCACCCGTGTACTCTTGGCACCAGGATTCCATTTGTAAGAATACTTTCCAGGGCACAAACCATGGCCACTCTCTGATTCAAGTAAGCCCAAGAAAGTCCTTCTTCTAGAAAGAGGTGGAGGCTCATGCATGCTGGAAAAGGGCAAAAGACTTTGAGTGCTTGATTTAAGTCAGAATCTTGGGCAGTCTATAACATGGCCACATTCCTTAGCTTACCCACAATGACCCCATTCTCTGATCTACAGAAGTCAGCTGTGGAAAATTCTCTACCTTTTCCCTAGGGGCTTTGTGAAGGGCTTCTCTGAGCTTAACTCTTGAGGCTATCCTGGTCCTAGGGTTAGAATTTCCTCCATTTTCTTCTTGCCTTGACCTTCAAGGCAATGAAGAATTTTCCTCACTGGTCCCTTCAAGCTGGGCCTGGCAAAATGGATTACAATAATCTGGCATTAAAAAAATTTAACATTCTATACTTTTATTTGATTTTGGTGTGAGGATACACATTGACAGCGTAAATCACAGATATGAGGATTCAGTGTGGGTTGAGAAGCACACACGGGATGACTGTGCTAAGATACATGGTTTTGGCTCAAGAACAGACTAATAGATCAACAGAACTGAAACAAGAGCTCAGAGACCTGTGAATATAACGAAACTACAAATAAACAGGAAAAAGATGGACTGTTTAGCAGATCATCAATAAATAAATGAATGAAATAAAACCCTGTATTGTTTGATATAAATCTAAGCAAGCAGCAGAAATATAGGCTCAGAAAAAAAAATGAGCTGAATTTTTAAATTGAATTTAAATTTAGTTCAGTTCAGTTCAGTTGCTCAGTCATGTCTGATTCTTTGCGACCCCATGAACCACAGCATGCCAGGCCTCCCTATCCATCACCAACTCCCGGAGTCCACCCAAACCCATGTTCATTGAGTCCATTGATGGTTGGTGATGCCATCCAACCATCTCATCTTCTCCCACCCCCTTCTCCTCCTGCCCTCAATCTTTCCCAGCATCATGGTCTTTTCCAATGAGTCAGCCCTTCGCATCAGGTGGCCAAAGTATTGGAGTTTCAGCCTCAACATCAGTCCTTCCAATGAATACCCAGAACTGATCTCCTTTAGGATGGACTGGTTGGACCTCCTTGCAGTCCAAGGGACTCTCAAGAGTCTTCTCCAACACCACAGTTCAAAAGCATCAATTCTTCGGCACTCAGCTTTCTTTACAGTCCAACTCTCACATCCATACATGACCACTGGAAAAACCATAGCCTTGACTAGATGGACCTTTGTTGGCAGAGTAATATCTCTGCTTTTCAATATGCTGTCTAGGTTGGTCAAAACATTCCTTCCAAGGAGTACATATCAAAAATATCCTATATCCCTGCATATCTAAACTTGTGGAATGAGGTTTATATTTACTACAAGAGTAACTTTGTGTTGGAGGGAAGGAATAACACTTCTATTTGATGCAAAGCTATGGTGCCTCTTGAGAAACCTATATGCAGGTCAGGAAGCAACAGTTAGAACTGGACATAGAACAACAGACTGGTTCCAAATAGGAAAAGGAGTACGTCAAGGCTGTATATTATCACCCTGCTTATTTAACTTCTATGCAGAGTACATCATGAGAAACGCTGGGCTGGAAGAAGCACAAGCTGGAATCAACATTGCTGGGAGAAATATCAATAACCTCATTTATGCAGATGACACCACCCTTATGGCAGAAAGTAAAGAGGAACTAAAAAGCCTCTTGATGCAAGTGAAAGTGGAGAGTGAAAAAGTTGGCTTAAAGCTCAACATTCAGAAAATGAAGATCATGGCATCTGGTCCCATCACTTCATGGGAAATAGATGGGGAAACAGTGGAAACAGTGTCAGAATTTATTTTTTGGGCTCCAAAATCAGTGCAGATGGTGATTGCAGCCATGAAATTAAAAGACGCTTACTCCTTGGAAGGAAAGTTATGACCAACCTAGATAGCATATTCAAAAGCAGAGACATTACTTTGCCAACAAAGGTCCGTCTAGTCAAGGCTATGGTTTTTCCAGTAGTCATGTATGGATGTGAGAGTTGGACTGTGAAGAAAGCTGAGAGCCAAAGAATTGGTGCTTTTGAACTGTGGTGTTGGAGAAGACTCTTGAGAGTCCCTTGGACTGCAAGGAGATCCACCCAGTCCATTCTAAAGGAGATCACTCCTGGGTGTTCTTTGGAAGGAAGGAATGATGCTAAAGCTGAAACTCCAATACTTTGGCCACCTTCATGTGAAGAGTTGACTCATTGGAAAAGACTCTGATGCTGGGAGGGATTGGGGGCAGGAGGAAAAGGGGATGACGGAGGATGAGATGGCTGGATGGCATCATGGACTTAATGGACGTGAGTTTGAGTGGTCTCCAGGAGTTGGTGATGGACAGGGAGGCCTGGCAGGCTGCAATTCATGAGGTAGCAAAGAGTCGGACACAACTGAGTGACTGAACTGAACTGAACTGATGGGGCCCAACTGAGAAATTGAGAAAGGAAGTGGGAAGGGAACTAACATTTATCAAGCAGCTGCTGCATTCTAGGCACTGTACTAGAGTTCAGATTTCATAGTCATTTTCAGATTTCAGACTCATTTGCTTATTTAATTTTTACAATATCATCATATGCTGTGATGTACTGTGCTTAACCTCTAAGTTGTATCCAACTCTTTGCGACTCCATGGACAGTAGCCTGCCAGGCTCTTCTGTCCATGAGGATTCTCCAGGCAAGAATCTGGAGTGGGTTGCCATGCCCTCTTCAAGGGGATCTTCCTGACTCAGGGACTGAACCCAGGTCTCCCACATTGTAGGTAGTTTTTTTTACTGTCTGAGCCACCAGGGAGGCCCAAGAATACTGGACTGGGTAGCTTATCCCTTCTCTGGGGGGAACTTCCTTACCCAGGACTAGAATCAGGGTTTCCTGCATTGCAGGCAGATTACCAGCTGAGCTACCTGGGAAGCCCATCATCATGTATAGGTGCTATTTATCCTTTTCTACTAGTGAGGAAAACAAGGAAGCTGAAGCAACCAGCCCAAGGTCATATTTATTGATTCCTTTATTCATGTGTTAACAGGTAACAATCACATACCTATTTCTTGCCAGATGGTTTGTTTTTTTTTTTTTTTCCAAGCACTTGGGATAGAGTAGTATGGGGAGAGTAGTAGGGGATAGACAGACCAAGGCTCTGTCTCCAGATAACAGTCTAAAGGCAGGAAACAGTCAATACAGCTTATGAATGAGCATGCATATAAAGTCACCTCAAAACAGGAAATGCTGGGAACCAAGGGTATAAATCTAATGAGAACGATGAGGAAAAGGGACTCATTTGACAATCTTAGGGAAAAGTATTCCAAACAGAAGCAAGAGTAGATGCAAAGACCCTGAGGTAGCAATAAGTGTCACATGTTTAAGGGACAGAAAGAAGACTAGTGTGATGGACTTAAGTATTGTGAGGGCATGATGGAAGATGAGGTCAGAAGTAGAAAATATATTACAGTCACCTGCCATGCTAAAACCTAGGTCATATTTTTTAATGACATTAAACAATAAGTATTTATTTGATGGGTTTTCTCTTAATGAAAGGTTTTCTCCCCTCAAGTTATTTACGTTCACAATGAATAATTGAATGAATCTCTTATTCCAGTTGTTTTATGAGATCAAAGGAACTAAGAGAACATTAAACCTAAGCAAGCCAGGTTTTGCAATATTTAGATTTAGTAATAGGCATTGAGGGACAGAAGATTATAAACACTGATTGCAATCAGAATTTGGAAAGATAATTGTTTTCGCTTTTTTCATTTAAATTGCTACTTCTCAAGAGTACATCTTCTTTTACTTCTGAGTTTTTCCAAAGGCAAGAAGAAGCCACAATGGTGAATAAACAAGAGTTTAAATAAAACAGAAATTGTCTAAATTTGGATAAGTCATCAAGGCTGAAATGGAACCAGAATTGAGAAACTGAGTGATCTGTGTTGTTACAGAACTTCTCTGGTGGCTCAGTGGTAAAGTATCCACCTTCCAATGCAGGAGACAAGTTTGATTCCTGGTCGGGAAGATCCCCTGGAATAGGGAATGGTGACCCACTCCAGTATTCTTGCCTGGAGAAGTCCATGGACAGAGGAGCCTGGCAGGCTACATATATAGGCCATGGAGTCACAAAGAGTTGGACATAACTGAGTGATTAAGTACATATGCATGTAGGTTGTTACAGGGTTCTAAGTTAAATTTCCAAGAGAAAGTCATTGAACATATAGAGATTTCCATGCCTTATTTCCACATTCTCAAGAAATAAGCATGCAGAAGATAAAATTATTCTAATTTCAACATATTTCAAAAATTTAAATCACAGAAATCTACATTTTTTGTGTGAACTTTAAGCTCCCCAAGTATTTAATGTTATAAAGCTGCCCATGAAAACTTTACATGGGATTACAAACAGACAGGTTTCTCTACAAATTTGCTAAAACTTGAATTACATGGTTGGATGGCATCACCAACTCAATGAACATGGGTGTGGATGGACTTCAGGAGTTGGTGATGGACAGGGAGGCCTAGTGTGCTGCAGTTCATGGGGTCGCAAAGAGTCGGACACGACTGAGTGACTGAACTGAACTGAATTACATCTAAATCTGAAAAATCTATCTAGTTATTGAAAACTGATCCTTTAAAAAAAAACAATTCCGATTGACCCTTACAAACCCATATCACTAATGGGTGGGAATCAGCCACGCCAGTGTTGGGACAGCTTGGTATCCCTCATTGTGAAGTGGCTGAGTGCCGAGGTGGGGTAGGGAAGGGAAAAAAAAAGCCAAGGAATTTCACCTGCAAGAAGAATGGGGACATTGATACCACTTGACTGGCTGTTGCTTTTTTAATTAAATAAAAGTGTTGAGATGATGACCAGGGTCTGAGTTTCGTCCATCGTCTCTTGAATTTTTGGCTTGTTCTAGATTCCAGGGTTAGGGAAGGATGACAACTCTTTAAGATGTAGAATGAAAAGGAGGATTGTAAAGAATCATAAGCACCAGCTGAGGAGACTACTGAAGCTCCAGCCTCAAATGCAGACTGGGAGAGTACTGTAAGACTTCATAGATGCTGTGGCTTGAAAAGAGGAAAAATCAAGCCAGTGCCAAGAAAAGATGATGTCACTAAAAATAGGTCTCTTAATTGATTTTTAAAACATATATAGACTGAGCATTAGATGTATCTTCTGGTGCTACCACAATGAAGCAAAGAGTTTCTTAGTCATGATAGAGAAGGAAGGCTAGCTAGACCAGGTGGTAGCTCAGGATGAAGGCAACAGTCAAGGTGGTTTAGTGACTCCCAATGGTCAGCATTTGCTCCTCAACCTCAGTTCTAAAGAGTTGTTGGAGATTTCTGATGATGTCTCTCTATTGGTATTAATTATAAGAGTAACAGGGCTGATGAGACTAAGATACAATTGGGGGACACTTCTACCGAGCAGGCATTGTACCTTGATTATGTCCTTATGGACTCAAACAGCTAAATTATTCATTAAGTTAGCAATTAATCATCAAACATAGAGTTGGGCAGTTTGTTCCAGGCAATAGAAATTTTTATTTGAGCATCTGTGTATAAAGATGTATTAGTGACCAATTAATGCTTTCTAAAAGACACACAATTCAGGATAAAATCTATAGTGTGTAGAAATTCCTAAGTATAATTTTCTTTTGATTTGTAAAAAAGTTCCCTTTTTGCATATAATATATAACAATAATTCACTGCAAAATTTTCATGGTATATTAAGGACTCATCATTGGCCTCAGAGTTCTTGTTATCTTGACACTAAATGGCTTTGAAATAGACTCTTCTCTTGCCTTTGACTGTCAGTCTGATCCAGTGTCAGCTCTTCTCCTTTTCATTCCTATCCTCCACCCATGAAACCTCTCTAATGGCTCTGAACTACAATAAGGCAATGGTACACCTGAAGTACTAAAATAGGAAGAATGTAGCATGGAGAAAGACATATTTCACCCTCACACACAGAAAAACAAAGAGAGAAAGAAAGAAAAGGTCTTGGTTTTGAGACAAGCAAGGAACTCATCTTATTGTGAGTACCAAAAGATCAACACAAGGAATAATTTAAACATCAGGTAAAGAGAAGTCTTTCTCTTCAATAATGAAACTTTTAAAGATCTGACAATCCTGGGACTTCCCTGGCAGTCTTGTGGTTAAGACTTCACGTTTTCGATGAAGGGGACACAAGTTTGATCCCTGGTCAGGAGACTAAGATCCCAATGCTATGTGGTGTGACCCAAAACAAAACAAAACAAAACAAAAACAAACAAACAAAAAACTAATGTTGGAAGAAGCATGTGCTAATTTTTTAATGCCTTTTCACCCTGATCAAACATGTTTAAACTAGGGTCCTTATTTAACGTAAACCTTGTAAATGCATTAAATAAGCAATCTACACATGCTTACTTAAGCACTGAATAACTGAATCAATAAATTACTTCACTTATTACTAGGTCATTGTCTTGACATAACTTTTTCTATGTCTCTGAAGTTTCTTACTCATGAATAATAAGCTTCATAATAGTTATTATTTTTTTAATTATACTCTGTGCCCAGAAGTTACTCGCACTAGCTTGGTTTATTGACACATTTTATCACCTCATTTCACAAAGAAAAAAGTTGAGATTCAGAAAAGTTAAGTGACTTTCCAGGGTCATACAGCTGTAAGTAAAAAAGTCAGAACCCTTGCTTATTGCTTTTTGGGCCTTGTAGCTCAGTCAGTAAAGAATCTGCCTGCAGTGCAGGAGACCCGGGTTTGATCCCTGGGTTGGGAAGATCCCCTGGAGAAGGAAATAGCAACCCACTCCAGTATCCTTGCCTGGAAAATCTCATGGACAGAGGAGCCTAGTGGGCTGCAGTACATGGGGTTGCAACGAGTCGGGCATGACTGAGCGACTAACACTTACTTACTTACTTACTAAAGGAAGTCACACTGATAACTCTTTTGGTATAAGAATTATTTAATTCTGTGATCACTAGCCACGCCCATACAAGCACCAGCATTGAGTTCCAATTGGTAGATAGAGATAGTGTGGCCTGTGCTAATGTGTCTTTTTGAAATAATTGCATTTCTATAGACTGTCATAATAGAAAATCCAAAGCTAGCAGAGAATCTCGGCTTTCAAGAAAAACACAGAGAAGGTGACATATTTGGGATTTTGCATTTAACCACTTCCTTTCAGTAATCAGCTCATCATGGAATCTACAGAAGATATATTCTGGATTGTTAAGTATGAAGGAGTTTATGGAGCAGTAACATTTTGCATGGAGCAAATAGTCCCTGGTTTTAGAAGCTACATACTTAATACCTGGGCTGGAAATGGGAATAATTTGGCAATCTAAGAGTTCCTGTGTGAAAACTGAAGGTTTTTTACCTGAAAAGACAAATTTTGACCCTGATTACCAAGTGAATCACCAGGATTTGCCACAAAGTCAAATTGAAAAGATTACAATATATTTTGGTTCATCTGCAGTAGCTTCTGTGGGACTCAAGTAAATTATGAAATCAGTGATTTAAAAAGCCTGTACTTTGGTGTTAATTTAATTTCCCTGTCTACACCAGAACTTTTACCTTACTGGATAAGATACATATCAGTGCTATTCCTAAACATTTTTACCTTGACCCTTTTCCAATGATATAATTCTCTTATTCTAGGAGTTGGAGAAAAAACAAAATGACAAACAGAGTAGAAAGATATAAAGGGATTTCTTCACACTTGCCTCCAGCTAAACAATGCCTATATGGGATAAGGTCATTGACTTTCTCCAAAAGTGAGCACATGGAACTAAATCCAGTTCTATATCTCACAATTCTGATAAAAATATTGATTTTTATAAACATAGCACACACAACAGAATAGTAGTGTTTGTCAAAAATAAAATAATAAACCAGGAGCGAAATAAACCTTAAATACTTAAACCCTGGTCATCAGTGTTATTGTACTAATAACGCCTATCATGTTTTGAACACTGACTACATCCCAGACAGGGTGTTATGCACTTTATAAGCATTACATTATTTGGTTCACTATTGGCTGTACGTAATGAGTGATAATATTATGCTATGGAAATTGAGGCATGTAGTAGTTAAGTATACAGCAAGAGGAAGGACACAAACAACAGTAGTCTGTTTAGACTCTGCTCTTAATCATTGAGTGAAAGATATCATACCCTTTAGTTCAGTTCAGTCACTCAGTTGTGTCTAACTCTTTGCAACCCCATGAATCACAGCACACTAGGCCTCCCTGTCCATCACCAGCTCCCAGAGTTTACCCAAACTCATGTCCATCGAGTTGGTGATGCCATCCAGCCATCTCATCCTCTGTCATCCCCTTCTCCTCCTGCCCCCAATCCCTCCCAGCATCAGAATCAACCCTTCACATGAGGTGGCCAAACTATTGGATTTTCAGCTTCAGCATCAGAACACCCAGGACTGACCTCCTTTAGGATGGACTGGTTGGATCTCCTTGCAGTCCAAGGACTCCCAAGAATCTTCTCCAACACCACAGTTTAAAAGTATCAATTCTTTGGCATTCAGCTTTCTTCATAGTCCAACTCTCACATCCATGCATGACCACTGGAAAAACCATAGCTTTGACTAGACAGATCTTTGTTGGCAAAGTAATGTCTCTGCTTTTGAATATGCTATCTAGGTTGGTCATAACTTTCCTTCCAAGGAGTAACAGTCTTAATTTCATGGCTGCAATCACCATCTGCAGTGATTTAGGAGCCCCCCAAAATAAAGTATGACACTGTTTCCACTGTTTCCCCATCTATTTCCCATGAAGTGATGGGACCAGATGCCATGATCTTCGTTTTCTGAATGTTGAGCTTTAGGCCAACTTTTTCACTCCTCCTCTTTCACTTTCATCAAGAGGCTCTTTAGTTCCTCTTCACTTTCTGCCATAAGGGTGGTGTCATCTGCATATCTGAGGTTATTGATATTTCTCCTGGCAATCTTGATTCCAGCTTGTGCTTCTTCCAGCCCAGCGTTTCTCATGATGTACTCTGCATATAAGTTAACTAAGTAGGGTGAAAAGGAGTACGTCAATATACAGCCTTGACGTACTCCTTTTCCTATTTGGAACCAGTCTGTTGTTCCATGTCCAGTTCTAACTGTTGCTTCCGGACCTGCATATAGGTTTCTCAAGAGGCAGGCCAGGTGGTCTGGTATTCACATCTCTTTCAGAATTTTCCACAGTTTATTGTGATCATACCCTTAGGGACATTCAGATAAGAGCCCTAAATATTTTTTACAGCTCAAATATGCACAAAGTTCCCATCCTGTCACCACTTTGGGTCATGTTCATTTAGTGGAAATAGTGACTTCTGTCTCCCAACCACATCTAGAATAAGGAAAAATACAACTGTCTGGAACAGCTATGATGTTTTTGGCTGGATCCCATGAACTCGTTCTATTCCATTTCCTGGTCCTCATGAAAGCCAACTCAATGCTTTCTCTCCAGAAGAGTAGCTAAAGGAGCAAACCTAAAGGGGAAAGGAGAGATCCCCAGCGTTCTGGATGATGCAAATTTGGGGAGGAGGGTTACAGAAAAGCCCCACCTCTTGGGGTTTCGAAGGTGGCACTAGGGGTAAAGAATCCACCCACCAATGCAGGAAACGTAAGAGACACCAGTTCGGTCCCTGGGTCAAGAAGATCTCCTGGAGGAGGAAATGGCAACGCACTCCAATATTCTTGCCTGGAGAATCCCATGGACAGAGGAGCCTGGTGGGCTACAGTCTGTGGGATCACAAAGAGTCTGACGTGACTGAAGTGACTTTGCACACACGCACCCATCTCTTACCACCTCATTAAGAAAAATGGAGGAATCCCAGCATTAAAAGAGACCTTCACATAATAATTCAAACCATCAGTTTGCCAGGATCATGCTATCCTCTGAAAAAGTTGTCAGAACCTCAGGAAGGAGAGAGGTTCCAAGAAGGCAGGAAGCCAACATAATTAGCAATGCTCACGGGGCAGGCTGCCTTGGATTCCCCTCATGAACCGAGGGGCTGGAAAAGCAGGCCTGCTCCAGCAATCATCCCACCTCAATATGTTTGCACCTTGGTATAGGTCCCTGGGGAACACACGGCTGCTGCCAGCCTCACTCATCACACAGAATTAGTGAGTGCTTTGGCATGGAGGCCCTGCGCAGCAGTCACCGAGCAAGAAGATTTATTGCTATATTTGACAGTCTGTTATTCACTAACTGAGCATGACACGTCTGGGATTTCAAATCATCAACTTGACATCTAACAGGAGAACAAACCTTGGGGAGGAGGACAGGGGTACGAGGAGAAAGCAGAGGAAGGTGGCAGTTTTCAGGATAGAGTTCCCATTTCCCTGCTGACCTCCACGGTGGGTCTGGGCTTGAGGTCATCACCAGATGGAAGGGAGGAGGCAGATACCTGGAGGGCCTTGGTGTGGAGTGATAATGAAGCTGCAGATCACTGGGAACGAAGGCACTGTGGCTTCTTGTACGGGCTGGACATCTTTCTTGGCGACAGTAAGTGACCTTCTGTTCTCATCTTTAGGAAAGCATGTCCCATGAGAGACACAGAAGAGCTCCCCTCACTTCCCTCTCCCTTTGCAGTTGAATCAGAGCCTTGGCTGCCAAGGGAGAATGAGTTTTACTGCTTGAAGTCACCTTTTCAGCTAGAGGACCCCATGGACAGAATGGCCCTCATCCCCTTTCCCATGCTCTGGCCACCCTCCATCAGCTGAATGGGCTGCAATGAGCCCAGACACAGTCTTCAATCCTCACCTAGCCCCCTCACAAATCAAAGACAAACTCTTTTCTTGCCCATTAGAAAGCCGAGATTCTGTCCACAGGATGCAGGCTCCACCTTTACCATGAAAAAGAGAGTGGGGCTCACTAATGATTGGAGACATAATTTATTTAATCTTCATGGATCCATTGGGAGCCATGGCTCAGAGGCCCATGAATAAAAACGGCAAGTTTGCTCAGTGCATTCAAGGCAGTTAAGACAATTTGTTTAGCCTGCTACTAAGTGCTTGGAAGACTTATCTATCCTGGCTGAAAATAGCACTCACACGCCCCCATTAAAAGCATCGAATCTCTCTGCTTATATTTCAGCAAGTCAATATGAGATAAAATAAAAGTTTTAATGTCTGGTTTCTGCCTCTTTGGGTTTCCATATGTTAGAACCCAATATATTTATTCCCTCTCCATTTATCTTCTCTGTCTCTCTCTTCCGTCTTTGTCTCTCTTCACCCGCTCTGTCTTCTCCATCCCACTCCTCCCCTGATCTCTCTTTCTGTCTCAGCAAGTGGAGGATATGAACAAGGCAGTGAGACCACAAGCAGTGGCTCTGGTTCACATTTTCTCCTAATTGTTCCTGCAAAATTCTGCATAATAAAGGAATATCGGCAACAAAGAAGGAAAACCTAAGTACAAGGAAGAATTGCCCTATTTTACTCTAAACATCCTTTTAAGCTGAATTGTGGTTTGACAGTTGTGGTTTGATCTTATTGAAATGGACATACTCTTTAAAAAAAAACAGACAAATCTAACTCTCTTTTGAATCATTTATTGAGTTGATGGAATAGAAATATTTAAAATTACTGCAAGCACATTAGTTAGTATCTAAGCCCTAAGATAGTATATACTGATGGAGAAAGTTTAAAACAATTCTGTCAAATTAAGAAGGGAGCAAGTTTGTAGTGGAAAAAAAATAAGAGTTTTTTTTCCCCAATCAGGAACCAAGAGTACATGGGAATGTGTGACTTGGCAATCGTGAGAAGAAACATATTTAAAACCCAGGCTTGAAACAAGTCACAGATCAACAGAGAATGACACAGAGGCCTACAGGTTCCTGGCATCAGAGATCTGTCTTGTCTCTCCCTCTCCTCTCCTGTGATCATGGTTATATAATGATGAATCAACAAGCGTATCCAACTAATGGGTACATAGCAAGAAGAAAAGATCCACCTGGGCCTCCCTAAACTTGGCTGCAAGACCTCTCCAGGTCCACCACCCCTTGTTGGCTACTTAGAACTTATCTCAAGGGAGTGGAGGAATGTTTTTAGATGCTAGACAGCATATTAAAAAGCAGAGACATTATTTTGCCGACAAAGGTCCATATAGTCAAAGCTATGGTTTTTTCAGTAGTTATGCACAGATGTGAGAGTTGGACCAGAAAGAAGGCTAAGTGCCAAAGAATTAATACTTTTTGAACTGTGGTGCTGGAGAAGACTCTTGAGAGTCCCATGGACAGCAAAGAGATCAAACCAGTCAATCCTAAAGGAAATCAGCCCTGAGTATTCACTGGAAGGAATGATGCTAAAGCTGAAGCTCCAATACTTTGTCCTGCAAAGCGCTGACTCATTGGTAAAGACCCTGATGCTGGGAAGGATTGAAGACAGGAGGAGAAGGAGGCAACAGAGGATGAGATGGCTGGATGGCATCACCAATTCCATGTACATGGGTTTGAGCAAAATTCAGGAGATAGTGAAGGACAGGGAAACCTGGCATGCTGCAGTCCATGGGGTTGCCAAGAGTTGGACACCACTTAGCAGCTGAACAGCAGGGCTGCCTCAGGCTTTATCACCTGCCTAGACACCTGCTCCAATACAAAGATCGTGTGGAGGGACCCTGCTGGTATACCACTGTGGCTCTTCAGATCTCAGAAAACAGATCATGCCCTCAGCGTGCTTCTTGGTCTGTCTAGCACAGAGTTCATGGTTTCATATTAAGGATGCTCACCATGACCTCAGGCTGACTTTCCTACTTTGCTTCTCTTTCTTTCCAATCTTTAGGGTCTTCCTCTCTTCTGGTAAGAGAAGATTCATAATCACATCATTCACATTATTCACAGCAACTATTTTAGACCCTGGCTCATTATAGCATTCCTCTCCTACTTTTACACCTGCCATGAGTTATAAAAGTTCATTTTGAAACTGAAAAGCTGAGAGCTGTTTTTAACTTTCCATTTTGCCATGATGTTATGCCAAGAGAAGTAAGAATAGAACACCCTCAGTGCTGGGAGTGGGGGAGATGAGGAGACCAAGGAAATTCTGAGGATATCAACAGGTTAATAGTTCAAAAATAATAGATGTATTATTTTATCCCAGCTTTATATTGTGTCTATTAACTCATCCTCAAAGGGAACAATTGCTTCCAATTGCACATTGAGGAGACAGCGTCCAAAGCCATTTCTGAAACAACAATCTATTTTCTTCCTGCAAGTGTACAACAACCTTATTTGTTGGATGGAGTCCAATGATCACAAAAGGTGCCATGAAGCTCTGGCTTCTGTCCAGTGATGTGGGTAAAACTTTTATGTCAATAAATATATGTTCATATACTTCCGTCTCCCCAAAAAGATTTGAAATATCTTATAAATAATTACAAAATATATCAAAAATACATGGATATGTAAATCAAGGTAAAAGGAAAATAGATGTAGGAAAGCAAGATAAAGCCAAAGATAAGATTATTACAGAAAACAGAATTTCCTCTTCTATGCAGCTGCTGGATCTGGGTTATCAACTGGGCTGTAACAAGGTCAGGTTGTCATGCTCATCACCTTTTTAGCCATCCTATTGAAATGCTGACCATATTAGTATGGACTAAATTCGTA
This sequence comes from Bison bison bison, assembly GCF_000754665.1. Taxonomy (NCBI): domain Eukaryota; kingdom Metazoa; phylum Chordata; class Mammalia; order Artiodactyla; family Bovidae; genus Bison; species Bison bison. Next base: position 3,779,052 of record NW_011494770.1, read on the forward strand.
ATCAGAATTGAGAAGGGGCTCATTGTAAAGAAATTATTCTGGGAGAAAATTATGAACATTCTAGAAGGGGCTGGCCCTTGGGTTATAGAAGTGCTATGCAAATTCCCTCAAAGATGGGACGGGGGTTAGACAACCTGGTGGTGCCTGAGCAGGATCTTGAGGATAACAGGAGCATCTGATTCACCTCCTGGATTTGACCATTAGGTATGTTGAGAGGGGAAGATACAGGGTTTGGATAACTGGATGCAGCTACAGAAGAGGCATCAGCAGGAACTCCAAATGGGAAGAGGACGTTGAGGACCCATTTCAAAAGGATATCCTAGGAAAGCTTTCTGAGTCAAAATGTTGCCTTTCAGAAGTCATGTGTTCTGGATAGTTTGTGCAGGAAAGAAATGATCCATCTTGGAAAATAACTTCTCCCCCGGGTTTGTGGTTGTTGTTAAGTTGTTAAGTCATGTCCTGCTCTTGTGACCCCATGGACTGCAGCACGCCAGGCTTCCCTATCCTCCAGGCTTACTATGCTGCACTCTTGTCCCTGGTTCTCTCTTGCACTGCTCTAAAAACAGATTAGTGGGTCTGAGAGAAGTAGGAAAACACTTCAGTGGAGCTGAATATGGACAAATAGGTCCCCAGCCAAGGTCTGTTGGATTCATGTTAAAACAAAAACATTCAGAAAATTTTACTTACACATAAAGTTAAATGACTGGGATTGGTAAAAATATTAAAACGTTTCTGTTTGGGACAGACATTTGCCTGTTATCCCAAAGGTTCATGTCATGTTTCCACCAAGTTAATCTAGTCAGAAGACATGTTCCATCTGACCCAGTGGGGTTTCAGGCATTTTGGAGCCTGGTGGTCACTTTTTAAAGACATAGAGGAAATTCCCAGAAAATCACATGTTTTGTGACTGTCAATCAATTGAGTAAATGAATAAACAGGAAATAGAGTCTCAGGTGGGATGGCCTGTGATAATATGAGCCAGGTTCTATTTTTTTTCAAAAGATAATATAGTTTTTATTTATTTCTAGTACTTGGTTGGAGTAATTTTTGTTGTTGTTGTTCAGTTGTTAAGGTCATGTTCTTTTTGACCTCATGGACTGCAGCATGCCAGACTTCTCTGTCCTTCATTATATTTCAGAGTTTCTCAAGCTTATGTCCATGGAGTTGGTGATGTCATCCAACCACTTCATCCTCCACTGCCCCCTTCCTCTCCTGCCCTCAGTCTTCCAGCATCAGAGTCTTTCCCAGTGAGTAGGCTCTTCCCATTTACTCATTTACTTGCTTGATTGACAGTCACAAAACATGTGATTTTCTGGGCATTTCCTCCATGTCATTAAAAACTGATCACCAGGCTCCAAAGTCCCTGAAACCCCACTGGGTCAGAAGGGACATTATCTTCTGTCTAGATTAACTTTGTGGTAACATGACATGAATCTTTGGGATAACAAGCAAATGTCTGTCCCAGAGGGAAAAGTCAGTATTTTTTTAACAATCTCAGTCATCTAACTTTAAGTGTAAATAAGAACTTTTTGAGTTTTTTAAAACATAAATCAGACAGGCCTTGGCCCGGGACCTATTTGCCTATATCCATTGAATTTTAATGTAAACCTAGCATATACCTGAGGGGGCGGAAAAAGGTTTTTTTAATGCAATGGAATATTAAAAAGAAAAACCTAGAGATTTTTAAAAATAACTAAGATTTAATATATTTCTATCTGGCTGTTTTTCTGTGCTTTTCCAATTATTTATTTGTATTTACTTCATAGGGACTTTATTGCATAGCTTTTTATCCTGTTTTTTCCATTTCACATTTTATAAAAAGCACTTTCTATATCATTGAAGCAGTCTCAGAAACAGTTTACTAATTACATAGTTTTCCACAATGTAAATACATCATAAATTATTTCATCATAAAATGTTTCCAATTTTTCATTATTTGGATAATACCTCCTGAGACTTCATTAGTTGTTTTTTTTTAATCTATTATTTTTAGAGTTTCAGAAAGGAAAGGAGGCTGGAGCTTGTGCTTAGTTTATAATTTTGATCCAATCACAAATGATCTTTATTGAACAATTTGACAAAATGTAGTGTTTCTATTTTTTTTTCTTTTTACAAAAGCTGCATAATGATATTGTTTAGTCATCTGTGGGATATTCTGGTAAGGCAGGTGAGTTTCATCTTCATTGTATAAAAGGAAAATTGGAGCAGAGTGATGATTGCTCTAAGGCACAAAGCGATGACAACAAGCATCATTTATACAGGCCTTACAGCTGACCTTACGACATTGCTTCTAGGTAAGTATCATTCGTAACAAAATTGAGAAGACTGAGACCCAGAGGACAGGTAACTTGCACATACTTACCAAAAGGGTTAGTGACACAGCAGTGTGTCAAATCAGTCTCTTCTGACCCCAAATCTATGTCCTCCACCCTCAACCATTGCTTCCTGCGCTGCCGACCCAAAGTTCACCAATTTCTGGCTTTGGACTTAGGGGGTATCTACACCGAGGACAACAAGATGCTTTGCATAAATCCTTCCTCTAAATACATGTATTATATGCAGGTGGTTATATTTGCTTTGATTCAACAGCTCACTTTCAGTGAATGTCTAGGAGGCATCAAGCTTTCAATCTTCCTCTTGTTTTTAAATACCTCTTGCCACACTTTTGAGAGATATGATCCCACCAGCTTAGCTCTGATTATTGAATGGGCATAAAAACTTTCCTCAACTTTTGTACTCATCACTGGCAAACTGCAAGGCTCGTTGAAAAGGGGAGTGTTTCATTTCTGAATTCAGTCCATTCACAGGCCAGTACACGAATGTGGCACACAAAGAAAAAACATTTTTTTTCATGGTCAAAATATCTGTCACCACACCCACCAACCCCTTTCATAACTCACAGTCCTATTATAGTGTTGTTGTATAATGCACTGTTAAAATTATTTAGCATGAAAAAAACGTGGACTTGCCATGGCAATTTACGTTGGTGTTTCTCTTTTCATAATAAGGTCTTGTCAGTCTTAGCTGCATATTGGAATAGAGCTTTAAAACACACAGATGCCTGGGTGTCTCTCCTTGTGATGGAATTCCTTCAGGTTTCGGCCTGGGTTTGGGGATTTCTAAAAACCTGCATGGGTGATTCTAATGCATAGTCAAAGACTCTAGAATATGTCAGGGTTTTAGGCGGTGAACCAACAACCAACAACAACAACAACAATAAAGTGATACCTACCTTTTCAGAGAAGACAGCAATTAATTAAATCTAGATAGATAGATAGATAGATACAGCTAGATTTTCCTCTACAACAGATAGCACAATTATTTTTTAAAAGCTATTCATTTATTTATAGTTTTAAATTAATGGATTTCTAAAAATGAAGGAGTTTTCAAATATTAGGCACAATGTAATTTCTCATTTTTAGATAGAGGTAAATAGGAAAAGGAGTATGTCAAGGCTGTATATTGTCACCCTGCTTATTTAACTTATATGCAGAGTACATCATGAGAAACGCTGGGCTGGAAGAAGCACAAGCTGGA
>NW_011494770.1:3782767-3794148 GCF_000754665.1 Bison bison bison
TGACACAGCCATGAAATTAAAACACACTTACTCCTTGGAAGGGAAGTTATGACCAACCTAGATAGCATATTCAAAAGCAGAGACATTACTTTGCCAACAAAGGTCCATCTAGTCAAGGCTATGGTTTTTCCTGTGGTCATGTATGGATGTGAGAGTTGGACTGTGAAGAAGGCTGAGCGCCAAAGAATTGATGCTTTTGAACTGTGGTGTTGGAGAAGACTCTTGAGAGTCCCCTGGACTGCAAGGAGATCCAACCAGTCCATTCTGAAGGAGATCAGCCCTGGAATTTCTTTGGAAGGAATGATGCTAAAGCTGAAACTCCAGTACTTTGGCCACCTCATGTAAAGAGTTGACTCATTGGAAAAGACTCTGATGCTGGGAGAGATTGGGGGCATGAGGAGAAGGGGACGACAAAGGATGAGATGGCTGGATGGCATCACTGACTCGATGGATGTGAGTCTGAGTGAACTCTGGGAGTTGGTGATGGACAGGGAGGCCTGGTGTGCTGCGATTCATAGGGTCGCAAAGAGTCAGACACGACTGAGCGACTGAACTGAACTGAATCCTCTCCTAACTCAGATGATGTCTGCTGATAATTCATTCCAGAAATTTGCAATCCTATATCCTACAGTACTAAAAATTTTGGATCATTTCCCCAATAGAGAAACCAAGGCACAAATAGAGTAAGGGACTATTCCAAGAATGGCACATCTTACCCTATATGCAGCCTGATTAATAGTACTGATCCCTTGGAGTATTAGGGAAGCCCCATATGGCAGTAGTAGTAAAGATTCCACCTGTCAACTCAGGTTAGACAAAAGAGATGCGGGTTTGATCCCTGCTTTGGGAAGATCCCCTTTAGGAGGGCAAGGCAACCCATTCCACTATTCTTGCCTGGAGAATCCCATGGACAGAGGAACCTGGCAGCCCACACACAGTCTATAGGGTTGCAAACCATTGGACACAACAGAAGTGACTTAGCACGTACCTGGAGTATTCTTGAGAAGGATTCTGAGGCTGCAGCAGGGTATAAGTGTCGTGATTGATTAATGTCTGCCATGAGTGTAAATTGTTGTCATTCAGTTGCTCAGTCTTGTGTGAGTCTTTGCAACACCATGGACTGCAGCATGCCAGGCTTCCCTGTCCTTAACCATCTCCTAGAGTTTGCAAAAGGAAGCACATGTTTCCAATACTTTGCATCTTTAGTCTATTATTATTTTATTCGATCCAGGACCTGAATTTGGCTTCCCTGATAGCTCAGTTGGTAAAGCATCTGCCTGCAATGCAGGAGACTCTGGTTCGATTCCTGGGTCAGGAAGATCCGCTGGAGAAGGGAAAGGCTAGCCACTCCAGTATTCTTGGGCTTCCCGTGTGGCTCAGCTGGTAAAGAATTTGCCTGTAATGCAGGAGACCTGATTTTGATCCCTGGGTTGCGAAGATCCCCTGGGGAAGGGAAAGGCTATCCACTCCAGTATTCTTGCTTAGAGAATTCCATGCGACTGCAAAGAATCAGACAGGACCGAGAGACTTTCACTAACTTTAGCACAAGGGGTTTTTACATATCACAAACTCTCCATTAGAATATTCTTTTCAAGCACAGGCTGGGTGAATGTGTGTGTCCTTGAAGATAAATATGATAAAGAAAGCACTCTTGTTGTTCAGTCGCTAAGTCGAATCTGACTCTTCAACCCCATGAACTGCAGCACACCAGGCTTCCTTGTCCTAGACTATCTCCTGCAGTTTGCTCAAACTCATGTCCAGTGAATCAGTGATGTCATCCAACCATCTTACCCTCTGTCGTCCCCTTCTCTTCTTGCCCTCAATCTTTCTAAGCATCAGGGTCTTTTCCAAAGAGTTAGTTCTTCGCATCAGGTGGCCAAAGTATTGGAGCTTCACCTTCAGCATCAGTCCTTCCAGTGAATGTTCAGGGTTGATTTCCTTTAGGATTGACTGGTTTGATCTCCACTGATCCCCTTTAAAAGATTATTTCTCTTTTAAAACAAGTATTTTATTGGATTATAATTGATTTACAATGTTATTTCCACTGGACTTCCCTGGTGGCTCAGATGGTAAAGCGTCTCCCTACAACATGGGAGACCCAGGTTCAATCTCTTGGAGAAGGAAATGGCAACCCACTCCAGTATTCTTGCCTGGAAAACCCCATGGGCGAAGGAGCCTGGTAGGCTACAGTGCATGGGGTTCCAGAGAGTAGGACACTGACTTCACTTTCACTTTTTCACTTTCCACTGTACAGAAAAATGTATCAGTTGTATACACACATACTGTTGCTATTGTTCAGTTGAGCAAACTCAGGGAGATAGTGATGAACAGAGAAGCCTGGAGTGCTGCAGTTCATGGGGTCGCAAAGAATCCAACACAACTTAGCTTGACTGAACATCACATCCTACTCTTTTTTTAGATTCTATTCCCATGTAGTTCAATGCAGAGTATTAAATAGTTCCCTGTGCTATTCAGTAGGTTCTTATTAGTAATCTCTTCTATATATAGTAGTGTGTATATGTCAATCCCAACTCCCAGTTTATCCTTCCCCAATCCCTTTACCCGCTGGTTGCTGCTGCTGCTGCTAAGTCACTTCAGCCGTGTCCAACTCTGTGCGGCCCCACAGGCGGCAGCCCATGAGGCTCCCCCATTCCTGGGATTCTCCAGGCAAGAACACTGGAGTAGGTTGCCATTTCCTTCTCCAATACATGAAAGTGAAAAGTGAAAGTGAAGACGCTCAGTCGTATCTGAATCTTAGCGACCACAAGTTTATTTTCTGCATCTGTGACTCAGCTGCTGATTTATAAATAGATATCATTTCTATTGGTTTCATATATGTGATATCATATGATATTTGTCTTTCTCTGTCTGACTTACTTCATTCGGTATGACAACCTCTAGGTCCATCATGTTGCTGCATATGGCATTATTTCTTCTTTTTTATGGCTGACTAATATCCCATTGTATATTTTGACCAAATCTTCTTTATCCATTCCTCCATTGAGGGACATTTAGGTTGTTTCCATGACCTGACTATTGAAAACAGTGCTACAATGAACATTGGCGTGCATGTATCCTTTCAAATTATGGTTTTTTTGTCTGAATATATGCCCTGGGATGGGATTCCTGGATATAAGATGGATTTATTTCTTGATGGTGAGTTATTTACTCATTTTAAGTAACATCAGCATGGACTGGTGACCAATAAAGCTACCAGAATTTTCAAAACTCGGTGTAATTATCCTAAAGTATATTTTAAAATATAAATGTGTCTCATTTCATCAGGATATTAGTCAGATTCACATTTAATGAAGAGATAAATATGTACAACATTCTGGCATATTCAAGTTTGTTTAAATATTATCTGAGCTTTAGTTCTGAGTTTGATTCTATATCAGTATAGGTTGAAGGAATGAGGAACATTGAAATGCCAAACTCAAACTACTGGAATCTTCTTTGACATACAGTTTTGGACTATGGTTTACCTCACAATTATAGTGTATCACCTCAAATTTTGGGTAATGGGTTGGCATCCTTTGTACTTAAGAAAAAATTTTGCAAAATCATACAAATAAAATAATGAAATTGGTTTTATCTCTTAAAGAGGTAATGTAAAACAAAAAACAACAACAGAAAATCATATTGTCATACTTTGAGAGAAAATATGGAAAGTAAAGGTTGGTTGTCTTTTCTTTAAGTTTTTTTTTTTTATATATATGGACCATTTTTAAACTTGTATTTATTACAGTATTATTTCTGTTTTGTGTTTTGGCTTTTTAGCCACGAGGCTCCCTGATCAGGGATAGAACCAGCATTCCCTGTGTTGGAAGGTGAAGTCCCAACCAGGTTGTCACAACCACTGGATCACCAGGCAAGTCCTGGAGACTGATAATCTCTAACAGTGAAATATAAAATCTAATTATGTTACACTGAAAGTACTTACAGGGACTTATCTGGTAGTCCAGTGGTTAATATTCCATGCCTTCACTCCAGGGACACAAGTTGGGTCCCTGGTTGGGGAACTAAGATCCTCCACGTCTCGAGGTGCTGCCAAAAAAAAGTACTTATATAATTTTGGTGCCAAGTCTTTTCAAATACCTTTACCCCCTACTTCCAAGTTTGAGGAAAACACTTGGTATTTTTAAAGTTTTTCATGGGTACTTTATGGACCTTCTCCCTTCTGGGGCTTGCTCTCTAACTTCTCCCCTCCCTCCACTCAAGATGCTGGCCTTGGTACCCTGAAGTGGACTGCCACCGCAACCCAGCTACATTTCTGCTGGGTGACATTGCCACTCAAGCAGAGTGAAGCAGTGGAAACAGTTGTCTGGGAAGTATTTTCATCTCTTCCTTTGCCTCTGCCTTCAAGAAAAGACAGAAAATGGATATGCAGATGGGTTAAAGAGCATTTCCCCAAGCAGGAGAGGGTGGAAACTATTTGCATAGAATAGCATCTGGAGCCCCCAGGCACTCAAATGCTTCCAGGGGAAAGACAGCTTTCCACATTCATAGATGTTTCCTAAGGAAAGGGAGAAAGGGAACAAGGGAGGAGAGAAAAGGAGCAGGGGACTCCTTTTGTATCTGTGTCCAATATGGTTTCTTTTCATTGTTCATTCTCCATAGTCAAGGGCTCCCCAGGGGTTCTCATCTGTTACCAGGCTGGGCTGTACCTGCCTGCCTGTGTGAAAGTGGCTCAGCTGCTGCTCTGGATGAGGCAAACACACCACATCTATCTCCCTGGCATCTACCGAGCTTTCGGGCTGCAAGGATCAAGCCCCAAATGGAGCACAAAAGCAGGTCTGTATAGAAAGAGTCGACCTTTTTCATTGTCCAACACTCTTTGTGCAGACGCTGGGGGTCAGAGCTCTCTCCATATTCCTGCCAGTACCAGGAGAGGGAAGCCAGGGAGTGTAAGTACTGTAAGCTCTTTCTGGATTTTCACTTGAGCAAAAATGTAGGATTATTCATTGGCCCACCATTTCCTCATCAGTTACATCCTAAACATAAAATCCAGGACATCAATAGAACTGCTATTTTTTGATATCAACTTTTCTGTTCAGAGACCAAATAGAATATTTGAAATGGTAATGGAAGGATAATTAATGATAGAAAAGTAGAGTCTGTTTCAGATTTAAACTAGTATCCATTGGCCTCAGGAGATATCTCATTCCATATCCTTAGCCCCCTTATCCTCCTCATTTAAAATTAATTTTAAAAGGCAGATGATTGTTGGCTAAAAGAGGGAAAGTACACAGAGGAGATAGGGTTTTCTTATTAGCATAAAACACTGATAATCAATGAAGGAGGAAGTCAAGATAATTAAAAATCAGATGAGGAAAATTTACAAGTTTTATGGTGTAGTTTTTATTTAATAAGAGAAAAATTTTCATGAAAAGTAGTTAATAGACATTGGTGTCTAGATTCAGATGTGAACCTCATTCTGTAATCTCTCACGGTGTTTTATATACCCACGAATCCTGATCTTTAATCTTATCATGCTTGTGGACAAGCTTTTCTCTTTTTTTCTCAAAAAAAAATTATTGTTTACAAAGAAATTTTTCCATAATTAATATCTCTTCTTTCTAAATGCATGTGGTTTATACTTCTTGAAAAGTATTTGCCACTTCAAAGTTAGAAATAGTCAAGCATTGCTTTTAGCTGGGTTGTCCATAACATTCCATAGAATGTTCTATAACATAACATTCTATAGAAGTATTTGCATATTCTTCCTTCAACTAAAAGATTTCAAACTTAAGAAAACAACATGTATCATTGTGCCCTGCCATATATTTTGATCCTTAGCTGTAGACACCTACCTTTTCTACTTGGGCTGTATCTTTAATACTTTCCTAAATATTTCCCCTACCCCTGTTTCCTGCCTGCCTCGCTCCCCTATCATTCTTTCTCTGAGAAGACTCAGAAAATGAGCAGTCAAAAAGAAAAAAAAAAAAGGGGGCTGCTGTTCCATTCGTTCCGCCCTGCCCCCATAAAAAGCTAATATTTTCAGGTTGACTGAAAGTTTAACTTTGTGATTTTTTTTTATTTTTCAAGAAAATCCAGCGTGACGTGGCACGTGTTAGTGCCCTCTTACTTAACAAATTACACGTTTTTTGACCTAAGTTAAAAGCTGTGCAAATCTCCCTTGTCTGTGTTTTCATTGTATGGATTTCCGCGGTCCAGCCTCAGACATGTCCACGGTGGAACTCTGAAATTGAACCTCAGTGTTTCTGCCCAGAACTCCTCTCTTTCCCTCAAAACTTGAAGAAAGACACCCGTCCTCCAAGAATGTGAAATCTTCTGATGGTGCATCTCCTCACTTTCCTGTTTGCCATCAAAAAGCAGGGATGACTTGGGGGGTTAAATAACTCTCTGTCCTTGTAGGAACAACATCAGGAATATGGCCATTATCTTATTTTCAAAAAAGAATTGATCTTTCTCAGGGGCTAAAAGAGTCATAGGGGTTTAAGAGAGCCATCAGGGTTTTTAAGAGGGCAAATAATTTCTTAAAGTTTAGAAAATCGAAATGACCACAAAAGACACAGCACCTGGTTCTCTTTTTATTTCAAGGAGATTTTTAATGGCATACTGATGGTAGATCCCAAGATATTTTAGAGGAGAACCTAGCCTGTTTCTAGATGCTGGCAAGAGGTATTGTGCCTCCAAGGCTCCCAGGCAAAAACACCGCTTCCTGGGAAAGAAAATCATTTGGGATAAGGCTTTTGAAAAATCGGATCAGAGAAGTCTTGAGAAGCCTCTGTTTATTCGTTACTAAACACACCAATCCTTTCTTTTCTCCACAGACTTGCCTGGACTGACCCAAGCTTTTGCACTGGGTAATAAACATTGAACTGGTCATGCCTGGAGATAGGCACCCCCCTTTTCAGCCAAACTCCCCTTTTGCTGTAATGTGCCATTTTATTTTCAAAAGGCGAAGATATCCTAGAGCTATAAATCTCCTCTCTTTCTTCACTGGCTTGCAGCCCCTGCCTTCACGGGGGCTACCTCTCGGAAGTTATTCACATTGGGTTGGGAGAGGTCAGCGCAATGCACAGCTCCTGGCAGGTGGTCCGACACGGAAACTTGGGGCCCCATGCAGGATGGCGACCCCAAGGTGCTTTAAAGGCTCCACTGGAAAACAATGGCCATGCGTCTTTGTCTGTGTCTCCAAGGCTGTCTATGACAGCCTTTGCTTTGTGACAGATTGCTGTCCAAACACTGACCCCATTCTATCTCCAACTGGCCTGCCTTCCACTCCCAAGTATACAGAAACTTGACATCCTTCCAGAAAATAAGCTCTTTATACTCTCAAATGGAAAAAAATGAAAATTCGTTGGAGATAGGTGTAGATAGGATACTTTAGGGAGGACTGTGGCAAATGGAGTAGGGAAGACCCTGAGCAAACAGATGTTAGAATCTGGACAGTTGTGGTTAATGTCACTGGCCTTTCTCCTATTGTTCTGCACATGTAACTTAGGTTCCATTTCACTCTACTTGACCTTCCCAGTCTGATTTCCTTCCCAGTCTCTCAACTTACTGTACTATCTATTTTTATTTTTCTTAAAAATCTTTTTCCTTCTGATTTCTCTAGTTTTGACTTGATTTCATTTTTTCTTTCCCATCTTTTATTTTCCCTTTCATTCATCTATATATAGGCCTTATGTTAACCATGTAGTGGAGAGAAACCTAAGCAATGTTGATTACTCCTTCCTTTGCCCCATCTCTGCATCTTGCATAGTATAGCCCTTATTGCTTATTCATTGACATATTTTATGATGTCTGATGAGTCTATATTTCTAAAGTCCTAACACAGTATCTGTTGCTATTTGAAACTATTAATATTTGTTAAATGAATAAAAGAGAGAAGAGATTATAATTACTATAAAGTATCTAGAAATTATATTCTTTATACAGAATAGATTACAATTTCTCATTAGTTCACCAATTCTCTAGACTAGGGTTTCTCATCTCAGCACTTTTGATATTTTGGACCTGATAAATTTTTGTACATGGTAAGATGTTTAGCAATATTCCTGGCCTCTACTTACTAGATGCCACTATTCCCCGCCTCGTGATAATTAAAAATTATCTCCAGATGGTGCCAGATGTTTCTTGGGGAGCAAAATCACCCTCAGTTGAGAACCATCACTTCAGATCAGTGTGACCCAATAGAAATTTCTGAAATGATGGAAAGGTTCTATCTCTGTGCTAACACAATAGCTACAGGTACATGTGGCTACTGAACACTTGAAATGTGGCTAGTTTGAACTGAGATATATCAATACTATGTGTGCATTAATTCACATCAGATTTGAATGATGACCTCATTCAAAACAAATGTAAAATATCACATTGCCTTTAATATTGATTACATGTTGAAATGATGAAAATTTGAACATGTAGAATTAAATATAATAAATTACTCAAATTAATGTCATTTATTTCTTTGTACTCTTTTGGCTACTGGAAAAATTATGACTACATTACATAGGTTACAGGTGTAGCTTATATTATGTGTCTATTTGAAAGAATAATTTTTAGATGATCATTATTTGATTTTTGCTTTCTTTTTCCAATTTATTTTCTTGTCATATACATTGTTCTCACCTGCTCCCCCAAAATGCCATTGTTTTATTTTCTGTACTAAGCTATTTTTGTGCAATTTAATGTCTAGTTTATTATCCATGTGATCTTGAATAAGTATCTCCCTCTCTGAATCTTGCTTCATCTAAATGTCAAATCACTGAATTGTGTACAATGATTTTCAAAGTCTAAACTTTAGAATATAGCTCCAAAATGTTATTGAATCAGCTGTGTTTAATCAAGTACAACAGCTGAATGCAGCCACTCTGAAGAGGATCAGATTAAGGGCCCTCAGAAAGGCAAAGGTCAGAGCTTTGCCTTCAGATCACCAAATGAACTTCCCAAACTGTGTCCTAGAGAATGCTGGCTTGACGGAGTTTTATAGGAATTACTAGGAAGAGAAGAATTTCATAGTTAAATAAATCTGAGATATTCTGAATTAAATAAAACAAGAGAGGTCTGTTTAACTGCAGGTCTTCGCAGAAGCTTTAATACATCAAAATTCACTATAAATCAAAGATGTAGACAGAATGCAACATTTTCCACATGTATTTTTTCATGGAATTTGTATACTGCTTTGGATTTACCTGATTGTTTATGAGAATCCACTGAAGCCAGGCATGACACAAGCCACTGACATTTTAGAGAGCTCCCTCTGGGCTTCCCTGGTGGCTCAGACAGTAAAGAATCAGTCTGAAATGTGGGAGACCCAGGTTTAATCCCTGGGTTGGGAAGATCCCCTGGAGAAGGGAGTAACAATTCACTCCAGTATTCCTGCCTGGAGAATTCCATGGACAGAGGAGCCTGGCAGGCTACAGTTCATGGGGTCGCAAAGGGTCAAACACAACTGAAAGACTAGTACTTTTTCTCTGGGGACTGAAGATATCAGACTAGAAGCCTAAAATGTGAAGTCAGGGGAAAGCTCAAAGCAGAAGCAAGTGAAGAGGCTCTTGTAAATTGCTTGGGTGAGATTTTGAGGACTTGAAAATAGATGATTTAAGGGGTGTTTACAAAATTCAATCAACATGATTTAGGAGGCCCAGACAACCCAGTTCCTAGCTTGGCAACTCAGTAGACAGTGTTGGTTCCACCAAGAAATTTACAGCCCCGTTAAGGAATGTGCCATGTGCTCAGTCATGCCCGACTCTTTGCAAGCCCATGAGCTGTAGCCTCCCAGGCTCCTCTGTCCATGGAATTCTCCAGGCAAGAATACTGGAGTGGGTTGCCATTTCCTCCCCCAGAGGATCTTCCCAACCCAGGGATTAAACCTGTGTCTCCCATGTCTCCTGTGTCTCCTGTACCTCCTGTACATCACAGGTGGATTCTTTACCCGAAGTGATTACAAAACAACATCATCCACAAAAATTAGAAGTAAGTGCACAGTATTCTGCATGCAGGCAGAAGCTATAGTTTATACACGTACATTTATATAGCACATATCAAAAATAGGTACAAGATTTATGATCTTTCCAATTGTGACAACATTTATAAATGTTTCAGTTGCCTATATTTTTAAAAATTTGAATAAGGGTTCAGGATTCAATTTTGTACTTAAAACTAAAGAAGTTATGGGGGAGTGGTTACAAAGTTATAAAAATACATATTAGGATAAAAAAGACAAACGACTGACATATCAATGGCTAGGATTTTTATCATCTTGTTTACCTATATGCTTAACCCCTAGCTAAATGTCATGAAGTATCCTGGAATGTGAAGTCAAGTGGGCCTTAGTATCACTACAAACAAAGCTAGGGGAGGTGATGGAACTCCAGTTGAACTATTTCAAATCCTGAAAGATGATGCTGTGAAAGTGCTGCACTCAATATGCCAGCAAATTTGGAAAACTCAGCAGTGGCCACAGGACTGGAAAAGGTCAGTCTTCATTCCAATTCCAAAGAAAGGCAATGCCAAAGAATGCTCAAACTACCACACAATTGCACTCATCTCACACGCTAGTAAAGTAAAGTTCAAAATTCTCCAAGCCAGGCTGTAGCAATATGTGAACCGTATTCAAGATGTTCAAGATCCAGATGTTCAAGCTGGTTTTAGAAAAGGCAGAGGAACCAGAGATCAAATTGCCAACATCTGCTGGATCATCAAAAGAGTAAGAGAGTTCCAGAAAAACATCTATTTCTGCTTTATTGACTATGCCAAAGCCTGTGTGGATCACAATAAACTGCGGAAAATTCTGAAAGAGATGGGAATACCAGACCACCTAACATGCCTCTTGAGAAATCTGGATGCAGGTCAGAAGCAACAGTTAGAACTGGACATGGAACAACAGACTGGTTCCAAATAGGAAAAGGAGTACGTCAAGGCTGTATATTGTCACCCTGCTTATTTAACTTCTATGCAGAGTACATCATGAGAAACGCTGGGCTGGAAGAAACACAAGCTGGAATCAAGATTGCTGGGAGAAATATCAATAACCTCAGATATGCAGATGACACCACCCTTATGGCAGAAAGTGAAGAACTAAAGAGCCTCTTGATGAAAGTGAAAGTGGAGAGTGAAAACTTTGGCTTAAAGCTCAACATTCAGAAAATGAAGATCATGGCATCTGGTCCCATCACTTCAGGGCAAATAGATGGGGAAACAGTGTCAGAATTTTTTTCTGAGCTCCTAAATCACTGTAGATTGTGATTGCAGCCATGAAATTAAGACACTTACTCCTTGGAAGGAAAGTTATGACCAACCTAGACAGCATATTAAAAAGCAGAGACATTACTTTGTCAACAAATGTCTGTCTAGTCAAGGCTATGGTTTTTCCAGTGGTCATGTATGGATATGAGAGTTGGACTATA
>NW_011494770.1:3794248-3828027 GCF_000754665.1 Bison bison bison
CATTGGAAGGACTGATGTTGGAGCTGAAACTCCAATACTCTGGCCACCTGATGTGAAGAGCTGACTCATTTGAAAAGACCCTGATGCTGGGAAAGACTGAGGGCAGGAGGAGAAGGGGACAGTAGAGGATGAGATGGTTGGATGGTATCACCGACTCAATGGGCATGGGTTTGGATGAACTCCGGGAGTTAGTGATGGACAGGGAGGCATGGTGTGCATCGGTTCATAGGATCGCAAAGAGTCGGACATGACTGAGTAACTGAACTGAACTGATAAATATTTGTTGAACAATCTGAATTCCTATCACTGAAAACTGAATGTAATATTAAGAAACCATATGTAGGCACTTCCCTGGTGGTCCAGTGGTAAAGAATCTGCCTTCCAATGCAGAGGACAGGATTCAGGATCCATCCCTCGTTGGGGAACTAAGATTCCACGTGCCTTGGGGCAATAAAGCTTCCGTACCACAACTAGAGAAGCCAGTGTGCCACAATGAAGATCCAGCATGGCCAAAATAAATATATAAATTAATTAATTAAACTATCAAATTATTTTTTTAAAAAGATACTATATGATGATTCAATTAACAAAAAACATTTGCATTTCATATTAGCAATGAGAATTATTTTTTTGGAAATATTGAATAGAGGCATTCAATATTCTAAATAATACTAACTGTTGCTAGGGAAAGGCTCTTCCACTCTTGGAGGTTGTGGCAAGCTGATTTGACCTGAGAGGTCTAGGGGGAGACCTTTCAAGACGTGATGAAAGCCCCATAGCTGCACTCAGTTTATGTCAACTTAGGTCTCAATATGGCTCCTACTTTTATACTTCCATTCTAAATTTTGTTACTTAAAAAATCAGTTTTAAAAAGAGGACATTCTAGTACTTTGTTTACAAACTGAGAATTGTGTATATCTTGCAAACTAAGGGAAAAAATTTGGAAAATTTAGCTCTCATTTATTTTGATACTTACTGATTATAAACCAATAGGCATTCTTAAAATATGATTGGATTTCCAGTAGTATAGACTCTATTTTGCCAGTTTGTGTGTGCTAAGTTGCTTCAGACATGTCTGATTCACTGTGACCCTATAGATTATAACCCATCAGGCTGCTCTGTCCATGGGATTTCCCAGGCAAGAATACCAGAGAGGGTTGCCATGCCCTCCTCCAGGGGATCTTTCCTACCCAGGGATCAAATCTGCATCTGCTTTCTCTCCTGCACCAACAGGCAGGTTCCTTACCACTAGCACCACCTGGGAAGGCATTTTGCCTAGATATTTATAAAGTATCAGAAGAATCTGAATTATATTATCTTTACCACACACAATTCCTCATACTCTTTGTTCTGCTAATATGCAATATACAGGTGCGTGCTACCCAAACTGAGATCCATGGACCAACAGCATCAGTATCACCAAGCAATGTCTTAGAAATTCAGAACCCAGATCTACTGAACGAAAAGTATCCAGACATTCATAGGCACATTTAAGAGTCACTAATATGGACAACTCTTGATTGGCCAGGTAAATAGGAATGAAAATAGAAAATACAAAAAAGCTTCATATTAGACATACATCTTTTTGTTTGTTTGTTTTTTAGTATAGCCAACATATAACATTGTATTAGTTTCAGGCGTACAATACGACGACTCTCGGTATTTATATGTATTGCAAAATGCTCACAAAAAATTTAGTTAACATCCATCACCAGTTACAAATTTTTTCTCCTAACAAGAATTTTAAAATCTACTCTTTTAGCATTTTTCAAATGTATAATACAGTATTACTGATGACAGTCACCATGCTGTATATTACATGCCCATAATTTCTTTATTTTATACCTAGAAGTTCGTACCTTTTGACCGTGTATGTAAACATACATCATGACTTCTTCCTTGTCAATATTTTCAAGAATTGCTGTTATTATCAGGAATGGCTGACTTTTAATTTCATTTCTCTCTATTATTAGGAATGATCAGTGAAAGGAGAAGCAACGGGCCACTCATGGATAGACTGAACATTTCAGGATACTATGAGATCTTGGTCAAATCACTTGCATGAGGAAGAGCCCAACCGAGAAGTCCTGAAAAGTAAAACAAGGATCTGGGGAGAGAGAGAGACAGCCCTGAGGCCAGCGGCTACAGAGGCGGTAGAGAAGAACTTCAGCCTGGCAAGGGCGTATGATATTTGATGCATTGACTGGATATTGTTCTCTGCTTCCTGTCTTCTGGATATAGAGATATACGGCATTTAAAAGGGAAAATGTGTTTGAATTTCAGATAAAAGTAATGTTTAAAAAAAAGTTACAGCCAGTCTTGGGAATAAACTCCAAAAATGTTATTTCTACCAGCACCATGTCACTCGTTTGTAGAGATGGAGAGGCACCTGGAGGGCCATTTCTGCATAAACACATGACGGGCAGAATCTGGAGATGACATTTCCTTTGCCAAGTTCGAGACCCCTAGTCAGAGGGTGATTTACACGTCAATTTGCAGTGTTTGGGTCAGCGTTCCAGGCTGTCAGCTCGGCACCGCCCTGCCCTTCTTTAACAAGCGCCATCAGAGCTCAAGCTACACGGGGCTTTGAAAGGTTGGTCAAAGACCACATTGTGTTCATCCTGCTGTAGGAGAGGCTGCACTAATTTGGACTGTGACTTGGCTTGTTATCCCCCCGGCTCTTCCCAAGGTCTGAGCCAAGTCTTTGTCAATCAGTGGTGTCACATCATTCAAGGATGGTGGCCTTCCCTACCCTTGGAGTAGTTTTTAGAATAAATTTCAGGAAGACATTAGGACAGTGTTATGTAATTCTGCCTACTCAATACCAAGAACAGTCACCATGAAACCTGTCTGTAGATTAATGGAAAGGAGGTATCTGGTACATTTAATTCATATACTAGTTGGCACAAGGAATGTCAAATTTGAGCCAGAAAGTCTGGCTTGAGTTCTCCCTTTGCCACTTATTTTGTGCCTCAGTTTACTTATCTATAAAATCAGTATATGAGCTATCTCTCACTGTAAAAATAAAGATCATGTAGATCAATTTGTAAACTATGAAAAGATATTATACAAATTAAGATGTAGCCACATCTGAACTAAAGAACTGATTCAATGGGATCAGTTCTGCATGTTAGAAGACTGTATGTCAAAGCCAAACATTTCAAATTCAAGCATTATCTTAAAAAGCCGGAATTATCGAGAATCTTAGGGATCATAGGGATTATTTAGCAGCAAACAATAATTAGGTTTCCACTAATATGAATAGTTCCCAATTACAATGATAACTGTAATTGCCAAGTAAAGCTTTAATGGAAATGTTCTTTAAGCTAATGAAGCAGATGGACACAAGTGAACAGAGCACAGCTTTTTCTTTTTCTATAGGTAATGGCTGAAATAGGTAAAACAAATGGCTATGACGCAGCTCTACCTAGCAAAGGCACTCTCTCTCCTCTTCCTCCTTTACACAGGAACTTGCCCCATTCTCCTGGTTTTAGGAGATCACAACAGGCCATCCACTCCAAAAAATCTCTTTACTTTTTCTCTTCTCCTATCTTATTGAGTACTGATTACCTCTGTGGGTCTGTTCTTCTGATCCTTGCTTTACTAGGTTTTATCTCTAAATGAATCCTCCTCCAACTCTGGTCTCTGTCAAATCAAGAGTATAGTTTTCTGAAATTCTTCTCTCATTAGTAAAGTGTGTAAAAGATGATTCTTCCTTATTGTCTCATCCTGTCCTTCTGAACTTTTAATGGTTACTTAAAATATTTTACTTTTTTATATCAGAGGTTTTGTGTGTTTTTTAACATGTAGAAACATGGAGATATGATGAAAGAAAAGAGCATCATTCTTACGTTCAACGATTCGAAAGTCTACTGGAAGTGTTCGTGAATTACAAAGGTATTCTTAATTTCTTACAGGAAAGACATTTTGGGGGCAGGGTGGTATTAGGGTCTGAGATAACTCGTCTTGGACACAAAGTGCATTCAAGTCCATTTTGGTTAGAATTTATGAGGGCAAACTGGTGAACTGGGAAGGGATTCTAACAGCCATCCTGGCAAACACTTCACTGGGCATATTACTCAATGAAAAGACTCAAGTTTCCTAAGCTTCTCTACCCTTCATAAATTCAGTGTAAACAAACAGCCAACTAGTAAACTTTTGATCTAGATTTCCTTTATACAACCTGCACAGAGAGACCTTAGGCACCAACTCTGCTAGGTCTCACCTGGGTAGGCCAGAGGACCAAAGCTTTGGCACTTGGATAGTAAGTGGCTGACTATATGAATATGTATTAATAAGTGTTGCTCAGCAATTATATGAGTGCTCAGAGTAACATTCTTTTGGGGCCCTCGGCATCTCCTAAATACTCCTACAACTATCAGTCAATATTTTTTCTTAAAATGTAAAAGATCTTTCAGTCTTTTAGAAAACAAAATTTGTTGAGGCAGCAGCATTTGCTCTTTTATGGTCATAGATGAAAAGGACCAGAGTCTGCCAGAAATGGTACCTCAGGAGGAGGACTGAAAAATATAATGAATTTCAGATCTCCACTGCAGAGAAAAAGAGACTGTGATTTTCCCATACTAGCTGGAGATTTCTTACTCCTTCTGAACCAAGTTGGGTAACAATTTAAATATTAGAATAGAATGTGTTTGTCCTCGTTACATTTTGAGCCAATAATGATGTAGTCCTATTTTTCATGTCTGTTTTAAATCATTCTAGAGGATATTCATCATAGTTATTATTAATAGTATAAATGATCAACCCTGAGATATTAGTTTAAAAATTAATTGTGTATGCCTGTAGTTATGATTCAAATCCCATGAAAACTGGAAACATGGGTATGAGATGTAATGCAATCCCAAGACAGAACCCATCATAGGAAACAGGTTGTAGACCTGATGACAATCAGAAAATAGGAGATTTTTAGAAAATTCCTAAGAAATTTAATAGGAGTAATTATAATTTTTTAATAAATAACTGCAGAGTTTATGGTTCAGTTTTTATATCTAATCTTCATAACAACTCAGGAAGATATATTATGTTTCCATTTTTCATATGATGAAACTAAGGTTCCAAAAGATGGAATAACTGGCCCAAGTGACTTAATTATTAATTTCTCTCTGATTACAAAGCCACTATGCCAACTGCATTGCTGGTCTCAAATTTTCCTTTTTGTTTGGCCTCCAAAATCAATTAATGTTTGTTTGAGAATTAAAAGGTAATAATAAAAAGTAATTAATTTTTTCAAGAATTAAAAGGTAAGTCTGCAGTTTATAGCATTAGGCAGTTAAGAGTATTTTAAAATGAAGAAAATATTAAAGTCAAGTGGAAAACATGAACTATTCAGATACAAATTTTAGAGTGACTTGAATTCAAAGACCAAAAGCAAAAGAATGGGTTCTTCAATGATTTTCAGGTTTCCTCTATTTAAGTGGAGTGGGTAGATATTTTAGTTTTCAACAAATTGTTATTTTCCTTCTCATTCAGAATTCAAAAGGTTGTTGAATTCTGTTCTAGTAAGTTTATAAAGTTTAGATATTCATTAACTGTCTTCTAATAAAATCAGGGAGAGTGTAGTGGATTGTATTTGATTTTATGTGTTCCCTACAATTTTGGGTATTAATTATTATTTGTGGTTTCATTCATAAACATAGATGGTATCTATTGGAAATACACAAAGTGCTTGCTTTTTCAAAGGAAGTTATCACTTTCTGTTCATTAGACAGCACTGAAAAAATTTTAATGGACTAGGTATTAATTCAATTCAACACTGATCAGTAGGAACTTGAAATCTTATAGCATATTTTCTTTCCTTCAAATAAAACCCACTCCCAAGAAATCTCCAAGAGTAGTGAGTTTCTGGTTCGTTTTTCTGAAGCTGAATGCATTCTGTGCACAGGGCCATTACCTGGGCTTTCTCTGGATGTGGTGTGAGCCTCAGCATCCATATGGAAACTGTCAGTTCCTTTGATGGCCCCACCCATTTCACTTCTATTGGGGCCACAACTCTTAATCAAAGTCACTTCAAAGACCGCAAACAGATTGATTCATATGTGAATGTTCCCCAAACCGTCTTCCAAAGGAGGAGGGCTTCTAGTCTTATGTTCCTTTGAACCTACTGTTGCTCATTTACTAGTATTTACTTTGCATGGCCTATGTCTGAACCATGGAAATTGGAAAACAAACTCCTATTCAGTAAGTCATGTCAAAGGTGACTGCAGAGTCGGAGAGTTGACTGTGGGACAGACATTCTTTCTGATCAGGAGGCCTCTTTTGCAGCGCTGCTGTCTCCACAGTTACATACCTGTCCATGGAAGCCTTTCGTTTATCTTGTCTATGTGGGAAGTCCTAGACGATGCCATCAATCTGGGAGATGAGAGAGATGCCCATTGACATCCCAACAATGGTTATAGGGGGAAAAAAGAGAGAAAGAAAGAAAAGGAAAATTAGCTGAATTCTGAACAAAGTTCTTTTGAGCTGTACTATGATCATAGGAAAAATCCAGTAAGCACTCTGTTCATAAGCATATTTTGTGCTCTGTCAAACTAAACAAAGATTTCCACCTAAGAACATAAAATGGACACTGTCCAAGGGCCCAGTGAATAGGGGGACAGGAAATCACCACATTCCTGAGTTTTCTTACAGAGGAAACTCACATTTCCCTAGAACAGTGCATACACCATGCCTCACTAATGGTCATTTATGAGGACCATATTTCCTGTTGGCTATTCTTAAAATAGTTATTTATGTGGTTCTGCCAGGTCTTAGTTGCAGCCTGTGGAGTCTTTAATTGTGGCATGTGGGGTCTAGTTCCCTGACCAGGGATCAAACCTGGGCCCCTTCATTGGGAGTGAGGTGTCTTAGCCACTGGACCACCAGGGAAGTCCCACTGTTGGTTAACTTTGTGGGCAGAGTCAGTGAAGGGGTGCAGTGTATGTCCTATTTCTGTGGTCCCCAAACCAGAGTTGCTAGTGTTATTACTAGTTGAGACGGCACATCGAAAAATGTGAAAATTGGGTTCTTCTGAGATATATTCAAAACATCTTAATGTTTTTTTGATGAGAGAAGTTCAAGAAATCAGAATGAATTATGTGTCTTTTCTTCTCCTGCAAAAAAACAAAAACAAAAACACACCACTTTGCACATGCATTTCTCACTCTGCAGTGTTGTCAGGTTCAATTGTGAGCGTGTGTGTGGAAGGGTCTGGAAAATACAAGGTGCTTCACACCCTCACAAGCATCATCAGCATCAGCATCATCTCTAACAGGATTCTTTGGAAGCCTAGCTGAATGCTGTGTCTATGACAGAAGCTGAACCTCATTCCTGTCAATTGAAATGAAGACGAAGCTTTTCTTATGAGAAGGTCCTGGACTAAGGGATTTACTACCAAGCTCCCCTCACTCTCTCCAGCTGACCTTTAGGGCCAGGTACAAAGTCCATCTGTTTCCACAGACTTTTACTCCATGGGGGTTAATCTGAGAAGAAATTTCTCAGACATGATATGGAGATGTGAGTACGAATGTTAATGTTTATGTAGTACTGTTTTTTCTTTATACTTAATAAATGTTCCAAATGCCTCACAAAAATAGACTAACATGTTCACTGAAAGCATCACAAAATGTTATTTACAAGTTTAATTGAAAACATTATGTTAAATGAGAGGACAGCAGAATTATTATTAAGACTGCAGAATGCATCATAGCATGATCTCATTCATCTTGGTTACGTCACCCTGAGGTGGTGTGTGTAGGCATTAGGAAGGGAAAGGGTGGGTAAATAGCTAGAGATATACTAGATGAAGGGACTGGATATCCCATTCTCACTTATAGCCTATTCTCCACACCTTCCCTTCACCCTTCCACCCCCAAAGATCTATTTCTCAGGATTTCCTCACTTGACCTAGTTGAGAGGTGATAGATTTGGAATATTTCCTTCTTATCATATTGTTAGCTAAAAACTTAAGTAAGTGGTAGTGATTATATACATTTTTACAGATTTAGTGAGAAAATCCAGCCAAGAACACAGCTTTTCTATCAGCTTGATTTTTAATTCATCAGATTACATTAGCTCATGAACATGTACACATAAGGAATGGGCAGGAGGGCAGAGATATGGATGTTATAAAGTGACGACTGATATATGGAACTAAGACAAATAACATCTGGGGTCTAAATAAAATTATAGGTCTTGAGATAAATCTATTCAGTCTCAGGCTTAGTTTTTAATTTGCATTTCTCTCCTCTCTAGACAAATCTGAGAACTGAGCTGCAATTGATATCTGTTAGAGATAGCTTGTGTAGTAATAACAAATGAAAATACCCAATGTTAATGAGCAGGTTCACCATGGCAGTATAACTCTAAGCACTTGACATGAAATCTCATGAGCTTTGTATGTGGAAGATGCTATTATTATCCACTGTACAGATGAAGAAACTGAGACTAAACACTTCTTGTAAGGTCATTTAGCTAGCAAGTGGGACTGACTCTAAAAACTACAGGAGCCTTCATTATTAATCACTGAATTTCTGCTTCCCCAATGCAACTGGTACCCACTAGCAACCCAGTGAATGGGTGAAGCCTAACAACCCCTGCTTTGGGGAGATGCTCTGCTTAAATTAGTGGAGACTGATTTATCAAAGAAAGAGCTTGGGATGTAGGTAAACACAAACTAACACCTGACTAAATGTGGGATTATCAAGGAAACATCTAGCCAAAACAAGCCTGTTTGGATGTACAAAGGTCATTTGTTATTTGCACAGTAGCCATTTGTATACAAGTGGAGGCTGATAGGAATTCAACCATTGTGTTCTCCAATGGAACAGGCTAAATGCTCAAGGAAGTGAATCGACATGTTTCTCAAATCTCCATCGCTTGCAGGTCTCCTGTCCTTGTCAGAATTGTGAGGAGTTCTGACAGGCGGGGTTTCCCAAGTGATGCTAGTGGTAAAGAACCCGCCTGCCAATGCAGGACATGTAAGAGATGTGGGTTCGATCCTTGGGTCAGGAAGATCCCCTGGAGGAGAGCATGGCAACCCACTGTGGTATTCTTGCCTACAGAATCCCAGGGACAGAGAAGCCTGGTCCGCAACAGTCCATAGGGTCACAAAGAGTCAGACACGACTGAAGTGACTTAGCACGCACACACTGGATAGGTGGATAGGAGACTTGTGAGATCTCAGTGTATCTGTCTTTTGGTCTGTATTTGAATTCTGACAGTGGCTGTCTCCCACTAGTGATGTTTTGTCTCTCAGTATATCAGACTGGAGCCTCAAATTTCTCTCTCTTGAACCCATTAGATATGACAATTAATGGAATGCAATTCCAGCCCTGCCAGCAACAGGTGCAGAGGGGGGAAGAACACAGTTCCACAGATAACAAGCATGCATATGTCTGGTGGATTTAATTAGACACAGTGTCCATTAACAATTTCTGCAGATGTTCACATCAAATCAGATAAGCTAATTTTCTCACACTCTTCAATTTGGCCTATCTTCCCTTTTCTGAATGTATCCACTCTCACTTGAATCTTCTGATGCCTACGTGAAAGCAAACTTCCTTCTGCTCTCGGAATCCAGATACTTGATTGCCTGTGTGATGCTGAAGAGATGAAACTGGTGGGTGATGTTTAGTACTCACTAGGAAATGCATATGATTCATAGTTAAGGGCTTTTTCTGAAGATGTGGGGTGGTAGCTGTGTCTAGCTGGGAGCTGCAGTCTCTGACACAGGATGTTCTGTGTTCTCTGAGACACTGGCCCACTCTTTCAATTATCTGCAAGACAGAAATAGACTCACAAACATAGAAAACAAACTTATGCGTACCAAAGGGGAAGGAAGGGGATGGTGGTTTAGTCGCTAAGTCGTGTCTGACTCTTGCGACCCCATGGACTGTAGCCTGCCAAGTTCCTCTGTCCATAGTATTTTCCAGGCAAGAATACTGGAGTGGATTGTCACTTCCTTCTCCAGGAGATCTTCCTGACCCAGGAATCGAACCCAGGTCTCCTGCGTTGCAGGCAGATTCTTTACTGACTGAGCTATGAGGCAAGCCCAAGGAAGCAGGGAGGGGTAAATTAGGAGTTTGAAATTAACATACACACATTACTATAAATAAAATAGATAACAAGGACCTACTGAATAGCACAAGGAACTCTACCCAATATCTTGTAATAAGCTATAATGAAATAGAACGTGAAAAAATATACGTATGTGTGTGAATCACTTTGCTATACACCTGAAAGTAACACAACTACTGTCAATAAACTATACTTCAATTAAGGAAGGTCCCCTGGAGAAGGGAAAGGCTACCTACTCCAGTATTCTGGCCGGGAGAATCCCAAGCACTGTATAGTCCATGGGGTGGCAAAGAGTCGGACACGACTGAGTGACTTTCACAAAAAAGAACGATGCCTAATTCACTCTTCCACAGAAGCACCTTTTGAAATTTACATTGTCTAATTACTTTTAAAGTTTGGGGCTTAGAGTTTTTGACATTTACAATAAAAGATCACTCTTAGACCCACCTGATGCACCCATTTTCTCATAAATTTCATAAGATCATGTATGACAACTAGACATCACGTTTCAAGCCAAGAGCTGAAATCAGCAAGTAGTGTTGACAGATGTGACATATTGACAGGACAAATGTGTTTTTATTTTGCATGAATAAATATGCACATTATGCTGAGTCTAGTAAACGGATTCTCAGAGTCCCATGAAAATCATCAAAATTGAGACAGTAAAAGTATGTTAGATGAGCCGGCATTGGTAGGTGAGCACTATTACTTTACTAATATTTGTGAAGTTCAAGAGATTTATAAGAGAAACTCTATGTATACCTCATGGCATAAGCAATTGGATTTGATAAAAAAAAAAAACATAGCCCCACACTCCTAAAATTCTTGCCACATGCAAAACATCACTGGTTAAGAGAATTACAAGAACATATATTCTTTTTGCATACACTAGCCATTGCTATGACAAAATGAATTAAGAGAATAGTGATTTACATCATCTTTTATTTCCCTAGCCATCTGATTTATTTTGGGGAGTCTTTGCAACCTTTTTATTTAATTTTTTAATTGATATATAAATTGCATTAGCTTTAGGTAGACAACATAGTGATTTAATCTATATATAGTGAAATGATTACCAAAATAAGTTAACACCCACATAATTTAACACCTTATATAGTTACAAATTTCATATGTGTGTTTGATGAGAACTTTTAAGATATACTCTCTTAGCAACTTTCAAACATACCGTACGGTATCATTAACTACAGTCATCATGCTGTGCATTATACCTCCAGGACTTAGTTGTTTTATACATTTTAATCACTTTCCGCTCAGATCCTCACCTTCCATCTCTGTCAAACACTAATCTGTTGTCTAGATCTATAGGTTCATTTTTTTCTTTTTTAGATTTCACATATAAGTTAGATCATATAGCATTTGTCTTTCTCTGTCTGATTTATTTTGCTTAGCGTAATGCAGTAGCATCAGCAGCGTAATGGTAAGGTTCATCCATGTTGTTATAAATGACTGGATTTCCTTCTTTTGTGGCTGAAATATATCTATATACATATGTATATATGTGTGTGTGTGTGTATCTCCTCTTTATTTTATTCATCCAGTTTCTGACAGTTTGTTTACATGCCTTAGGTATGATTAATAATATTCAATGAACATGGAGGTGCGGATATCTTTTTGAGATAATGATTTTATTCTGATCTGATTTTTAAGAGTGTATTTTTACTGGTCTTTTCCAAGTGTTCACAACTAGACATTGAAATTAGCTTTGGTGAGAGGGTCCCACTGGACCCCTTCCTTCCAGATGTAAGATCGGTACATGTTTTCCCACAGGCCTCCCAAAGGGTGAGAAAGCGCACTGCAGCCCTAGAAGAAAAGCACTTGCTCAGAGGAAAGCACACACTCTGTTTCCTACCTTGTATAAATAAGCTTTGTAAGAGCAGAATCATCCCCACACCATATATGAAGTTCATTACTATCCTTTTTTGTGAATATATATATTAACATATTGTGAAAGAAGTTTTTAAGAATAATAAGTTTTTAAGCATAATAAGCTATCAAAACTTTCCAACTATATGTATCCAAATGTAATTTTTGCTTATTATCCATCTTTAAAGATTAACAGGCCTACACAAGCAAATTGTACAGTAATGTAAACTTCACCACTTATACAAAAAACTGCTTTGCCCCCTATTTTTCATGGAAATCTTCTTTAAATATACATTTCACACTTCTACCTTTTAGAATAGAAGTTATCAAACAAGGTGATATCATTTAAACTTGTCCTGAAGATGTAG
Organism: Bison bison bison; assembly: GCF_000754665.1. Taxonomy (NCBI): domain Eukaryota; kingdom Metazoa; phylum Chordata; class Mammalia; order Artiodactyla; family Bovidae; genus Bison; species Bison bison. The sequence goes on from NW_011494770.1 coordinate 3,806,575, forward strand.
AGTTTTCCTAGAAAAAAGAAAGTGTGTTTTTTATGCAGCATTATAGTTCTGTCCTGAATTTCTCTTCCTCTAAGCTGAACGTTAATTGTCACATCAACCTCTGCCTTTAAAAGTTCTCACCCTTCGGTTTCCCTTCCTTGATGTTAATTATGACCATGAAAAATGCACCCAAAATAAGAGACCGTGAGGCTGAGAATGAGTTCTTAAGAAACTAAAGTGTATACTTCCAGGGCAAAGGACTTGTGACCATCTTCTGGACCAGTAGCATCACTTATCTGTTTGGTACTATCTGGGAACACAAGCTTTCTTTAAATCTGACCCTCAAAGAGTGGAGTGTTAATGTCTACGTTTGTATATCCCTCGAAGATTATAACCCAATGTTTGCCAAATGGTTGGAAAATAAAAATCCACAATAGAAGCATGCAATATGTGTGGTTCGTGGATAAAAAAACTATCCTTTTTTATCTCAAACTCCTCCAGGGTGAACCCATAATTCCCATCAAAGTCAAGCCAGAGAGGAGGCCTGTCTTTACAGGCTTCTCAATGACTTGACAATCTCTGCCCCAGCCTCCACTCCCCATTTTTGTTTTCATGCTCCACCCTGTCGCTCTACAAAGCAAGCCACAAAACGGGGCTGGGAATGCTTTGGGCAAAGAATGCCCCTGTTCTGTGGGATACCCCGAGGTGTCCCAGAATGAGACCACAGGCGTCCTTAGGATGCTGACCCGACCCTGGGAACTCGAGAGGTTGACACAGAGGTCGAGAACCGATGTCCCTTGGATGCCTGCAGTGCTGTTCTATGACCCTACCCCACTGGGTGGCTGTCAGCATCACAGCGGACATTCATTTTGGCTAGAAATCGTGCCTTATTGTGAGGGGTCGCAATGGTCTGAAAGGAGCATTTTCATAAAAAGATCCATTAGGGGTTCTGCTTGGGAAATTATGGACCTGCTGCATTTGTATGCTCCAGGTTATTCTTCATCAAATTTATTTTCTTACCTTTCTATAGATTGAGATCAAAAGAAAATAAATTACCTTCCTTTTCTGCTGCAGACAAGGGGCATTACAGGTGATTCATCTTCCACTCCTTCTTTCTCCATATAAAATACAGAAGGTATTGTCAAGGTCATTTCAGCACAGTTAGTGTCTCCTCCACTCTACAAAAGAAGAATCGCTTCCTCTTTGCATTTGTGCCCGGCATTATGCATTAAGCCTGATGTGCACCGAAGAATCACGTCTGAGGGGAAAGAAAGTGATACCTTGGAAGTTCCTTGATGGCTTTCTTTTCTTTCTTACCAGTTTCCTTTATCTAGTTCCTTTTGACTTTTGGTTTATCAAATGTTATATATGTAGGTATCATTGAAATAAATACTTCCATCGTTTCCTGGCAATCCAGAAGACAAAAGGTTTGTGTCCGAAAAAACGGAGAGGGGTCCCCCGGCCCCTCTTGATCCCTTTTTCTGTTCTCACATCGTCAAACCAGTAATCCACCAACTGTGTAGTCCCATCCCACAGAAAATCCTTGGGAATGCAGATATGGATTTCCTCTTTTATTCAAACTGCAAGAAGGGTCTCAGGAGAGTGTTTCCCTTCTATAAGCTGCAGGCAGATCCAACCTGCAATCTGGGGCACTGCGTAGAGGAGGTCCCTTAGGAAAGACTAATTATGAAAAGCAAAGGCTCTTATCCTAGACCCGAGCCACCTTCATCCTATCTCAAGCCATTAACCTCAAGTGCTCTTAGGGAGGAAACTGCCCACCCTCTCAGATTGTGAGTACTCCACCCAGATGAACTGGATACTCTGTGTGTGTGTGTGTGTGTGTGTATTCATTGTTGTTGTTCAGTCTCTAAGTCATATCTGACTCTTTGTGACCCCATGAACTGCAACACACCAGGCTTCCCTGTCCATCACTGACTCAATGGACACGAGTTTGAGCAAACTCGTGTCCATTGAGTCAGTGATGCCATCCAACCATCTCATCCTCTCCCACCCCCTTCTCCTCCTGCCCTCAATCTTTCCCAGCATCAGGGTCTTTTCCAGTGAGTTGGCTCTTCGCATTAGGTGGCCAAAGTATTGGAGTTTCAGCTTCAACATCAGTCCTTCCAACGAACATTCAGAACTGATTTCCTTTAGGAGATCCTGGTTGGATCTCCTTGCAGTCCAAGGGACTCTCAAGAGTCTTCTCCAACACCACAGTTCAAAAGCATCAATTCTTTGGTGCTCAACTTTCTTTATGGTTCGACTTTCACATCCATACATGACTACTCGAAAAACCATAGCTTTGACTAGATGGATAATAATATTTATAGTATAAAAATAATACTATATATTTATCATATATAATAATTTATATTATAATTTTTGTTGCTGTTGTTTAGTCCCTAGTCATGTCTGACTTTCATGATTCCATGAACTGTAGCCTACCAGGCTCCTCTGTCCATGGGGTTTTCCAGGCAAGAATACTGGAGTGGGTTGCCATTTCCTTCTTCAGAGGATCTTTCTGACCCAGGGATTAAACTGATGTCACCTGCATTGGCAGGTGGATTGTTACCACTGAGCCATCAGGGGAGACCTTATGTATAATATATATTGCTATAGATTTATTATAGCTGAGACTTTACCAGTGAAAAGATGTGCATGAATGCATTTAATAATGACCTCAATTTAACACAATTAACTGCTGGTTAAAACTATCTTTTAAAATGCCCTTAAAAATACAACCATCCCCACAGTTATTTAATTTTAATCCTTCACACATTTGTGTTCTTTCTTTGGGACTGAGTTTTCTTGACCATTTCCCAATATTTGTACATCAATACATTATGCTGTACATCTTAAACTCACACAGTGCTCTATGTCAATTATAATTCAATACAGCTGAAAAAATAGATTCTTTTGATGTAGACAGCCTAGGATCAGAAACTTGCATACAAAATCTTATTAATAAAGTCTTGGTAAAAATAACATCTGCTACTGTTAAATCACTTCAGTCGTGTCCGACTCTGTGCAACCCCATAGACAGCAGCCCACCAGGCTCCCCTGTCCCTGGGATTTTCCAGGCAAGAATACTGGAGTGGGGTGCCATTGCCTTCTCCGAAAAATAACATCTAAGTAATAACAATAAAAGAAATTCTATGAAAATTTCTCTTTTCTCCCTTTATCACTACACTTTTCTTAAAAATAGTTCCTTTACTTTTTCTTTGTAACTATCTGCAAGAGACCAGGGTAAGGGTGATGAAGAGAGCACCTATTCTCAATGAGGACAGAGAAGTTATAATTTACTAAAGTTGAGATGTAAAGATCATTTGGGGGCCTGTTTTAACTCAGATCAGGATATATGATGAGGCACCTACAATACTAACAAATAACATATTAATTTTTAAAATGTTTAACTTTGGTATCCAAATACCAAAGGAAGGAATTACATGGTTCTAAAGGAGCATAAAGATTATTTTACATGAAAGACTCTGAGACAGCATGTATTTTGGCATAATATACTTCTTTGTAAAATACCTAGTTAGCATAGGAGTCTTTTAGAATATATGGACACTCAAAGCACATTATAGCCCTATGATCTCCACAAACTCTTTATATTTTTGAAGAGATGAAAATTAAGATGAGGTGAGAAAGGAGTTAAATATAACAGCAAAATATGGGGGGAATCTTTCAAAAATACATCTTTTTAATTCTCTTTCTTTTCTCCTCTTCTTGAATGCTATCAGGGCACAAAGGCTCTGCAGGCTTTCCTCATAGATGCTCAGCCAGGAATCACCCCTGCTTTGAGGTCTTTAGTGGTCAGGGGGGCTTCACACTTTCTCCACTCCTCCTCCACCCCCTCCTTAGTGCTGCTCTTTCAGTCTCATACTGAAACGTGGGGTGCGGTCAAGTGTGACCCCAGCCTATCTACCTTCAGAACTGGACCAGCCTCCTACCGTGGCCAGCTTCAGTTAAGACCAAGCAGCTTCATAAAATAAACATGTGTCTCTCTGAATGCAAGGTGGCATAAAACGATAAGCAAGAGTTCTCAAAGATCAGTTATCAAAGTGAAAATAACAGCAATGGGCTTTGTTTACTTTAGGGTACTTCAAATAAGAGGATTGTTCTCAAAATAAATGAATACACTCAGATCCTGTGTCTGCATAATTGGGAGAGGTGGCTGATCTCATCTAATCAGAAGAAAGGTTCAAAAATAAAACAAAACTATCATTTCATGGAAAGGGAGAGTTTACCAGAATATGAAAAGCAAGAAATGGGTTGCGAACATGGAAAATATTGCACCTGGATTATATCTGCCTCTCAATCCTGCACTGATGCAAAAAAGACTCAAATGCCTTATTCGTCTGGGGGACTATACACACAGACAATACTTTGCAGCTTTTTAAGAACAGGAAGAACTTTTTTGTTCTTGTTCCGTTTTCATTTAGAATTTGCAGATGCATAGTCTAAGTTCACCCTGGAACCTGGGACGTGTATGGCATTGTTAGTCATTAAGAAAGCCAATAGTTTACCATCATAATCGTGTCTGAAACCACCGCGCTGATGACAGCACTTCGTCTAGAGTCTATTATTAATTCATGGCCAGTCCTATCCAAGGCACTTGGCCTTTGGCCCCTTGCCTGACAGCACAATAGCCAATGAGTTAAAGCAACACTGTCCATTCTCCTCACTCTTGTTTAGGCATGTTGAAAGAAACAGCTTCATTAAGGTTTGAATTATTTCACGAGGATGCTGTTTTTCTGCCTTCTCCTGCCCTACCCTCACAGCACCCCACCTTCGAAGATTAGTCATGGGCTTCTTTCTGCTGTTGGCACCAATGATGCCACCTTGTGGGCATTCCTCCCGTTCCTGAAAATAACACCGCATCACAGAGAGCTGCGGGCCAGCCTTCCTGATCCTGGGAAACATGCTGCCCCGGAGCCCCGAGGGCTATTTCTAGCAGCCCACCCCCGCCCACGCCGCGGCCCCCGCTGCACCGCCCCAACATTTTTTTCCAAGGTGCGGGCCGGCGCCGGCGTGGTCGCTGGAGTTGAGCAATGCAGATCCTCGTCAGCTTTGCCCGGCTTCAGCCCGGGGAGGCACAAATCGCTTCCAGGAGGTTTCGCATCTGATTAGCGTGAGCCAATGAGAAACCTCGAAAGAGGCAGTGGTTGCCAAAAGAGCAGATGTGTCTGAAGCCTGCATCAGTTCATCTGGTGACCTCCTGAAATCGGTGAAAGATTTATATTGCTAATTATAGACTTTTCCCCCCTTAATTTAGTCATCCTTCTCTTCATTAGAAAAGAAAAAAATACAGTTCCAGGTTAAAATCCAATGCTACTTTAGGAAGGGTGTCATCACACGACTTAGTGACTAAACCACCAAACCACCACCATCATCTTTAGCCGTTTTTGCAAACCACAATTCAGGCTTTCTAGAGTTAGACTGGCAAAACACACAACACACCAGACACACACACAAACGCAATTTACAGAGTTATACCAAATTAAAGACTCAGCACAACAAAAAACAAATGTCCTTCAGTGGGAATTTGATGTTCACTGTAACTTAGAAGTTGTAAAAATAAACCTGGTTGCCTGGGAATGTAAGTGTTCATCAAATAATTCCTATCCAAAGAGAGACCTATGAAAGAAATCAGATAAGTAGGTAGGCCACACTACAGTTGCTTAATTGTTGAAAGTATTTGATTTTACAGTTAAATATTTAGACCACAGATATTTTCTTCTTCTACAAGAAAGAAAGAAAGGGGGAGGGAGGAAGGAAGAAGGAAAGAAATAGAACAAATCTATAAACCTGTCCGGAGTGGGCTGCCTTATCCATGATTCACCGGCTTGCCTGTGGGATTGATGTACATGGACCCAAGTCTTCTGTAGTCGCTGCTATGGGCCCCATCAAAATGAAAACAATTTCCTGCCAATTTACCTTGAAAAATAAAAACACACATTTTCTGTGTCTCTCAAACAGCTTTAGCCTCCAAAATCCATGTAATGAACAGCAACAAAACAATTGTAATTCACTCTTAGCCAGCGAATTTCCTCTTGCATTAATTAATGTACAGTGGGCCCTAAATATATCTTCCCGTGTTCACTGCAGGGCTGGACGTCCAGAGACAGCAGATGGTCTGAATGCATTTGTAGAAGATCCACATCGAGTCAGGAATATTTTCAATTATTTTGACAAAAGTGTTCTTGTTGTATCATCTCAAAAATGACGTTGGAGTCATTTCTTCTGGACAATTTTTTAAAATATTAAGCAGAAGCAAATGAGCCAAGGGTTTTTATTTTACTTTATTTTTTTCCGATGTTAGCACTTGAGTCACTTTGATATTACATTAAAGTTAGTAGATATGGATCAGAAAGTCTACATAGTCTTTATGCCGTGATCAGTTTTAGATCTTTCTGGGTAAAGGAAATCAACACATGCTATTGGCAAGAATCCCTCAAGGAATGCCATGGGTGACTGTCTGGGTCCCACACAGACCCAGATATATAAAAACTGAACCCAAATGGCCACATGGAGGCCCCAAACCAATTATTTCCCCGATCCAGGAAAATCTGTTGTCAGGGGCTTGATTGCATATGAAAGGAATGTTGTTTTGTTTCAAAACCAAAGATTTCCGACAAGACAGAGCATGAGCTTTCTGAAAGGAGAGATCTTTTTGTTTTTTTCTCACCAAAATGCTCAGACATAGCTTTCCTTTCAGCTAATTAAGCTGTTTTAAAGCAAACTGGTCAAACAGTGACATCTTAGTGGGGAGCCTTGGAGTCAATTGCACAATATAGAAGGCAGGACACTTAAAGGGTGACTTCTGCCATTGTTTTCTCCGGCTGAATGTTTTCTACTTGGTCAGTGCTGCCAGAGTGACCCCATACAATTGGGAGAATGTAAAGCCACTGGCCTCAAGAGATGCCATTAAGAAGGCAACCACAGAATAAGATTTCATGGTCAGAAGCTAAACTTAGCCTCTCCTACCAAGTCCTGATGCTTACAATATTTTATATGTATGTTTTCTTCCTGTCATTAGCATACTGTTAAAACAGCTAAATAAAATGAGAACATAGTCATTGGGAACTGCTTTATATAGTTATTCCTGTGTTCATGTAAAACGCAAAGCCTTTTTCATTAGAGAAGTAGTTGAGAATAAAGTCAGTTTCTAGAATATTGGTGGTTCCTTTAAGAGCAGGTATGGATTACCTAGAGCAAAGTTTCTCTTGGCTAAATACACAGTATAGATGATGACGATCTCCCCTGACAAATATTTTTTTGGTAGCAAGGTACAACACCTGTGGTTGAAATGGATGGAATAAATTTGGTGTTTAGACATCTACTAGGATTGTGCACATTTTCCAATGCTGAAAGAAAAAGGAAAAATTAAATTTTCTATAAATAGCTGTACTATTGTTGAAAATGCGTCTTCTTTTTATATCTTATATTAAACCCAAACACACTGAGTTAGTCAGTAGGTTGGAAATGAGTCTTTTAAAACTCTGGCAATGGTAAAGCAGTGCTCTTTCATTAACAGCAAATTATTCATTATTTCTTGCCAAGTAACATGAGGTTTTTACTAAACAATATGATTCTGCCCAATTACAATGAAAAATGTGTTAAGATAAGTGTCTTCCTATAGAGGTCAGATGTCACCTGTTTAGATAGGAGATATTCATGACAGAAGGAATTGAAGAAATTGCTGAAAAACAGAAGGAGGAATGATAACCAGTTCTTAACAAGAGATGTTGTATTTAAGTCAGTATTTATTTAAGAGGAAGCCTGTATTTTCCTTTGACTTTTAGAAATACTAAATGATATTTATTTAGTTCTATTTTCATGGAATACTGAAAATAAGTAATCCATAAAAATAGAACATCTTGATAGTAAGGAAAGGGGAAGATGATGACCAACACTTACTAGCTGTCTATTACTGAGAGAAGGGTTATTGAGAACGGTATTATTTGAGAGCATTGTTGCTTTGTGATTAAAAAAGAAGCTTCAGGAACTAAACTGCCCGGGGTTCATATTCCTGTTTCACCACTTCTCGCTGTGAAGCCTTTGGCAGGGTGTATAACCTCTCTGTTATAAGGTTTCCAAACCTGAGCAAGGAGGCTGACAATATACTACTCCACAGGGAGTCTTGTGAGCATTAAATGAGTTCAGTGGCACGTAAGAGTCACACTGTAAAAATTGGTAACTATTATTGCTATGTGCCAGCATCATGCTAAGTGCTTTATATACATTATATTTCATAATCATTACAGACATTCTATAAGGACTAGATCATCCTCTCCCTTCTAAGGCTGAGAAAGCTAAAGTTCATGGAACCTACTGAATTGTTCTACCATCACAGAGCACAGATTTTAATCCAATTCTCCAGACTCCAAAGTCTGTATTATTCCATATCTTACTGCTTATCAAATAAGCATCAACACAGATACTTTTGTTTGTTTGATAGTGAAAAATATAGAAAAGTAGTAAATAAACACTCAAAATACTATCTTCATGGAGCAGCACTCAACATGTTAATAGACTGTCTTTTCCTTTTTACATAAATGAATTACACAGCATGCATGGTTTGTGTACATCACAAATATCTTTTTATGTGGAAAGGAATGACTTGGCCATATTTATACAGCTATGCTGTGGAAAAACGTACCCCAGGGATGGGGCTGCTATGGGAAGTAGTTCAGAAGTACAGGGAAATGGAGAATTTGAGTAGTTTTTAACTAAGTACTGACACTGTCCAACAGTATGAGATAATACCTGGTCCCAGAAGGAGGCAACTCAGATGGGACACAGGTCTACGTTGCAAGTTGTCTCCTGCTCTCCATCCTCAGTACTGGGCTCCTGTTATAGAAAAGATGGTGACTGACAAAGGAAGACCAGCCAGGTCCCCACCCAGCCTTGAGACATTCTGCCAGAAAGGCTGCTTACATCAATCAGGCAGGGGAAAGAAGGTGGTGGTTAGAACCAGGCAGCCCTGGGGACAGATTCTCTTTCTGCCAGTGTCTAGTTATCTTGTGGCTTTCTTGTCTGAATCACTTTTAGCCTCAAAAATCTGGAATAATAAATTTGGTTGTGATGATCAGAAAAGATCCAGTGGGCCTTCAGCTGCCTGAGCCCCAAGCACCGCTGGGCCAGGAACTTCGGTGAGCAGGGGGTGCCCAATCTGAAGGCCCCAAAACACAACCACAGACACAGTTAGAGGGCACGTTGAAGACACAGGATGACTTTCTGGGATATAGAAAAGCAAGCATTAGAGCCAGTTAGTACGTGAGAAAAGGTTTTGTCAGGGAGATCAGCAAAATATTGAGTTGAACCCTAAATACTCAACAAGTCCTCAGCTAGGCCCCCTGTGAAAGGGGGCGGTCAGAGACGGGAGACCCCCAGGCAGCAGAGCAGATGCTTTGAGTGCCAACTAGACCACTCCAGGTGCTATACGTGAGGGCCTTGCCCTCATCCACTGTCCAGATGACCACGGGAATCTATTCATCTCTGGAGAACAGGGCCATCTCCAAATTTAGGGGCCATGAGTCATATTTCTATTGCAGGTGCCTCAATTTGCAAGAAACTCAAGTCTATAGAGATATCCAAAATGACATACGAGGTATTTTATTATTTTTTTTATTTCAATATAGCTGATTTACATTGTTGTGTTAGTTTCTGGTAAACAGCAAAGTGATTCATTTATATGTGTGTGTGTGTGTTCTTTGTTAGATTCTTTTCCATTATAAATTACAAATTATAAAGATATTGAGTATAGTAGGTCCTTGTTGATTTTCTATTTTATATATTATAATCTGTATATTTTAATGAAATAGCTGCTAAGATAATGATGTCTGAGTAGAACACAGGAACTTTTGACTTTAGAAAATTAAACACAGAAGGCCTTGCACACATAGAAGATTTCCAACCACTCGAGGAATCAGGGATTGTAGCAGTCTTCATTTGGTTGAGTCATGGAAGATAGAAGGTAAGCAGAAGCCTACTATTGAGTAATAGAAAAATTTCTGATGTTCTTAAGTACACCCAACATAATATTTACGGACATAAAGGGACTTCCTTGGTGTTCAAGTGGTTATGACTGAGATGCAGTTTTGATCCCTTGCTGGGAAGCTAAGATCTCACATGCCTTTTGCAAAAAATCGAAACATGAAACAGAAGCAATACTGTAACAAATTCAATAAAGACTAAAAATGGTCCACAAAAAAAAATCTTTTAAAAAATTGGGGGGCATCAGGAATCACCAGGGGAAAGATTACGAAATACAGGAAGGTTGAAGCTACCAGCAGTTTGCTACACTGGGGCTGAGTAAACTGAGAGACAGCAATCTCTGTGTTCACCAGGTCTCAGTCACAAACACAGGAAAAAGCAGCAGCCAAAGAACAAGGCCTCCTTTAAGGACAGAAGGAGGTCTGTGCAAGGGCACAGTTGAGTCCTCCAAAGCCTGGCAGGCAGCAGAGATGGTGAGATGAAGGCTCTTAGCAAGGATGCTATTCCCAGAGGCATGGGCAGAGTTAAGGGAGAAACAATGGACAGTGAGGCACCCAGAGACTGGCAACTTCCTTCCCACAAAGCTAAAGGGACCAGAGATGATGAGCCAGAGCCAATGGAGAGCTGGGGTTGTGTCAGCTGCCATCATGGAGGCACCCAGCCAGGGATACAGCACTAAAGCAGGGAGGGAGCAGGGGAGAAATGCCCCCACTTTTCACCTTCTGAACACTGTGTTCCCATTAACTGAACCAACAGAAGGCATCCAGCCAGGAGGCCTAGGAGATAAACTCTGCAGGGATCAGGCTCCCAGGACACACAGGAAAGCAGACCAAGGCCAAGGTGGGGGCCAGGGGTGAAGACAAGCACACACCAACCAGACACCTCCTCCCATTTCAATGTGAGGGCGAGTAAGCCCCTCTTCCTTAACTACACAGATACCATGTAAGGGAGGAGCACAAGAGCTTCCAAAGCAGTGAATATTTACCAAAGAGACAAGTCACTTAAAAGTGAAACTTAATTGCTCGGTCGTGTCCGACTCTTTGCAATCCCTGCCAGGCTCCTCTGTCCATGGAATTCTTCTCCAGGGGATCTTCCCAACCCAGGAAACTGGGTCTCCTGAACTGCAGACAGATTCTTTACTATTTTGGGGGCTTCCCTCATAGCTCAGTTGGTAAAGAATCCATCTGCAGTGCAGGAGACCCTGGTTCAATTCCTGGGTCAGGAAGATCCTCTGGAGAAAGGAAAGGCTACCCACTCCAGTATTCTGGCCTGGAGAATTCCATGGACTACAGCCCATGGGGTCGCAAAGAGTTGGACATGACTGAGCGACTTTCACTTCACTTCACTTCACTTCTTTACTGTTTGAGCCACCAGGAAAGCCCACAAGTCGCTTAAAGAAAGTCCTTAAATTATTGAAAGCGGAATGAAGTTTGCTAAAATACATTTTATTTTTCTCTCTATCCATTGGGTCATTGTAATGAAAATTAGATCAATTACTTAAAAAAAAAAATAAGAAGCATTAATAAATAAGTTACATTTTCACTTCATAACATGAGGAAATTTTTTAATCTTCTCCACTTTACACTATGCCCTCTATTTCCAAAAGCAACTGAGCTGACTTAAAGATGAAACATGGCAGAAATGTCCCAATAGAGACAGAAGGAAGAGATTATTTCAGACTCCTGCTGTGAGCAAGCAAATCTTAGTCATTGGTTGATAAGTCACTGACATCTAAAATGGTAATATAGTACATTGAGGTCCATCCTTGATTATTTAAAATAAAAATATAGTTATTTCAGGAAAGGAAATAATTTCTGAAACTCAGTACAAATGATAATTATCACAGGGGATCTTCTATAAAGTGTATCCAGTGATATGTGGGGGAAAAAAATCTCTCTTCAGGTTTTCTGAGATAATGAAGCCATGCTCAAGCACAGTATAATTCTGGATGGTTTCACAGTTTCTGGCCTTCTGCTTTTGTCTCCTCCAAAATGTCTTATATCCTTGTTTCACTCCACAAACGTTTCCTAATTTCTTCTGTTAGGAATTATAATTCCTAATTCCTATAATTCTGTTAGGAATAAAAACAATGACTGTTTTTAGCAATGACCCGCAAGCCCTTCCTAGACCATGAAGATCAGCTTATCAGAAGGCCCTGCTTCATGCAGACTCAGCATCTATCCTCATCTGGCTTCTCTCTGAATATCCCAAACATCCAAATGTGATTTTACATACCTTTGTCTAACCCTTCCTCTCCTAAATTTAATCATTCCAAAACAAAATGTTTCCACAAGTGTCATGCTAACATTTTCCAACCTGCCATCATAATCTTAACTGAACTCTTCCATCAAAGCTATTTTACAACTGCATTCTCTTTGGTATATATCTACATTACATTTGTTGATGTATGTCATCTCCCTACTTTATTATAAACTAAAATATCTGAGGACAGAGACAGCATCCATGTTCACTATTTTTAAGACAGCAAAGGCTAGACACTTAAGAGATGGCCAAAAACTTTATTAAAATAGAGAAAAATGCATTAATAATTCTATTGGGAGGAGAATGCATGCTTTCTTATTTTATTAAAAATTTTTTTGACATCCAAAGGAAAATACCTGAGTTTCAGCAAGAAATTTGCTTAAAGCAATGATCTTGTTTGTGTGTTTCTCTTTTCAACCATTTTCCCAAGTCTCAGTTAAATGTTAAATATGTGATTGCAATATTTCCTTCTCCCCACAACACACACACACACACACTCAAACCAGTAGCCTTTCTAAAAAGATACCTGAAGCCAGCACAATTAGAAACCTGACATCAGTGAGCTTTTAGTGAAAAGAGGCATTATTTGGAGATTCATGCCTAATCATTTTTTGGTTTGCAGCAAGAACTTTGAAGGGTGACTCCTGGTATGGTTTCCTGGCCACTTGCTACTTTTCCTGTGTAGTTGCATGTTAAACATGATGACTTGCTGTATAGAAGCCATGTGTTGTCATAATGTAACATCATTAAACAAAGTGTTTAGAGCAGTTTTAGCTGAGCCAGAACATGAACAACAAAACCCGCCAATTACAGTGTCATTTTGCATAGTTGTTAAGGTTTCAAATGTCTCCAACTTTTTCTGGTAGGCCATATTGAGCGTGTCACAGTGAACATCTGAGACAACGATTTGCTAGGCAATGTGCAATCCTCGCTCCTTTTTTTAATATCAGAGAAGAAAGAGTTCTTTATAATAATTTGGCTCAAATGTCTACACACATTGCTCCAGCGTCTGTAGCAGCATGTGTTTCTAGGATTGTTCTGGAAGAGAAAATGCAGAAACAGCAGGGAGCAGAAGATAAACAGGCAATCCGTGACTCATTAAAACCAGCACTGGTAGCCAACATTGTGGAGTGTGTGAAGACCCCAGATCCAACTCGCCTATAAACTTTTTTTACCAGCTGGACTTAGCATCTGTCAGAGTTTGGAAGGAGAGATAATCTGGTACAAATGATTTCAGTGTGTCGCATTTATTAACCTGCCACCTTACATAACTCTGCTGATTGGGAACTCAGGGAAATGTTTGAGCAATGACACAGCTTATTGTTGGAATGTTACAACTTCAGTAATAAAGACGCAAGTTGCTATTTTACAAAAAAAAAAAAAAAAACTATGAAGACCACAGAGCAATTGGAAAATGATAATGAAGCCAAGTTAAAAAGCATCACAGTCTTGAGAAATGTACATGCCAGAAGAATAATTGAAATTCAGTTTGGATTTTGATCCCCTTCGATTCTTTACATCAATTAGGCAGGAAAAGTGTTTTATTTTTTAATAGTTGTCACATTTGTTACACAGCTCTGATATAAACAAATGCCAAACTGGGAGCATTATCGCATCCTTTTCCAACTACTTACTGTTTTAAATGAGTGATTCACTTCTGTTGTCAAATCCCTGACAATTGCTAGAAGGGCATTTTCTGTTTATTTAGCGTGTTCACAACAGAACTGGAGGGAGAGTATAGGCGGCTTCCGACAGAACCCACGTCCGTTTTTGTCTTTAACAGCTTTGCCTTGGCTCGCTGCTCGTTTAAAGACAAAGAACATTACCCTTGAAGTCAAAAATCACACTAGATAACCTGTTCCCTTTCCATTCCTGGGCTTGGATTGACTTCCTTTTTGCCTCAAAGTTTGTTTATTATTTGATCAATAGGAGAAAAAACACCCCAGAGCCATTTTCCATTTCTTATCCAGTATATGCCAGTCATTTCAAATTAATGGAGATGTTCACACTTTGATACAAAATTTGCACATATCAGCTTATAAAATATGGATAAGCTGGTTTCCTATAACAAAATATAGCCCTGCCGTTTCAAAAAATGAAAATTGCAGAGACTTTGGAAAAATATCAGCGGAAGGAATGCTTCATGTTTCACTATGGTTAGCCTATTATTTGTAGTTTTGAAACTTTATTGGTCCCCAATCTAATCTTTCCTGAGTATAAAAACATTAACATATGGTTTAACACAGCACAGGGCTGGAAAGTCCATATCCCAAAGGCACATTGTATGCAGGGTGACATTCACACTAAATATCATCCCTCAGGGTCTGTACTCCATTTTACCTGGGATTGGAGAGCCATGAAATGCCCGGAAAAGTTGTTCATGAGTCTGAACCAAATGGTGCACAGTGTACTGAGATGCTAACAGTGTATGCTGCTGCCAAAGGTTGTGGCTCAAATGTCTCTCTAAGTAACATTAAAAATCTGCTGCTTCATGCCTATGAATTTCAATATTTATAGCATTCAATAAAACGGTCCACTGTCAGATAGAGATGTGCCACTGTGCACTCTCCGAGCAGATGGACGGCAATATGGCACATTTACATGGACCAGCTGTGGAGCGCAGAAAGGGATGCTGGTCAGAGGCAGGGTACAGGCCCCACATCTGGAATTCGAACCGGCCATCCGCGGTACCCATTGTAAAGTTTCCTTCCGCAGGACGAGCTCTGATTTAGAGCCGTTCACTAGTGTGCCTTAAACTGCATCAAGAGTCCTCATTAACACGAGAGACTAGAGGGAGGTGAGGGCCTGGATCTCCTCTGTTGGGCATCTGTTAGTCTGTGCATGGCACTCTGTACTCGCTTTTAGACGCACCCAGGGGAAGATTCTCTCATGCATGATGCAATGTTCTCTACTTAACTGGTTTTATACCAAAAGAGAGGTTTTATCATAAACAGAGCTACTTTATTTTCACGCTCCCTTTTCAAATAGGTCAGAAAACATATCCTCAGAGAAAGGACAATCCCTAGGACATTTAAAAATTTAGTAGAAATGTCTTATTTTTTTTTTCAAGTTTCAAATGAAATGTTGTCTTATTTGAGGTAGACTGGATTCAGTTCAAATGCAAGGTAAGAAATTTCTGAAATGTAGCATGCTCTTAGACTAGTTCTCTTCACTGTAGTATCACTATTCAGATAATCAAAACAATACTTTTGTGTAGTTAGATCATTCAACTGACTTGACAGAAAGATAAACTGCTCCCAACAGATTTCAAATAGAAACAAGAAATGGTTTGTTATGTAAAAAGTACTCTTAAGAAATAACACTCTAGTTTATTTTCATAAAATATTTTCCCTTTAGAGAAAATTCTACTCTCACGCTTTCCTTTTGTAAAACACTTTTCTCCACATTTTTCAATTATTAACTTTAAGATTTACTTGGTCTTCCGTGGCTTGATCTCTTGAAAAGTGGTGGTTCATTTATACCTTCATAACTTGATGATTCCTTTCCTATGACAATCTCTCACATTTATTTCTACCTTCCCTTACTCCCAAGAGAAACACAGATATTTTAAGAAAGTGAGTGAATACAACTAGTCACCAATTGGGTATGCTAATTTAATCATGTAATTTGTAGATATCTTAGAGCTTTGTTATTGCGTAATCATTTCCTTTAAAATCTAAAATAAAATTCCTTTTATGCAATTTGACCTCAGTATTTAAAAACTTTTTGGTTAGAGCTGTCAAAGAGGTTCTAAGGGATAATTGATTTCCACCTAGAGGATTCTTTACCAGCTGAGCCATAAGGGAAGCCCAAGAATACTGTGATGGGTAGCCTACCCCTTCTCCAGGGGTTCTTCCCAACTTGGGAATCAAACCAGGGTCTCCTGCATTGCAGGGAGATTCTTTACCAACTGAGCTATCAGAGAAGCCAAGTAAAAAGCTAACAGATTAAAGTACTCAGGTTGATTAACTGATGGATGATTGATTGAATGGTGTAGTGTGTTAGTAAGTAATGAATGACTGAATGTCAACTGAAGACATAGCAGCTAAAGTGATGATTCTTTATGATTTGTCATTGTTTAAGACAGTAAACACATGACTATGACTTGTCCTGTGTGGCACATTCCTTAAACTCAGAACCATCTATAAGAAGGACGAAGTGATGAGAAGGAACTCAGCCACACTGGACACTCAGAATTGTAGCAATAAAAGGTTTGGAACTATTAAAAAGAAGAGTGGGAAGAGTGTTTGGGTCATGAAGAATGAGCACAAGTTGGCAATCCAATATAATATGCATGATCATAGCAATTTCAAAGAATTCAGTGAGGGAATATTTTAATTTTTCTGTTGTTTTCAACCACAACTCAACTTCTGATTGGTAATTCAACACCCCAAAGATATCACTTTCTTACTTCAACAGAAAATGGCAATATTTAGCCCATCCCATACCCCCTCATAACTGCATGGATTGTGTATAAAACATGTGATAATTCTGAATGGGAACGTGGTCTTCCAACCAAGGGATGTATAGAAAGCAAAGTGAATGTGAAGCAAAGTGCGACTAACATGATATGAAAATTTTCAAATGGCTACCTCCATCTACAATAGCTGCCTCCTTTCCTTTGAGATGGATACAAGCTTTACCAACACAAATAATCCCATCTCTGCGTGTCCATCAGGCAGACAGAGTTCCAGCATGGTGTTGTCTGGCTCAATGTGTGCTCGTCACGGACTGCTGAATGCCCGACTTTTCCCATCTTGTAGGAGAATTCCACTCCATTGCTCCTGACAAGAGACAAATCTATTTATGCATCCTGCTTTTGGTTTTGAAATATTCAGGGAGATAAGCTTTCCTATGATATTTTTTCAAAAAATTAAATTAGAAAGGCAATACTTAAAAAATTTTTTTAAATTTTATTGAAGAACAGTTGGTTACAATATTGCATCAATTTCTGTTGTACAGCAAAGTGACTCAGTTGTACACATATTCTATTACACATTCTTTTCCATTCTGGTGTATCACAGATATTGAATATAGTTTCCCATGCTCTACAGTAGGATCTTGTTGTTTATCCATCTTATATATACTAGTTGAGGAAGACAATACTTCAATAACAATTAAATGGCTATAAAGGATGGCACAATTCCATGACCCTGTATAAAAGCAATATTAAGACATCAGGTAGAATGCATGTATTCTTAGCTTTAAAAAATGTGTGAGTGTGAGTCTGTGTGCATGCGCTTGTGTGTTTTTAAGGAACCATAATATAATAGAGCTTTAAAAAGAGGTGTATCTTATTTAATAATTTGTGATGTTAATTTTAAGTTTGGCAATGAAAGAGAAGAAAATCACTTAGAGAATTTTCTGTTAGAGTTTGTTTCAAATTCCTAAACTCCTGAAGATGAGAAGGAGTTACAAATCCTGAAAGGGGGGACTAACCTTGTGGTATTAAATTAGAATTGGAATTAATAAGTTTATGTTGTTGTCCAGTCACTCGTTTGTGTCCGACTCTGCGACCCATGGACTGAAGCATCCCAGGCTTCCCTATCCTTCACCATCTCCCAGAGCTTATTCAAACTCATATCCATTGCGTTGGTGATGCCATTCAACCATCTTATCCTCTGTCATTCCTTTCTCCCCCCTGCCTTTAGTCTTTCCCAGGATCAGGTTCTTTTCCAATGAGTCAGTTCTTTGCATCAGGTGGCCAAAGTATTGGAGCTTCAACTTCAGCATCAGTCCTTCCAATGAATATTCAGGACTGATTTCCTTAAGGATTGACTTGTTTGATCTCCATGCAGTTCAAAGGCCTTCTCCAACACCACAGTTTAAAAGCATCAATCTTTGAGGCTCAGCTTTCTTTATGGTCCAACTCTCACATCCATGCATGACTACTGGAAAAAGCATAGCTTTGACTAGATGGACCTTTGTTGGCAAGATAATGTCTCTGCTTTTTAATACTCTGTCTAGGTTTGTCATATCTTTTCTTCTAAGGAGCAAGCACCTTTTAATTTCAAGGAAATTCAAATTCAAATTAATTTCAATTTTAATTTCACCATCTGCAGTGATTTTAGAGCCCAAGAAACTAAAGTCTCTCATTGTTTCCATTGTTTCCATATCTATTTGCCATGAAGTGATGGGGCCAGATACCATGGCCTTTGTTTTATAAATGTTGAATTTTAAGCCAGTTTTTTTACTCTCCTCTTTCATTTTCTTCAAGAGCCTCTTCACTTTCTGCCTTAAGGGTGGTATCATCTGCATATCTAAGGTTATTGATATTTCTCCCAGCAATCTTGATTCCAGCTTGTGCTTCACCCAGCCTCGCATTTCATGGTTTCAAAATATATACCTAGGGATAGAAGTAAATATATAAGTGGTAAATTCATGGTTTCAAAATACATACATAGGGATAAAAAAGTAAATATGGATACAAAAGTATGTGTAGGCACATATTCATACATTGATGAATTCCCTAACTCTACTTACTGAGAGAGCCTAGAAGTCATAATACCCATAGCAAAGAGCATGCCTAGGACCCTGACTTAGCTTCTAATTCCATTCTCCACTAAAAGGAGCCAGGGCTCCTTGGAGGGGTCACTGATTCTGGGGCTGGGGAAGGGAAGGACCAGATGAGCCTGAAACATCTTATGTACCAGAAAGCTGGAAGCACTCAAAGAATCCAGGGACATCTGAAAAGGACACAGGAGCCAACTTGATGGAGCTCCCATTGGCCAAACTCAGGACAACTTGAGTACTTAAATGAACAAGGATCATAACATATTAAGACACTGAATAAAATAGAAAATCATGATAACATATAGATAGAAATAAATGAATACATTTGAAGTTTGTAGGTACAAAATAATCACAAAATGTCCTCCACCAAGTATTTATTCATTACCAAGAGGGACAAGATTAACTTTATAGTGGAGAAGACTGGCCACCATCACCTAAACCAAAGTGACCTTCATCAGTGATGGGACAAATTGAAATCATGCATCTTAATGGGAAAAAGCATCACCACTTCTGTGACATTGTTGTCTGACAAATATCACCTGAATCTAATCATAATGAAACACCAGACCAAGCCAGACTGAAGGATGTTCGACAAAATCAATGGCCTGTAATCTTCAAAAGTAGCAAGGTCATAAAAGTGGAGGAAATACTGAGGAATTTTTCCAGGCTAATGGAGACTAAGTCAAAGAAAGTGAAATTGCTCAGTCGTGTCCGACTCTGCAACCCCATGGACTGTAGCCCACCAGGCTCCTCCATCCATGGAATTTTTCAGGCAAAAGTACTGGAGTGGGTTGCCATTTCCTTCTCCAGGGGATCTTCCTGACCCAGGAATCAAACCAAGGTCTCCCGCATTGCGGGCAGATGCTTTACCATCTGAGCCACCAGGGAAGCCCCATGGAGACTAAAGAGATATGATAACTAAGTGCAAGATGTGATTCTAAAGAGGTACAGCTTTTTTTGATACTTATTTTTATATATTTGTTTGACTGTGCTGGGTCTTAGTTGCAGCTTGTGAACTCTTAGCTGTGGCATGTGGGATCTAGTTCCCTGACCAGGGATCGAACTTGGGCCCCTTGCATTGGGAATGCAAAGTTTTAGCCACTGGACCACCAGCTAAGTCCTACTAACAGATACAGTTTTCAAGAGACATTTTTGAGGAAAAGGTGAAACTTGAAAGCATCTTGAATGTATCCATGTTAACCATCAGATTCTGATGGTTGCATTGCATCTATGTTGAAGAATGTCCTTGTTTATAGGAAAATCACGCGTAAGTATTAAAGGATGACTGATCATTAGGTGGGCAGCTTGCTCTAAATGATTCAGGGTGAGGGTGAAGTTCTTTATTCTGTTTCAACTTCTCTGTAAATTGGTAGTTTTTCAAAACTAAACAAAATATTTAATACCTGTGCATGAGCATTACCTCCAGAGAGTCTGGGTCAGTTTGAGGTGGGATCCAGGCACACGCATTTTCTAGAAGCTCCCTAGTGTATCCATTGTGCAGCCAAGGTTGCACAGAGTTGATGTCTAGGTCCATCAGCCTAGACAGTAAACCAACCCTCTCACTTTATGAAAGATGCCAGGCCAAAGATTGTGCAGCTGGCCGAACGGCCTCCAAAACTCAGGTTTTCAGATTTCTAGTTGATTGATTCATTCATTTGATTGATATAATATTTACAAGGCCCTGTGCTAGATATTTTGGACAAAACAGTAAAACACTTGTGTTTGTGATAGTAATAATGCCTTCTCTTACGTAAGATTTTATTGCTTGTAAAATATTTCAATATTTCTTTCAGTTGTCAAAGCAATTCACTTGAGTATCATTACCTCAGTTTTATAGACAAGGAAACCAAGATTACAATGAGTGATATCCTGTGTCAGGGCCAGGACTTGGGTCTGCTGACACCTAAGCCAGGGTTTTCCTACCACACTCCACTAGTTTAACAGAAGACAGCAAATGTTTAATGTCAGATGAGTAATAAAGAGCCATAGGCATTCTGGGAACAGATAAGAACTTGAGGTCCCTCCACACGCAGTATTGGAAAGAACTTCATAAAGGAAGCAAGATGTAAGCTGCAAATTCAAAGCTAGCTCAGTAAGTCCATCTAAGCAGATAGAAAAGTAGTCATTCTAGCTGGACAAACAGGGTATATAAGCAGAGGGCAAGAAGCAAAAAGCTCCTGGTCTCGTGGGAGATAGTGATAAAGCAGTAGTTTGGGTAGAAGAAAGAGTTCACATCAGAGAAAAATTCCTATCAAAAAGTTTCTATGAGCAAAGACAGCACATATTTTTAGATAGTTCACAGCTTCCAACAGGCAACTACAAGTTGACTCCATGAAAACCTACCAGGGAGAAGCTGGTCACATCTAACTGCAAAGGAGACAGAAACGCAATCTCTAGCTACACAGTCAAGTACCCAGGGAAAGGGGGGAGGGGTGATTTTTGTCATGTTGGTACTGTCGGAAATCATAATTCAATGTGTGTACTTTAAACAGTTTCAGTTCAGTTCAGTTCAGTCACTCAGTCGTGTCCAACTCTTTGTGACCCCATGAATCGCAGCATGCCAGGCCTCCCTGTCCATCACCAACTCCCGGAGTTCACTCAGACTCACATCCATCAAGTCAGTGATGCCATCCAACCATCTCATCCTCTGTCGTCCCCTTCTCCTCCTGCCCCCAATCCCTCCCAGCATCAGAGTCT
>NW_011494770.1:3828758-3877079 GCF_000754665.1 Bison bison bison
TCAGGTGGTCTGGCATTCCCATCTCTTTCAGAATTTTCCACAGTTTATTGTGATCCACACAGTCAAAGTCTTTGGCATAGTCAATAAAGCAGAAATAGATGTTTTTCTGGAACTCTGTTGCTTTTTCCATGATCCAGTGGATGTTGGCAATTTGATGTCTGGTTCCTCTGCCTTTCCTAAAACCAGCTTGAACATCTGGAAGTTCACGGTTCACATATTGCTGAAGCCTGGCTTGGAGAATTTTGAGCATTACTTTACTAGCGTGTGAGATTAAGAAGCTGCAAAATAAATATCTCAAAGGAGCTGTTAAACAGCCTGGTTTTTTTATTTTCCTCTAGGGAAGAGGTTACATCCTATATACTTAAAGGAAGTGATAAAGTCCTATGTTCAAATAATTCACCATTTTTCCATTTGACTTGCAGCCCAACTCAAGACTTAAATAACATCAATGATATTATTAAGATCTAAGAAGTCACCTCTGATCTACAGATCACACACTCGCATCCTACAGGTTGGAAGATGTTCCCAGACATAGTTCATTACTATGGTACAGCATATAACTTTTCCTGAACAATGAAGAAAAGGGAACATGACATTGACATGACACTGAAGTCGCTCAGTTGTGTCCTACTCTTTGCAACCCCATGGACTGTAGCCTACAAGTCCATGGGATTTTCCAGGCAAGAGTACTGGAGTGGGTTGCCATTTCCTTCTCCAGGAGATCTTCCTGACCCAGGGATTGAACCCAGGACTCCTGCATTGTAGGCAGACGCTTCACCGTCTAAGCCACCAGGGAAGTCCAAAAAAAAAAGGGAATTCTAACCAAAATACAAGACTGTCATTTCCACTTTGCAGCTGGGGCAGGCACTAAGTTCACCACAACCTCTGGCACAACCTCCTATCTTTCATCCACACTGCTCTGGACCTGGTCCTTAAACACACTGTGTTTTTAAGGCATGGATCATATATCATGTGACCAACCCACTCAAACCTTAGGTTCCACGTGAATTGTGGTGCCAAGAAATGCTGTCACGGGGAGTAGGGAAGTGGGGTATTTATTCTCCACAGGATTTACCCTTTCATGGGCTTACTTCCTCTTCACTGTTAACTGTGGATTTCTTTTTTATTTAATTTTTCTAACAATTTTTTACTTTATTTTTTGATACTCTTTACTATAATTTTTGCTAAGTATTGAGTTGTCACTTTAGATAAAAATCTAGATTCACTGAGACTGGTACTTTCCATCAATATTAAATGTAAGAACTATAGCCATATAGAGTAACATGAAGTAAAATTTTAGACAAATCTCAATAAAATTTGTAATTTTTCAGACAAATTACAGAAATTGAACAATTTTATACCTTCTCTAAGTTAGTTTTTAACATGCAGTCTCACTGACTCATTAAAATTAAAGCTTGCCTGATAAATTCTTGCTAAGTCGCTTCAGTCGAGTCTGACTCTTTGCAACCCTATGGACCATAGCCCACAAGTCTCCTCTGTCCACTGGATTCTCCAGGCAAGAATACTGAAGTGGGTTGCCATGCTCTCTTCCAAGGGATCTTTCCAACCCAGGGACTGAACCCAGGTGTCCTGCATTGCAGGCAGATTCTTTACTGTCTGAGCCATGAGGAAAGCCCAAGAATACTGGAGTGGGTTGCAGTGCCCACCTCCAGGGGATCTTCCTGGCCCAGGGATTAAGCCCGTATCTCTTATGTCTCCTGCATTGGCAGATGGGTTCTTTACCACTAGTGCCACCTGGGAAGCCCCTGATAAATTCTCATAAAGTCAAATGACGGAATACTGCCTCAGCAAACACACAAAACTGTACTCTTAAGCCAGAGGTAAATTATTTGTGGTTCTTAAGTCTCACTGGCCCTTATTATTGTAAATGCAATCAATCAGAAGAAAAAAAAATCCATAATCATCTCATATGAATCAGCATTACCATGTGTGTTATCAACGTATAACGACATGATTTTCAGCCAGGATTCAAATTTAGCACAATTAGAGGAATCATCAGGTAATAATTTATGTATCTGAAGAGTTTAGTGTTATGAACATGAAGAAATCTTCAGATGCCCAGGTAAAACATTGAAAAGGATGGAAATGGAACACATATTACTTGGAAATACAGTTTAAAGTATTTTTGCTGTTAGAAAAATTCAAGGAAGTTTTAAAAGTCTTTAAAAATAAACTCACTGAAAAAATGAATTCACAATGAAGCTTGGATAAAGAAAGAATAGAGATTGGAAATTCTGCCACAAGGATAAATATTGGCTAGTTGGGCATCCCTGATGGTTCAGTAATAAAGAATCCACCTGCAATGCAGGAGCCATAGGAGATGTGAGTTCTATCCCTGGGTCGGGATGATCCCCTGGAGAAGGACACAGCAACCCACTCCGGTATTCTTGCCTGAAGAATCCCATGGACAGAGGAGCCTGGCAGGCTACAGTCCATAGAGTCCCAAAGAGTCAGACACGACTGAAGCAACTTAGCATGCACGCACTTAATCTAGTCAGAAAATGGATTAATCTGAGTGCCTAAAAAAACAAGCTTTTTCTTTCCTTTATTGTTTTTTCCTTTGCTGTTGTTTTATGTAAGTAATTTCTTTTCTTTTCTTTTTTTTAACAGTCCCTTTGTCCAGTTTTCCTCTGAGTGAAGCAACAGACTGGACTGTAACTTAAACCCATCATGTGGGCCCAAAAGTTGTGATTTGGGCCAAATCCTTTGAAAATGTACTGATGCATTCATTCTCCAGAGCTCAGTTCAAACTCCACTGATTAAAAAGATTATGTTAAACAGAGTATTGATTCTCTGCTCCCCCTGAGCTGTCAGAACTCATCCTTTGCCCTTATAAATTTGAGCTAGTGTTTGGTTTTGTCTGGGAAGAGAAAGAAATAATATAACAAAAAACACACAGCGGAAATCCAACACAGCCATCATTAATGTGCTAAATTATTTCTAATATCTATCACCCCCCTAAGTCCATGATGACACTCGTTTAGCATAGCAGTAAAGCTGTCTTTATCTCCTGAGATAGAGCAGAGGAATGGCATTTGCATTTGACATCCACTGATAGAAACAAAACATTAAAATGCTATTTGGTAAGTCTGCAAAAGTGCAGGGGCGCAAAGTCGTCTTCTTTTTCAGATGTCGTTCCTTGCAGAGTCTCCATAAGAGAGCTCAGTAGGGTGTGACCATATTGCTCCCCGTGGTCATCATATGGTTTGCCCACGCAGACGCCGAATTGTTTTGTGGATGTGAAATATTGTACGTTACCCCGAGAGCCGTGGAGCCAGTGGAGCCAGGAGCTGTTGTTGAGACTGACAGTTACATTGTGTTCCTGAATAGTGAAACGGCAGAATCAAAAACACAAATGGACCCAGACAGAATGTCCTGACCTTTAAGAAAAAGCCTGATTGGATATGGTGTAAAACTTGCCTTCATCTCCCTCCATAATCCATTACACCTTTCTTAACCTACTTTCTCAGGGCAGACTGCTCACAGATGAGCTTCTCTTAAATTCTTTATATGAAATTATTTGTGAGGGGGAGGAGGAACCTAGGAGCACTCAGTAAGTAGCTACCTCTCCCAAGAGATTGTTTCTTGGCAGTTATTTTATATTAACACTGTTCAAAGACAACATCAGTGACAAATGGTGTTGTTTTTATTGATCTAAGCGTATTGACATTTATAACTGTACTTAAAAAATGAAGACAGATGCCCAGATATGGGAACGGATATATAATCAGCACTTCCAAGCAAATATCATTTAATTGTCTTTAAATTTATAAATCACTGTTCTCAGTCACTATTCACTGTATTGCCAACATCTTCAAGGAGTCTAACTAGAAAATAGCAAATGAGCAGAAGAGTAGAAAGTGGCTGATTTCTCATTCCTCTCTATAAATTTTTTTGTGGATTAAGCTTATAAAATAATTCTTTATGGTAAAACTTACTAATTGCTTGATAAGGGTTGATGTAACTTGTTTTTTTTCAATTTATATATGAGACTCTTAATTGTTACCATTTATAAGGTTGATGCTGTTCATGTGCGAAGATACACGTCATGAAATCCAGGGTCTTACACAGTCTGATACAAGTGCCACACGGTAAGTTGAGACAAAAGTCTTAGAGCACAACTGAAATAATTAACATTACTCATTAATAATTTATTTCTGCAGGCTTAGAGGGGGAAAGTGAAGTCAAATTTAGACCATTAGGAAAAGTGAATTTCAATACCCAAATAGTCCAGATGCATGTTTGCAGGAAAAAAAAATTCTTTATTCTTGCTAATAGATTTTTTTTTCTTTACATGTATTTTCTAATAATGTTGCCACTTAGCACAACCCTGTGGACACACAGCAGCCTTTTTAAGGCTTTTCTGTCTTTCTCCTCCTTTCTCCTATTCTTCTCCCGATTTCTAGGCTGCCCTTCTGCTAACAAAACCTCCTCCCTAAGTTAATATATTTGATATCAATGGTTTCTTACTGTATAAACGTTTACCACTTGTAGATTTGTAATATATGGTTTGAAATATTGACAAGATTATTACATGTATAGATAGATTTAATCTGTCTCAAAAGACACAGAGATTTAATGGTTCATCATACTTTATAACTCTGAACTTCTAAAAGTCTGATAATTTCACTGGCATTTTTTGCATCTCTGTTATACGAGAGGAAAGCCTCTTCTAACTCAATTAGCATGCTTAAGAATGGGTTTGGTTTTGTGCTCCCTTAAAGTCAAGTAAATGGATGCACGGCATGTCTTTATTTCAAAAATAAAGCTGAACAATTAAATCCCGTGTCTCTTTGCTCAGCTTTTGTCTCCCACTTGCTGCCTTGGGATGTAATGGTGACGAAGTCAGTTCACATCAAGCACTGTGGTAACAGGCATGGCAGAATTCCTTGTTTTTGCTCAATCAGTCTGTGTTCAAACTATCAGTTTGATTTATTTGTCCACATTGACCCTTATTCACCACTTAATTATCCTCGTATAATGTTTCAAGAGGCTCCTGACACAAGGAGAAAGACAATTGTCGATGTTCTGGGAAACAACTGTTGACCTGATGGGCCCAGATGAAGCCTGTGGGTCGAAGGTTGTTTGCTTTTGGAAGGACCCACATCTCATGCCTCGGAGCTGCAGCCGGAGCCACTCACTGTGGGTGCCAACGGCCTGCCCGTCAAGCTGTGAATCAGCTTATCAGAGTGTGCTGACCATCACCACAGAATGCTCCCAACATCTCGCTCCAGCAGTCTCTCAAAATTCCCTGATATGCTTAGGGTAGTATTAGAGGGAAGATGCAGAGCAAGACACCCTCGCAAACACACACACCCAGAGACACATATACACTGCACTTTGATGTCAGCAACATCTTTACAGGTATACATATGGCTACTGCTGTGAGTGGAAATACATTTTCTCACTTAATGTCTAAACAGGAAGGGTTTCAGAATCACAGATGTAAAATCAGAAATATTACAAACACTCATTTGCTTCATATTGTGACAAATCCCTAAGTCCCTGCTAGCAAATCATAGGAATTCTTACTTTATTAAAAAGCATATCTGTCTTTTACATTTTGCCAGAAACATCATAGATGGTGAGAAGTTTAATTTAAAATTAAGGAAATTCATTCAAAACTTTTGAAATCAGACAAATCTTCTACATCCAAAACCACTAAAATTTAAATGTAAATAAAATAAATGATAGCTGAAAACAGACAATAAATATTAAAATTTATAGAAAAATGGCACATAGAAATATGAAAGTGTGGTCTTATATTTATGAAGTGGTTTTCTATAAAAGTTTGAAATTCTTTTCTGGCAAATTGAGTCCATATTTCATTTGGCTCCATCATTGTATACATAAATGGTTTTTATAAAAACTTCCAACTCAGTTTGTCATTTTAATTTTTCACACATTTTCCTCTCATTTGGTATGTTCTCCATCTTATTAAATTTTGTCTCCATGGTTACCAATGTAAACTGACAGAATAAGTGTTTTTCATCAATTAAAAATATTCATAAATGCCATTTAAACCTAATATTTAGAAAATCACTCAGGAATTCATGATCTTATACAGCTTCCATTTGGTGGTGATTTTTACCTTTTTGAGTCTAAGACTTTCTTTCTCTATAATGAATATGTGATTTCTAATGTTGCCACACAGAAGCAATATCACAAGAATTGGATAAATTCCAGGCAACGTTTTCAAAATGAAAAACATCAACTATTTCTAAAAGCTACTTGGTAGGAATTTTCATTTCTATGTCTGGAGAAGTATTTTCAGAACCCCTTTGGCTTCTCGGGTACCTCAGACAGTAAAGAATCTGCCTACAATGCAGGAGACCTGGGTTCAATTCCTGTGTTGGGAAGATCCCCTGGAGAAGGGACTGGCAACCTACTACATACAGTAGGCTTGCCTGGAGAATCCCATGGACAGAGGAGCCTGGGGGGCTACAGTACATGGGGTCGCAAAGAGTCAGACATGACTGAGCGACTAACACTTTGTAACCAGAACGAAAGTCATCAGACTAGAAACATTTTGCCCACCCACAACCCTGACCCCTCACCCCTTCTGCCTGAGGAGGTCTGAAGTCTCAGCAGAGATGGTCTGGTGGCCAATGAATGACCTTCTATTTGATTCTTTGCAGAGGTGATTCTTTGCAGGTGTGGTCACGAATGCCTCACCCAGACCAGGCAGTAGCAGCTGCCATATTAGGAGGGCTTTCCTCCATGTAGGGTTTGAATCCGGGGTTCCCAGGAGTTCTTGTGGGGTTCAAGGGGTACACATCTGAGTGCATGTACTTGGGAGTGGGTATATCAGTGAGCTATAGCCTGGGTCACCCAGCTTTGAAATTTTTCTCCAGGAGCAAGGAATCCATATAAAGATTTTAAAGAGGGTTTTTGTTTGTTTGTTTAAATAAAACTTCTAACCATTGAATGGGCTTCCCCAGTGGCTCAACAGTGAAGAATTCGCCTATACTGCAGTTGATATGGGTTCATCCCTGGTCAGGGAAGATTCCCCTGGAGGAAGGAATGGCAACCCACTCCAGTATTCTTGCCTGGAGAATCCCATGGACAGAAGAGCCTGGTGGGCTACATTCCATGGGGTCCCAAAGAGTTAGACATGACTGAAGCGACTTAGCCACACATCCTCAGTAAATATTGAAGCCTTTCAGCTCTGGGATAACATAAGTCTAGAAATAAAGTTGTGCTTCTAAAGGGCTGAAGAAATGCAAAGAGACAAAGTGGGTGGGCAGAAGGAAGCTCTCAGGTGGAAAACGTGGCTATCCTGTCCTTCAGATCAGGGCACCATCCTTCCAATGGGTTCGGTCATTTGCTGCTGGAGAAATCACTCCACCTTTTCCTCTGGCCACAAACACATGGGACGGAGATGATGCTCAGTAAGAAAGCCAGTAAGGAGGTGAGGAGGTGCCCAGCAAGGCATTGTTTCAACATGGAATCCTGCTTCTCCCTCTGCTCTGGACTCCAATACCAAGACATTTTCACATCGTATTCCAATAGAAATGATGGAAATACAAACTTCCCTGAAAAAGCAGCCATCTTTAATTTTTTTTTATTTTATCTCACTCTTCCACTCTTAGTTCCTTTCCCCAGAGAATATTTTTTTAATCTGAAAAAAAATTTTTTTCAACTCTTATAGCTACTTATACCTGTTTCCTTCAAAAACAGATGTGTCAAAGTTGTACTTCCAACAGCTGAAGGATTCTCTGACAGACCTACTTTTGCATCTGTCAGCTTCATGCTGCTAGTGATTAAAAACAGAACACAAATGTAAAAGCAACCAGGAGGAGAAAGAGTAGGCAGGAGCCACAGAAGCAAGCACACATTTTAGTAAAAGTGCTTAACAAACTCCCACCAGCATAAACCTTTCCAACTAATTGAATAGTATGAACCTTACCAAGAAGGCATAGAACTCTGAAAATAATTCTAAATGTACCAGAGTATTTTGAGTTATTAATGATAAGGTTAGCACTTTGCTCCATTTGTCTTTTGATAGAATAAAATTTCAACAGACTAGTCTTTGGCCCTCCCTAAGACAAGTGGATAAGTAATATTTGAGAAACTTGCTTTGTTTCAGGAACTGTATGAAATGTGTTGGTAACTTGAAAGCTCAAAGACTTGACTTCCCTACTTAACACTAGTGTGCCCTCGCAAAGTTATTTTGTCAGAGACCCAGTTTCTTTATCTGTAAAATGGGAACTTCAGTGTTGGGCAAATAGAGTGAAAAGATCTAAATCCATCACCTAACTCACAGCTGCCACAAAGAATGTATTTTCCTTTCTACGTAGTGCAAGTGTGATCATCTTTTCAAGGCTGAACTAACACAGGCTTTGTTGTTGTTGTTCAGTCGCGAAGTCACCTGACTCTATGATCCCATGGACTGCAGCATGCCAGGCTTCCCTGTCCTTCACTATCTCCTAGAGTTTGCTCAAACTCAAACACATCCATTGAGTCAGTGATGCCATCCAACCATCTCGTCCTCTGTTGCCCCCTTCTCCTCCCGCCCTCAACCTTTCCCAGCATCAGGGTCTTTTCCAGGAAGTCAGCTCTTGGCATCAATGGCCAAAGTATTGGAGCTTCACTTCATCAGAAGCATCAGCCCTCCCAATGAATATTCAGGACTAATTTCCTTTAGGATGGACTGGTTTGATCTCCTTGCTGTCCAAGGGACTCTCAAGAGTCTTCTCCAGCACCACAGTTCTAAAGCATAGGCTTAGGGAAGGTAGTCAGAAAATTAACACAGGCCTGCTGGAATTTTAACCATGCTCTTTGCATGGTCCCATTTGTCTATGCTCCTCCCTTGATGGCCACCATAATAAGATGAAAAGTTAGCTACAACACATGTGTGTTTATGAGTAGATATGTTACAGATGGAGGTGAGGAATAGGAAGAGATAGAAAAATATGCTTGTGACCGGGTATCCTACCTCTCTTCTTGGAAGCCATGGGACATGGCAAACTCCTGACTGGAGGTGTTGGAAGAAAAACAATGGTACACAGTGTATTGGTTTAAGACAATGGTTCTGACGGGGCTGGGGAACATAGCGGGCATCTGGCAACGTCTAGACACATTTTTGGTTGTAACAATGGAGGAAGAGGCATTACTGTCACCTGGCGGCAGAGGCCAAGGCTGCAAAACATCCTACAATGCACAAGACTGCCACCTACAACAAAGAATTATCCAGCCCCAAGTGCCAGTAGCACCGAGGTTGAGACATTCTGACTTCAAGTGAAAACTCCAATAAGAAAAATCACCTTTTTCTCTGTAATGACATCTTTTTATAATACTCTTTTTATATGCTGGCAATAACACTTGGTGGAAGTTTGCTCACTACACAAATTCTGAATTGTGAGATTACAATGGTTCTGGGGGAGGATATTAAGCTTTTAAATACATGTAATATCTCTAATACTGGAATGAAGACTTCTCTGAAATAACTGGTATTTGAGTAATTGGTAAGTTGTAAATTGCAAATGATACTATAAAATCTTCAATGTTGGGCTAAAATAAAACAGTAAAATTTTCTTGCTATTTTTCTTGTTTCTGTTAGGAAATTCAGAATTCCTTGCCTTAGAGTATTTAGATTCTGGGGATTTATAACAAACCTAGCATCCAAAATAGATGAAGTGTCACAGAAAACAACACAAGATGAAGACATGAACTTAAGAACCTGCTAAATCTTACATGTTTAAGGTTCAAATGTTTTGTTTAAAGCTTGTATATTTTATTCAACTTTTTTCTTTCCTGTAAAGCACAGATACTGAACCCAAACAAGGTTATGCAAATAATATTGTACAGAGAACAAGAATAGATTTCATTTATGGTTTAGTAGCGTGTCAAAACCAAAATGAGCATTAGATGTACACTCATTTAATGAACTCCACAGTGTAAGCACCGCTAGCTTGCTTATTGAAAATCAACTACTCTTGAAGGAAAAAAATAAAGATTCTTCATTTCCTTATCTTACATAAGTCTTTTGAATACAAAAAATAAAAAGCATTGAGACTGAGTGTTCAGTAGAGTCTGTAACGTTGACCCCAAAGTTCAAGATTGCATTGTTATGTTTGAGTTTCTGTTGATGGCAGAGGGGCTGCTGTCTCCCAGAATATAATAAGAAAAATCAAGCTGTATTTTCGATGTCACAATTCTTATAAGCAAAATTTTAAATACACTTTTAATTAAAAAAAAAAAAGCCTATGAACCTGTAATACTTTCTGGTTGGAATGGACTGATGAAAAACCATTAATTGTTTTGTATGGAAAATTTATGACCGCAAAGTCAGTGTATATCAAAGAGTTTGGCCAAAGAACACCAATAAAGCATTCACCTACTGGGTTATGTTAAAACAGGGCAAGATAAAAGTAAAGTTAGTTCATTTCTTCCCATCACAACAAAAAGGTTGATGAAGAACATACTTGATATCAAACAGAGCTTCCTGCTGGCTTCAGTTACCTGAGAGTTTGGAGCCTGTGGTTTGAATAATGTTTTCCCTACAATAGAAATGACAGCAGAAGTGTGGAGAGACTGATGGGGCTTCCTGCAGGCTCAGCTTTTAGAGTTCAAACTCATTCTTTATTCTCAAGTAGAAACGATAACAAATGTGCAAATAAATAGTCACTGATCTTCTGATGTTCTTTTCTTGGTGCTGGGAATTACATAACAGTTCACTCAGCAGAGGTGAGCTAACTGCCTCAAACTGCATCCCAGAATTATATGCTTTCAAAAGAGCAAAGAATCATTTTTTTTTCATAATTTCACTGGAAAATAAATATCTGTTTATGAGGTTCCTGAAGAAATAGGGTTTAGGCAGCTGGAGCATTAACTAAAGATGCTTTGATGATGAAAAACATAAAACTTACAATACTAATAGACTTCATATACTTGCATAATTTCTAATGTTAATAACTATGGCTTTGGCTCCTCAATTCTAGAAAATATTTTGCCGTAATAAAAAAAATTTTAGTATAAAAGTTCAATATCAATATGAAATACAATACCTATACTAGCATTCATACTTTTTTCTAAAAGGACCCTTGGATATGAAAGAAGTATCTACTTGATTGCTCAGTAGTTGGCTACTATATAAACATTTATCTTATTTTCAAACACGTCAATAAAAGAACTTAAGACAATACATTTTATAATCTTATACCTTATCCTCTAACTGTATAGCCATTTAAACACAAATTATATTAATTATCAGTCCAATTTTTGAAATCTACATGTGTTTCTATGATCAAGCAGTTATGTTTCAAGTAATGCCCAGAGGGAAATACTTTAGCTTCTGATAAATTCGTCTTTAAGTTACAAGAAAGTGAAAGTCGCTCTGTAGTGTCAGACTATTTGCGACCCCGTGGACTGTAGCCTGCCAGACTCCTTTGTCCGTGGAATTCTCCAGGCATGAATACTGGAGTGGGTAGCCATTTCCTTCTGCAGGGGATCTTCCCAACCCAGGGATCTAACTCAGGTCTCCCACACTGCAGGCGGATTCTTCACCCTCTGAGCCACCAGGGAAGCCCGAGTTACAAGAAAAAGGAGACAAAATTCTGGCATGAGTCTGAGAGAGCAGTAATGAGTGACCACCAGAGGGCAGCATCCTCCAATGGCTGTGGGTAGGAGAGGGGAGCGAGACTAGGATGGAATCTGTGGTGGTTAGCTGCATCCACTTTCATACACTGGAGAAGGAAATGGCAACCCACTCCAGTGTTCTTGCCTGGAGAATCCCAGGGATGGAGAAGCCTGGTAGGCTGCAGTCCATGGGCTCGCACGGAGTCGGAGACGACTAAAGCGACTTAGCAGCAGCAGCAGCAGCAGCAGCAGCAGCTACATCTAGTTAGAAATTCAAAGCTTCATACTGTTTACTGATTTTCCCCTCTCCAAACCCAGAAATGTGAGAACAAGGATTTTTTTCCCTCCAACTTAAAAAAGTAAAAAAAAAAAACGTGAAAGAAATTCCAAAGTAGAAATAATAACACTATAGCACTTGCCCAGCACTGTTCTAAGTGCTTGATGTATATTAATTCATTTATTACACATAACAGCCTTGAAATGTGAACAATTATTACCCCTAATCTTATAGATGAGGAAACTGAGGCACAGGGAGCATCAGTCACTTGCTCAAGTCACACAATGGAGCTGGATTCAGACCAAAGCAGTTGGTTCCTGAGTACAGGCACTGGACATCTCTACTAGAACTAAGACTTATCAGAAAGCTCGCTTTTTATTTTGTATTAGGCCGGATCATTAGGCCTCTCTGATAAGCTATAAGTCAGACACTAATTTCTTCTCTATCATCTTGAAAGATACAATTCCATTTTTCTCTTCAGTTCAGTTCAGTCGCTCAGTCATATCTGACTTTTTGCGATCTCATGGACTGCAGCACACCAGCCTTCCCTATCCATTACCAATTCCCAGAACTTACTCAAACTCATGTCTGTCGAGTCAGTGATGCTATCCAACCATCTCATCCTCTGTCGTCCCCTTCTCCTCCCGCCTTCAATCTTTCCCAGCATCAGGGTCTTTTCAAATGGCAGGTAGCCAAAGTATTGGAGCTTCAGCTTCAGCATCAGTCCTTCCAATGAATATTCAGGACTGATTTCCTTTAGGATGGACTGATTGTATCTCCTTGCAGTCCAAGGGATTCTCAAGAGTCTTCTCCAACACCACAGTTCAAAAGCATCAGTTCTTCAGCACTCAGCTTTCTTTATAGTCCAACTCTCACATCTGTACATGACTACTGGAAAAACCATAGCTTTGACTAGACAGACCTTTGTTGGCAAAAGAATGTCTCTTCTTTTTAATATGTTGTCTAGATTGGTCATAGCTTTTCTTCCAAGGAGCAAGTGTCTTTTAATTTCATGGCTGCAGTCACCATCTGCAGTGATTCTCCATAATAATAATCCATTGGTACATTAAAAAAAAAATCATTCTGTATATCCTTGAAATCCACACTTTACAGGTGTATCTATCCTATTGCTGCTACTGCTGCTAAGTCACTTTAGTCGTGTCCGACTCTGTGCCACTCCATAGACAGCAGCCCACGAGGCTCCCCTGTCCCTGGGATTCTCCAGGCAAGAACACTAGAGTGGGTTGCCATTTCCTTCTCCAATGCAGGAAAGTGAAAAGTGAGAGTGAAGTCGCTCAGTCGTGTCTGACTCTTCATGACCCC
Organism: Bison bison bison; assembly: GCF_000754665.1. Lineage (NCBI taxonomy): Eukaryota > Metazoa > Chordata > Mammalia > Artiodactyla > Bovidae > Bison > Bison bison. Next base: position 3,841,960 of record NW_011494770.1, read on the forward strand.
ATGACTGCAGCCTTCCAGGCTCCTCCGTCCATGGGATTTTCCAGGCAAGAGTACTGGAGTGGGTTGCCATTGCCTTCTCCAGGACTTATCAAAGAGAATGAGGTCCATTTGGGGTTTTGAGTTTTCTTTTTTTTTTTTAATGAATTTATTTTAATTAGAGGCTAATTACAATATTGTAGTAGTTTTTGGCATACATTGACATAAATCAGCCATGGGTGTACATGAACTGTACACCCATCCTGAACCCCTCTCCCACCTCCCTCCCCATCCCACCCGTCTGGGTCATCCCAGTGCACCAGCCCTGAGCACCCTGTCTCATGCATCAAACCTGGACTGGTGATCTGTTTCACATATGATAATATACATGTTTCAATGCTATTCTCTCAGATCATCCCATGGTTTTGAGTTTTCAAAAGGCAGAAACCTAAATGTGCACAAAAATAAGACTAGAGCCTTGGGCAGCACTGGGCTTATAAACTTGTTAGACCAACAATTTACATATGGGGATAAAGAAAGAATATCCACAAAGGATTTAATATATTATTAAATCCTCAATATGACATTGAAAAAAGTGACTAAAGAATGATTGATTCCAAGTTAAAATATGAAAAGAAAAGTACAAATAAATCTGATTAATCAAAAGTATCAAACCAAAACAACTTAAAGTTCCAACTCTTATAGATGAGAGAAGCTTCAAATTGCTATGAATTAAATCTGAACTATTGAGTAAGCTAAAAATTTTCCCCACTCATTCACTCATTTTATTCCTTTGGCTATTATGAAGAGTTAGAGACAGAATGAGTGACCTCCTTGTAGAGCCTTGAAATACAAGTATGATTTTTCTAGAAGAGGCAAAGAGGGACAGCTTCCTAGCAAAGGGATCAACAAAAGTCAAATCCAGGAAGACTTGGCTTCCCAGGTGTCTCAGTAGTAAAGACTCTACCTGTCGATGCAGGAGACGCAAGAGATGTTCGATCCCTGGGTCAGGTAGATCTCCTAGAGTAGGAAATGGCAACCCATTCAAGTATGCTTGCCTGGAAAATTCCTAAGACAGAGGAGCTGGGCAGGCAACAGTCCATAGAGTTGCAAAGAGTTGGACACAACTGAGCACGCACACGCAAGAGAAGTAATGTCTCCAGAACATGCATGAGTTGGGAATTAGAAAATGTGCTAGTTAATAGTGTGCTAGTTAATAGTGCATCAGTCTCCACTCAGCAGAAGGACCAAAAGCACTCAAATAGCTAAATCAGACCTTTTTGAACACAAGCACATGCTGGGAAAGATTGAGGACAGGAGGAGAAGGGGACAACAGAGGATGAGATGGATGGAGGGTGTCACCGACTCAAAGGACACGAGTTTGGGTAAACTCTGGGAGTTGGTGGTAGACAGGGAGGCCTGGCATGCTGCTGTTCATGGGGTCGCAAAGACTCAGACACGACTGAGCGACTGAACTGAACTGACATGCCCCTCAAGCATTTTGAGTGCCTACTGTGTTCAAGGCACTGTGTTGGGAGCTGGGTAATCACAGACCAAAGAGAGATGATACCTGCTTTCAAGAAGTTCGCAGTTGTACAGCAAAAGGGTAGAGGGGACCATAAAACAAATCATTGCCCTGCAGTTGAGACATTCTCGGGAAGAGCTTCTATATTAGAGAAATAGGAAACTAGTCATTCAGAAGGATTCCCAGCTGTTTTGTTCTCTGGAATTCTCAGAGTTAGTATGCCCTTCCTTTCTTCCCCACTTCTAGAGAATTTAATATATTCTTAAAGACTCATTTTTCTGAGAAGTTCACTAACTCTTCCCTCACCTCAGCTCTTAATAATCCCGGGGCTACTGAGGACTTGTAGTGATCCTGTTTGTGAGATAAATTGTGTGAGACTGAATTGAGGAGGAATACAACTGTAGGTGGGTTACTGCATGTGATAGAGGCCATTATTTGTTCATAACTGTTTATTTCCTCCCTCCCCTTGCCACGCTCACTGATGAGCATCGTATACTTCCCTACCCCAATGACTGTGAGCTCGACCAAGATACTCCCTTCAGCCAATAAAATCTTACAGGACATATGCCAATTCCAAACAGAATTTTTAAGTGTTCATGATAGAGCTCTGCCACCCTTGAAGTTCTGCCCTTGACCATGAGACTAGTAAACCCCAGATAAAGCTGCTATCATGATATGCACATTTCTGGTCAGCAACTAAGAAAGGGAAGCAAAGACTGAGGTTCAGAAAAAAAAGACGTTTCATGATCAAGTCAGGTTTATCCCAGGGATGCAAAGACTCTTCAGTATATACAAAGCAATCAATGTTATACACCATATCAACAAACTGAAAGATAAAAACCATATGATAACCTTAATAAATGCAGAAAAAGCTTTCAACAAAATTCAGCTCCCATTTATGATAAAAATGTTTCAAAACCTGGACATAGAAGGAACCTACCTCAACATAATAAAGGCCATATATATATAACAAACCCACAGCAAACATTATTCTCACTGGTGAAAACCTGAAAGCATTCCCTCCAAGATAAGGAGCAAGAAATGGTGCCCACTCTCAACACTATTATTCAACAAAGTTTTGGAAGGCCTAGCTATGGCAATCAAAGAAGAAAAAGAATAAAAAGAATCCCGATTGGAAAAGAAGTAAAACTCTCACTGCTTGATACTAGACATAGAAAACTCCAAAGATAATATCACAAAAGTACTAGAGCTAATCAGTGAATTTAGTAAAGTCACAGGATACAAAATTAACATATAGAAACTCTTAGAAGAAAACATAGGCAGAACACTGTATGACATAAATCACAGCAAGATCTTCTATGACCCACCTCCTAGAGTAATGGAAATAAAAATAAACAAATGGGACCTAATTAAACTTAAAAACGTTTGCACAACAAAGCAATCTATAAACAATGTGAAAAGACAACCCTCAGCATGGGAGAAAATAATAGCAAATAAAACAACTGACAAAGGATTAATTTCCAAAATATATAAGTAGCTCATACAACTCTATACCAGAAAAACAACTCAATCCAAAAAGCAGCAAAACACCTAAACAGACATTGCTCCAAAGAAGACATGTAGATGGCTAACGAACACATAAAAGGATGCTCATTATTAGAGAAATGCAAATCAAAACTACAATGAGAAATGCAAATCAATGAGTTATTAGAGAAATGCAAATTAAAACTACCTTGCACCTGTCAGAATGGCCATCATCAAAAAAATCCAAATTAATAAAAAAAAAAAAGTAGAAACAACTCTAATGTCCATGAATAGACAAATGATGCGTAGATAAACAGATGATGGAATATGGATGGTATATCCATATTATGGAATATTGTTCAGTAATAAAAAGAAATGAAGTACTGATACATGCTACAGAATGGATAAACTTTGCAAGCGTTATGCTAAGTGAAAGAAGCCAGATACAAAAGACCACATATTGTATGATTCCATTTATATAAAATGTCCAGAATAAGCAAATTGATACACACAGAAAATAGATTAGTGGTTGCCAGGGGCTGAGGAGGGGAGGAGGGAATGGGGAGTGACTGCTAACAGGCACTGAGTTTCTTTTTGGGATAATGAAAACATTCTGAAATTAGATTGTGGTGGTGGTTGCATTCTGTGAACATATTAAAAACCATTAAATTTTATATTTTAAATGGGTAAAATGTATATATGTGAATTATATCTCAATAAAGTTGTTAAAAATAAAAAAAAATCCACAAACAATAAATGCTGGAGAGAGTTTGGAGAAAAGGGAACCCTCTTACACTGTTGGTGGGAATGTAAATGGATACACGCACTATAGAAGACAGTATGGAGACTCCTTAAGAAACTAGGAATAACATTACCATATGACCCAACAACTCCTATACTAGGCATTTACCCTGAGGAAACCAAAATTGAAAAAGACATATGTACCCGAGTGTTCACTGAAGCACTATTTACAATAGCTAGGACATGGAAGGAACCTAGATGTCCATCTACAGATGAATGAATCTAGAAGTTTGGTATGTATATACAATGGAACATTACTCAGCCATAAATAGGAACACATTTGAATCAGTTCTAATGAAGTGGATGAACCTAGAGCCTATTTATTATGCAGAGTGAAATAATTCAGAAAGAGAAAAACAAATATCATATATTAACACATGTACATGGAATCTAGAAAGATGGTACTGTTTAATCTGTTTGCAGAGCAGCAACTGAGACACAGACATAGAGAAAAGATTTATGAACACAGGTGGTGGGGAGGAAGGAGAAGGTGGGACGAATGGAGAGAGTAGCATGGAAACATATACACTACCATATGTAAAATAAAGAGCCAAAGGGAATTTGCTGTATGACTCAGGGAAATCAGACTTGGGCTCTGCAACAGCCTAGAGAAGTGGGAAGTGGTGGGAGGTGGAAAGGGGGGTTAAGGGGGAGGGGATATGTGTACATCTATAGCTGATTCATGTTGCTGAATGCCAGAAACCAACAAAATATTGTAAAACAATTATCCTTCATTTAAAAATAAATGGATTTTAAAAAGAAAAAAAAATCAAAGGTGTTGGATTCTTCAGTAAGTGCAAAGAAAATAATGGAGAATCAGTTAATTCTGAAAAATATTTTAATGCCCAAGTGTGATTGTAATTATTAAAGTGACTATCATCCATCTCTATTAAGCATCTAACAAGTGGAAATAAGCTTAATTTGCATGAAAAGAGGTTATTACACTCAAGAATGACACTTCTGACTAGAGACGTTGTTAGATATTAGAATGCATTATCCATGGTATTCAAGGAATTTTCTTTTACAGGATATATTTCGTTCCAGATTAGACATGGAATTTTCAAATTAATTATGAAAGAAAATCTTTTCTAGCAGTGTGATTTTACACTCTTCTTTCCTATTCTTCAATGGCTTGCTTGAGTTAATTTTATCTCTTCTGGGCCTTCATTTTATCATCTCTAAAATGAGGAAATGAAACTAGATGATTTTCAAAGCACCTCAAAGCTTGGAAGTAATAAAACAGAACCCAGCAGTACTACAGGCCATTAGAGCATAAACCCACAGTCTAGGTTCTAAAATGAGCTATAGGCATTGTGGGAAAGATGTACACATATCATGTCATTTTTGCATATTGACACTGATGTTGATTGATAGACAATATATTATTTTTAAACCACAGATATACTCCTTTTTCTTACGAGGTAAAAATGATTAAAATTATTTTGGGCATTATGAATGATTGAGAAATGTAACTTCCTGTGGATTTATTTTTCTACAAATATAAATTCAGATATTTAACACCTGAATCCTCACTCCATGAGCCAGCAAAATTAAATTTCACTATTTGGTCCAGTTGCTACACTTTGTCTTGGGGGAAATATTAGAGTAGCAATATCTATATGTGACTTTAGACCTAATGAACACAAAACTTGTAATACTCACAATTTAAGGGTCTGACAATTAAGCATCATTTACAGCTATTTAAATCCTAAGAACTGGGTGTCTTAAGTACAATTTAACATTATTAAATAAGATTTTGCTTACAAAATACTTGGCACATTATATATTTTACATTATATGTGTACATAGCTTCCCAGGTGGCACTAGTGGTAAAGAACCAGCCTGCCAATACAGGAGACATAAAAAGCTCAGGTTTCATCCCTGGATTGGGAAGATCCCCTGGAGGAGGGCATGGCAATCCACCCCAGTATTCTCACCTGGAGAATCCCATGGACAGAGGAGCCTGGGCTACAGTGCAAGGGGCTCACAAAGGGTCGGAATACAACTGAAGTGACCTAGCATGCACATATATGTTGTACATATATAGCCAAATGTTTTTGTAAATAAAAATATATAATATATAATGTGCCAAATATTTTGTAAGATATATGTAAGATATACAGTGAAAAAGCTGGCTTAAAACTCAACATTCAAAGAACGAAGACCATGGCATCCTGCCCCATCACTTCATGACAAAGAGATGGGTAAACAAGGGAAACAGTGACAGACTTTGTTTTCTTGGGCTCCAAAATCACTGTAGACGGTGACTGTAGCCATGAAAGTAAAAGACAACTGCTCCTTGGAAGAAAAGCAGCAAAACACCTAGATGGCGTATTAAAAAGCAGAGACATTATTTTGCCTACAAAGGTCCATATAGTCAAAGCTATGGTTTTTCCGGTAGTCCTGTACAGATGTGAGAGCTAGACAATAAAAAAGGCTGAGCACCAAAGAACTGATGTCTTCGAACAGAGGTACTGGAGAAGACTCTTGAGAGTCCCTTGGACAGCAAGAATATCAAACCAGTCAATCCTAAAGGAAATCAACCCGGAACATTCATTGGAAGGACCAATGTTGAAGCTGAAGCTCCAATACTTTGGCCACCTGATGCAAAGAACTGACTCACTGGAAAAGACTATGATGTTGGGAAAGATTGAAGGCAGGAGGAGAAGGGGATGACAGAGAATGAGGTGGCTGGATGGCATCATTGACTCAAAGAACATGAGTTTGAGCAAACTTCGGGAGATCGTGAAGGACAGGAAAGCCTGGAGTGCTGCAGTCCACTGGGTCGCAAAGAGTCAGACATAACTGAGCAACTGAATAACAAACCATTAGTATTTTCATGCTGTTATAGCCAAACGCTCCAGGAAACAAACACTCACGCAGAAGGACAGTGTGGAGAGTGGAGTGCAGTTTATTAAACTGGCAGGTCCAAGGCAGAGTTTCCTTTTTAGCCAGGGACCTGACTGACTTTAGTGAAAACTTTATATACCTGAATTGTACTGCTCAAGCCCACTTCCCCAAATTCCTTAAACCTAGCCTGGAAAGTGTTAAAGGGAGATACAATCAGGTTACAGCCATGATTCATAATCAGAAGGGTCACCTGGTTATACATTGTAACCTACACCAATGGGTGCCATGAAGATTACAAAGGTGATTAACTACAAAGTGGGTTATTACACTCTTTCTGGCAAAGGGAAATCTTGGTATGGAATCTGATGTCTATCAGTCCAGAAGGTCTGTTCAGCCGTAGGTATGTGATCTCCATGGCTACCAGGGACATAGTCCAAAGTTTACTGGGAATGTAAAATGGAGTTTCCTTCTTTTTCTTTTTTTTTTTCATATTTGCAACTTTTATTTTTAAAAAGCACTTACAATCTTTGCTAAAGCCAGTTTGCTGTTGTTACAGGTTTTAATTTTTTTTTTCCCTTATAAACTGGTGGATGTTTCCCCCTGCAGGAAAACTCAGGTAAGTTCACAAACTGTTACAGGAGGGAGATACATCTGGAATAGTCACTCTTCGGATTGGGGAGAAAACACAAAGAGCTTCTGAGAAAAGGCAGTTTGGAGGAAACAGCCATTGAAGCACATTCTTCTGCATATATTTTGACAAACTAGGGAGAAGAGGACATGCTCATTCGTTTTCTCCTTCCCATACATCTCAAACAACACAGAATATAGCATCCCCTTCCCGTGTGCCCTTAGAATAGCCGTGGATTCTCTGTCACAGAGCAGGGCTATCTAAGGTGATGGCGGAAAATGTGAGGTAGCTTATGACTGATTCATATGATGCCATGATGATCTGAGGTACATTTTATGCCTGAGGTTATTCTCCCTTATCAGGGTGCACCTATCTGTGTATTAAACTTTTAACATTTTATTTGTTCATCCACTGAGTTTTTCATTTTAATGGATCATGTGAGGTAAGAATCTAATGACACTTCTTTTCCAAAAGTTTAAGCATTTTTCCTAGATATATTTGACATTCCATTTACAAAAACCTATGCAAGTTTCAATCTTACAGTTTACTTCTCTACAAAAGTTAAAATTTCAGATACTAAGTGATTAAGGTAGCCAGCAACTTAGTAAAGATGGGCACTCCATACCAGAGTCAGCAAGGGATATACTTCCCATCCTGCCAGTGCAGGACACAGAAACCATTCTAGATATTTCAAGTAAAAAGTAATTTAACACAGGAAATTCTCAACTCACGTAAAGCTGTCTCACAATGCATCTTTGCATATACTATTTTTCACTCTGTAAAACTGTGCCCTCTTGTCTGCTTAGAGAACAGTTTTCCCTAGTTCACACAGCATATTATCCAGAATTACTTGTATGGCACCCAAGGTCATTAATCATTAGGTACTATTTCAGTGACTGGGGAATTTAAAAGGTCAGAGAGCAGCAACTGAAGTGGTGTTGGGCAACTCAAGACAGTTCAAAATTCAAAGAGCTGTCAGTGGATGATAATTTGGTTTGTGTTCTTCTCTCCAAAGTTCTCTGAATGTTGCCTTTTTCTTTAAAAAAATGAAATATTTACTTTACTACTTTATTAGTAATAACAAATGACTTGCATCAGTTTATAGATTTTTTTCTGTACAGTTTCATAGTACTCCATGGTGTGGAAGTACCAATGTATCCAACCAACTTCTCATTATGAATATTTAAGTTGTTTGCCACATTTTGCACAAATTGTGCTGCAATGAATAGAAATGTTCATATGTACTTTTATTTCCATTTGTATGTTCATATGTACTTCTTTTTCAAGATGGAGTCAGCTCTGCCTGTTCCTTTCCTCCTTCAATGCTAGACCTGTTTTAGAGGCTCAATAATGCAGATAGTTCTAAATCTTATACAAAATAACTGCAGTAGTAGATTACAGATAACAACATTTATTGGGTACATACTCTTGCAAAGTCAAACACTGTATGAATGCAGAAAGGGAAGGAAACCAGAGTTAAAATAGACTATGCCATTTGAGACCCAAAGAGGAAGTTAGGTTGCAAAATGAAGAAAACAATGTTTCTGATCACAAAGTTCCTTAAATCTTAAAAATAAATAAGAATATGCTGACTCCTAACCTACTAGCTCAAGATAAAGCAGTAGTAGTCTTAAAATACAAGAAGAACCAGTTGAAAAACCCTGTCATCAAGAATCATGAAATAAATTTTTACACTATCAACCCACTATTCATTTATACCTTCATAGCTAATACAAAGTTTTACAGGGAATTTCTGATAGATTTTTGTATCTGGTGGTTTTTCCAGTAGTCTTGTATGGATGTGAGAGTTGGACCATAAGGAAGGCTTAGTGCCAAAGAATTTTTGCTTCCAAACTGTGATGTTGTAGCAGACTCTTGAGAGGTCCCTTGGATCCTATAAAGATCAAACCCGCCAATCCTAAAGGAAATCAACTCTGAGTGTTCACTGGAAGGACTGAGGCGAAGCTGAAGCTCCAATACTTTGGCCATCTGATGTGGAGAGCTGACCCATTGGAAAAGAACCCGTTGCTGGGAAAGATTGAAGGCAGGTGGAGAAGGGGACAACAGAGGATGAAATGGTTGGATGACATCACTGACTCAACAGACATGAGTTTGAGCAAACCTCGAGAGATTCTGAAGGATGGGGAAGCCTAGCATGCTATAGTCCATGGGGTCACAAAGAGTCAGACATGACTTAGCAACTGAATGATGTCAAATAAGTATACTTGTCCAATCTTTGCCCCACAGAAAGGGAGATTATTATACTGGACAGCAAACAAACCTGCCCCCTGCTTCAAGGAGAGACACTGAACTTTTGTTAATTGGTCTATTGCCAGTTAATTTGCAGTCCCCCAACCGTTGAACTTAACATGATAGAAGAAAAATTTTCCTCCCAACACTTTCTAGACACATTACTTCCATTCAGATTTCATTGACCTGAGTAAATTACATGGCCAAACCGAAACATTTTCCCAGATGGGAAAGTACTTCATTTCTACATGCTCAGAATTAGAAAATGGTCTTTCTAATTGGGTTTGATGAACGCTTATAATGTCTAACTCAGTAAGGGTTGGAAAAGAAAAGAGTTTCACTCGCAACTGAGTTGAAAACAAACTAGAATTAGAAGGAACCTAAAAAAATGACTCTTCTGGAATCATTTGTGTTGGAAAAGATCATGAAACTGAATCCACTGATGGAAAATAGCTTTATCTCTCCCACAGGAGTCCTCCTAAGCTCTTAGACAGAGGGAAGCATACATAAAAGCAATTTGGCAGGAAATGTCTGTAATTTCTAGTCATTAAGATGAGTAAAAATACTAGTTTTGATTTGATCACTTTTTTTTTTGAGAAAGCCAGTTGAGCGGATAAATATTGATTGTTAAGAGTAGGCTAGGTGAGAGGTGACACAAAAAAAGGACTAGAAACTTGTTCAGACTGTGTAGAAACTAAGGCTTCAAACCTGGTCATACATCTGTGTTTCTACTTGGCAGCAGGTTTGTGGGTAAGCGTGTAAAACTAGTTATTACTTGGGTCCAGAAGAAAAGTAGGTTAAACACTGAATGCTCACATTAGGTATTGTCTGAAAAGTTACCCATGCTGTTCCTGCTTGAAAACTAAGGTAGTCAGGGCTGGCACACTCTGGCTTCCCTATCGGGCCTCCTATGGTTCAAGGACAAAGGACACTGTAGGCTTCCCATCAAGCACATACATTTGCAAACAGCCGCCAGTCAGTTCCCAAGGCCAGGGGCTGGCCATCGACAAAGGAGACTCAACTCCAGACTTACCAGTTTTATTTTCCCTGCTGGGCAAGCCCTGTATCTCAGGAAAAGCTACTGGATTCTTTCTTTAGAGAGCTACAGATCCACAGGAATAACTCAGCATTTCCTTGCCATGATAAAAGAAATACTTTCATGGAAGAAATCATTTGCTCAGGGCTTCTCATGCAGATTACTCAGAAAGCAAGGAAAACCTGAAAGTCCTCTTTCACAAATAGAACTTTAAAAATGTACTTATTTTTGATGAGTTGGGTTGATGACATAGGGATTAGAAGTTCATGAGCAAGAGTTTTAAATAAGTTTAGTTTTAAAATATGATTTCATCCAGGCCTTAATATCTAATCGGCCCACCATATCCGCACTCCTGACTCTGAATAAGCCTCAGGAGAGTCTGCCTAGACATATTAACTCTGTGCAAAATGGCAAAATATGTGCACCCGATGCACCTCATTTCTCTTCACAAGTGTGCTTTTTTTCTTTTTTTGGACTTCCACCCTAGATAATGTCAGCTGTTTATTCCCCGCTTCTGAATCCTCAGTACTAACAAAACCTAATATTTATGAAGTGCTTCCTGAGCTTAAGATCCTGTACTAAACACAAAACGAGACTGAATTCATTTAGTCCTCACCACACCCCTTTATGAAGGAGTATCTTTACTATATTCATTTTTCAGGTAATAAACTTCATGAAGCTAGAATTTGGAGAGAATTAAATCCAAGAAGCCTGAATTCAGAGTCCCTGTTACTTAATCAGTATACTCCCATTTAAAGTAAGATCCTGATTTTCCATAGGATTTACCATCATAACATGTAGATCCCAGAACACTCCTAGAATATTAAAGATATTGGGCTTATTAGACATTTATCCAGTTTCAACTGCTTTGAGATATAACTTTCAGGATAAAGGATGAACTTAGAAGGGACGTAAGTTAAAATTTTTTTAATCATAACTTTCAAAATTCTAAAACCCATCCTTCTTAGAACTACATACAAGGCTGACTTTGGCTACATTAAGACAGATGAGAGCAAGGTGGGACTAAGAGTCGAATATCTTTGTCAGAGCCTTATGGGTTACTGGGGCTTCCCTGATAGCTCAGTTGGTAAAGAATCCATCTGCAATGCAGGAGACCCTGGTTCGATTCCTGAGTCGGGAAGATCCACCGGAGAAGGGATAGGCTACCCACTCCAGTATTCTTGGGCTTCCCTTGTGGCTCAACTGTAAAGAATCTGCCTGCAATGCAGGAGACCTGGGTTGGGCAGATCCCCTGGAGCAGGGAAAGGCTACCCACTTCAATATTCTGGCCTGGAGAATTCCATGGACTATATGGTCCATTGGGTCACAAAGAGTCAGACACAGTGAGCAACTTTCACTTTCACACTATGTATTACTTGACTTAATCTTCATAACATTTCCAAAAAGAAATGTTTTTATTACCTCTGTTTTCATTTTGCCTAATCCTCTGTGTTTATTTCTATGTATTAGATAGGTTGGCTATGTTTCCTGATATTGGAGAAGTGGCCTAATGTAGAATACATCCTATGGGGCTCAGCAACTGACCCACCTCGGGTCACCATGAAGGAGGAAACAGACAGAACAGGCTCCATCTTGAAAGCAGGACTCCATTTTGGGCCAGACTGTGGGCTTTGAGCTATATGCCCAGCATCTATGGAAACAACAAACCAACTGAAAAACCAGGCCCCTGGAAGGAAGAGCCCAAGGGCTTGTACCTAGACTCTTCGTTGCCTAAAAGAATACCCTAATTATCTGTGTAACCAAATAGAATCAAACATTCTATTATGCTTACTGGGGTATGACCGCAGGCCTATTGATGATTGTCCACTGTTAACTACCTAGGCCTAAGGCGTGTGAATCACGGGTTAACTTTGACTGTATCTTCTTTTCCTTTGTTCAGACTAGTTTCAGGGAATTTGGGGAGGTGGGTTTGGTCATGTACACTTGGGGTATATACTTCAGTTCAGTTCAGTTGCTCAGTCATGTCCAACTCTTTGCGACACTATGAATTGCAGCACGCCAGGCCTCCCTGTCCATCACCAACTCCCAGAGTTCACTCAAACTTATGTCCATCGAGTCAGTGATTGTCATCCAGCCATCTCATCCTCTGTCGTCCCCTTTTCCTCCTGCCCCCAATCCCTCCCAGCATCAGAGTCTTTTCCAATGAGTCAATTCTTTGCATGAGGTGGCCAAAGTACTAGAGTTTCAGCTTTAGCATCATTCCTTCCAAATGATGACTCTTTGCAATTCATGAGGTTGCAAAGAGTCAGACACAACTGAGCGATTGAACTGAACTGAACTATATACCCTAAGTGTACATGCCCAAACCCACCTCCCCAAATTAGGATATATAAGGTTTTCACAAAAACTGGTTGGGGTCCGTGGCTAAGAGGAGACTCTGCCTTGGGCCCACCAGTGTGACAACTGCACTCCACTATCTGCATTGTCCTTCTGAGTGAGTTTGTTTCCCAGAACACATGGCTACAACAACCAGAGCTAGATGCTCTAGGAACGTCTCCTCTGTTGCGGTGGGGCCAACTACTGTAGACGCACCAGTTAACTGCCAGGCGTTGCCTCAAAGGCTTCTTTTCCCACAGCCCTCTGGCTCTCCCATATGCAAGCCCCGCTGGCCTTCAGAGCAAGAAGTTCCAGGGGGCTCATCTTCCTGGTGCTGGATCCCTAGGCTGAGGAACCCAGTGTCAGGCTCAGACCACTCACTGCTCAGAAACAACATCTGCTGTTGTTATTGTTCTCATGTCTATGGGTTTCCCACATTAGGGTGTGGTTTTTGACTATACTGTGTCTCTTCCCCTGCCATCAAAAGCAGATAGAACCCCCTATCTCATTGTGGTTCTTTCTTTGTATCTTTAGTTGTAAAAACTCTTTCTGCTATTCCTCAGGTTGTTCTCATAGATAATGTCTGTTTTTGTTGTTGTTCTGTCGCCAAGTTGTGTCCGACTCCTTGCAACCCCATGGACTGCTGCAAGCCAGGCCTTACTGTTACTCACTGTCTCCCAGAGTTTGCCCAAGTCCATGTCCCTTGATGCCATCCAACTATCTCATCCTCTGCCACCCTCTTCTCCTTTTGCTCTGTAAATAGCTGTGACTTTTGTGTGCCCATGGGAAGAACTAAGTTCAGGGTCTTTCTACTCTGCTACTTTGGCTACACCTTTGATTTTTTGCTTTTATGGAAAAATAAAAAAACAGTTATTTCAATTTGGGGTTTTATTACAAAATGGATTGTAAATAATAGTGATTTAGAAATTCATTGATTTTCCTCAGGTCTTAGAGTGGTATTCCTATTATTCCCTCTAACTTTTTATTGTTTTCTAAGTTTTGATTAACAATTTTTTTTCACTTATTACAGAAAAATACACATGGATAAAACTCTTATAATTGAATTTTCTGCAGAAAATAGCTTTTTAATGAGCTTCTGAAACTCATTAGGTTTAGAAACTAGCCTTTACACAACTACCTCACTGAAATCAATGTTTTGTAAAACATCTGTGAATACATGAGCTTCTCAAGGACACAGGATCACAGTGTAGCAGAAAAGACTTTTTTATGATTATGATGCTAGGGGGTCAATTCTCTCTTAGAATTTCCTCTCTGCTGTAAGCCCTTATTTTCTTCAAAGTGAAGTCGCTCAGTCGTGTCCGATTAGAGCAACCCCATGGACTGCAGCCCACCAGGCTTCCCCGTCCCTGGGATTCTCCAGGCAAGAACACTGGAGTGGGTTGCCATTTCCTTCTCCAATGCATGAAAGTGAAAAGTGAAAGTGAAGTCGCTCAGTCGTGTTCAACTCTAGCGACCCCATGGACCGCAGCCTACCAGGCTCCTCTGTCCATGGGGTTTTCTAGGCAAAAGTACTGGAGTGGGTGCGATTGCCTTCTCCATATTTTCTTCAAAGTATACCTCAAATTCTATCTCCTTCATGACACCTCCAAATACTCAAGCCAATACCAAGTTTTTCTTTACATGTGAAATTCTATGACTCTTGGTGTTATTATCCTACAACATAGCACTTAAGATTATTTTATACGATTTCTGTTTCTTGGGGTCAACTTTTTCTCCCCAAGATGCCTATAAACTCTTTAAAGAGAGCAAGCTTGTCGTATGTATGCTTGGTGCATCTGCTTTTGGGGAGTTCATTAGTGGCTGATGGTGCAAATAACTGAAGGGAAAAGCACTTAGAAGGATGTAAATGTAGAAATAGAAGTTGCCTAAATTCCACAGTCAGCCCACACAACCACTTCCCTTACTGGTGTAGACATGTCAATCTTTTTCTGGATTATGCCCAACTTTGAAGATAAGGATTATTTTTCACTCATCTTGGTCTTCTCTCTCTTTTACCCACACTCTTCCCCCCTACCCCACTAAAAAAGTCCACCCAAGTAGTTTGCAAAAACCTGAGCTGGCTCAGAATTTATACCGAAGAACTATTTACCAAGAAATGAATCCTGATGATAGAAAGATAAATGGTGGATCCAACACTGCAGGCAACTTATGACTTGGCTGCCGAAAGTGTCTGCGTGGGGGCCTCCCTTTTTTACTAAGCAGAGAAAACCACACGTGGTGCCCTGTGATATGATCAGTTTCCTACCATTGCCTCACCCCTCTCCCTCTCAGTCACAACTAAAAATAAAAGAGAAACAAATGGAGGGTGTTTTTCTTAAGACAGGGGAACTAGAATTCTCCCAAATGGGGCTCATTCTGTCTGTTCTATAAATTGGGTAGTCTCGGATAGCATCAGATACCTTCAAGAAACCCTTATCTAGGCTACTCTAATCAAATGGTCCTCTTCTATCAACTGAGGAGCCTGAAAGCCTCTACCCCTGCCTGAACCGGGAGTAACGGGCCTGTGATTAACTGGGAAGGTAAATGAACTTTATTTACTGGGCAGAATTAATCGATTCTACCACATTTTTCTGTTACTTGGTGTTTTGCCAAGGTCAATTCCATCTGTAATATAGCCTTCCCAAGACTCAGACAATCTGTGTGTTTTAACTGCTTCCTGCAATCAGTGGCTTTTAATCTCTATGAGACGAGTTTCCTAGGAACTGAGGAAGTTGAAAAGTTGCATGAGTGGGAAGAGTTGGCATAATGTATCAGAGGACAGAGAAATGCAACCCACATGCACGTACTAGGCACTGACTTTATGCAAAGTGCTGTGCTAATTGTTTAGACAGGAAGATAAATAAGATACAAGTCTCATCCTCAAAGAACTCACAATCTGCTTATGGGAAATATGAACACACACACACCCCACACACACACCCCTAATTCCAGTCAGAAAGTTCCAGGTTATTCCACAGAGGGATTAAAAAAGTGCTGAGAGAAAAGAAAAAAGAATGTATTCTGAGAATATTAGGAACTTCATAGATAAGTTAATATTTTCAGATATAATCTAAAGACAGACTGTCAACAGGGAAAGAAGATATGTATATTACACAAAAGAAAACATGGCAATTGGTGAATTGGTTTTAGATTAAAAAAATATTTTGATTTTCGTAGCATAAAGTTTCAGAATTAATTAAAAAAACTTTTATTGGGTTATTTCAATGTGAAAGTGAAGTCGCTCAGTCGTGTCCAACTCTGCAACCCCATGCCTCTCCAATGAAAGTGTTAGTCCCTCTGCTGCTAAGTCACTTCAGTCGTGTCCAACTCTGTGAGACCCCATGACGGCAGCCCATCAGGCTCAGCCGTCCCTGGGATTCTCCAGGCAAGAATACTGGAGTGGGTTGCCATTTCCTTCTCCAATGCATGAAAGTGAAAAGTGAAAGTGAAGTTGCTCAGTCATGTCCGACTCTTAGCAATCCCATGGACTGGAGCCCACCAGGCTCCTCCATCCATGGGATTTTCCAGGCAAGAGTACTGGAGTGGGGTGCCATTGCCTTCTCCGGTTAGTCACTCAGTTGTGTCCAACTCTTTGCGAACCCATGGGCTGTACCCCGCCAGGGTTCCCTGTCCATTGAATCCTCCAGGCAGGAATACTGGAGTGGGTAGCCATTCCCTTCTCCAGGGGATCTTCCAAACCCAGGGATCGAACCAGAGTCTCCCACATTGCAGGCATATTCTTTGCCATCTAGTTCTAGTAACAACTGGGTAGCACTTGGGAGCCTACCAACATGAAAAACCCATGAGGGCAGGATTTTGTCTATTTTATTCATTTCTGAGACAGCACAGAGTAGGTCCTCAATATTTTCTGAATGAATAGGAATATTTTTTTTTCTTTCTGCCATTTGGACATTTTCATTTATTAATGTGGCTACAACTGAACATTCTTTCTTTTTTGGTCACTTCATTTAGTCCTGGGGCATATGAGAGTGAACCAGGCTGACTCTGTCACCACCCTCACCAGGATTAGCAGTTGTCATGGGAAAGACAGATGTAACAGTCTTTCAGTTCATTTTTCAGAACTCTATTTAGATATGCAGCATTCTCTTTTTTTCTAATCATTATGATAATATTAAGCTTTTTAAAAAAACTCTGCAGAGAAAGGATAATAACTTAAATAATCTCTTGCCTACTCCAAGGGTTATTTATATTACAAAAATGGACAATAGAGAGCAAAGCACAATTGGCAAGACTAAAAGCTCGTGAGATGTATAAAATAGATAGCTAGTGAGAAGCTGCTGTTTAACACAAGGAGCTCAGCTAGGTGCTCTGTGATGTCCTAGAGGAGTGCGATAGGGAGTCAGAGGGAGGCTCACAAGGGACAGATATATATATTAATATGCATACATGTAATAGATTCACATTGCTATTCAGCAGAAATTAGGAATTATCCTCCAATTTAAAAAAATAAGAATTTTGGAAAAAACTCATGAGAAATAAGTTACTAGGCACTACTAAAATAGCATAAAATATTTTAAAATATACAGTGTATGTTGAGAGTATTGTATTTTAAATTCTCTGTAAATGTTTTATGTACATTTCTTTTAAAACAATTTTAGAGAACATCTACTGCTAATACTAACCTACTCCATCAGTTCAGTTCAGTTCAGTTCAGTCGCTCAGTTGTGGTATTAATAAATCTCTTCCATTGTATTCTTCAGCTGTCCAAAGGAGAGAGTATCATCTTAATTTCTAAGAGAGCTGCTCCTACACTTGTTATTTCAAGGCACCCCATACTTTTTTTTTGGCTTCCCAGATGATGCTAGTGGCAAAGAATTCACCTGCCAATGTAGGAGACTCAGGAGACACGAGTTCTATCCCTGAGTTGGGAAAGTCCCCTAGCAGGCACGGCAACCCACTCCAGTAATCTTACCTAGAAAATTCCATGGACAAAGGAGCCTGGAGGGCTACAGTCCATGGGGTCACAAAGAATCAGCCATGACTGAGCACACATACACACATACTTCTTTTAAGTTTTTCTTTTTTTTAATATAAATTTATTTATTTTAATTGGAGGTTAATTACTTTACAATATTGTATTGGTTTTGCCATACATCAACACGAATCCGCCACGGGTGTACACGTGTTCCCCATCCTGAACCCCCCTCTCTCCTCCCTCCCGGTACCATCCCTCTGGGTCAACCCAGTGCACCAGCCCCAAGCATCCAGTATCATGCATCGAACCTGGACTGGCGATTTGTTTCATATATGATGTTATATATGTTTCAATGACATTGTCCCTAATCATCCCACCCTCGCCCTCTCCCACAGAGTCCAAAAGACTGTTCTATACATCTGCGTCTCTTTTGCTGTCTCGCTTACAGGGTTATCGTTACCATCTTTCTAAATTCCATATATATGCGTTAGTACACTGTATTGGTGTTTTTCTTTCTGGCTTACTTCACTCTGTATAATAGGCTCCAGTTTCATCCACCTCATTAGAACTGATTCAAATGTATTCTTTTTAATGGCTGAGTAATACTCCATTCTAACCATCCCTCATTAGCTAGAAATTGAAACTCCATTTCACTTTCATTGTCCCTTGTTTCACTCCCAAGAGTCCTAACAGATTGTGTGAGCACTGAAATTTCTCACAAATTATCATAGTACTTAAAAACCTAATTTTTCAGAATGGAGCTGTTAGATGCTTTGAGTCAGTAGAATAAATGTAATCTCTCTGCACCTTTAAAAATACAAAACCACTGTGGTCACCACTGTGTATCTAAACTAAACCTGTTTGTGCAAGTATTTGTCTATTTGTTCAGTGTATTTTTATCAAGTGCTTACTGTACACCACACCTTGTTCTGGATGCTGAGATTGAGTAGATATAATCAATGACCTCATTAATTTTTCTGTGAGAATTTTCCTGGTGTGTATATATGGGTGTTGGGGTGGAACAGAGACAGACTTGCCCTAAAGTTTAGAGAAATGAAGAGGTTTTAACATCACAGAAACATAATTTTTAACTGAGTAACACATATCTCTTATCATTCGAATGCAGTTCCTTGGACACTTTACCACATAGCTCTTCCCTTCTCTCTCCTCTTTTCTCCCCTTCCCTTTTAAAATGTACAATTCATAGATTTCTGGTATATTCACAAAGTTGTACAGCAATTACCACCATCTAGTCCATATCACTTCATCACAACCAAAAGAAACCTCATACACATTAGCAGTCACTCCCCATTCTCCCTTTTTCCCAGTCCCTGGAAACCACTAGTCTACTTTCTTTCTCTGTGGATTTGCCAATTCTGGACATTTCATGTAAATGGAATCACACATTATGTGGCCTTTTGTGTCTGACTTCTTTCACTGAGCATAATATTTTCAGTGAAGTGTGAAAGTCGCTTAGTCATGACAGACTCTTTGCGACCCCATGGACTTAGTCCATGGAATTCTCTAGGCCAGAATACTAGAGTGGATACCCTTTCCCTTCTCCAGGGGAATTTTCCCAACCCAGGGACGGAACCCAGATCTTCCACATTGCAGGCAGATTCTTTACCAGATGAGCCACCAGGGAAGCCCATAATATTTTCAAGGTTCATTCAATTATAGGAAGTATCAATTCCTTTTCTTTGCTGAGTAATATTCCATCATATGGAGATAATATATTTTGTTTATCTATTCATTGATGGTCATTTGGATTGTTTCCATTTTGTGTATTATGATAATGCTGCCATGAACATTCATGTACAACTGTTTGTGTAGACATATGTTTTCAATTATCTTCAGTATATACCTAGAGGTAGAATTACTAGATCATATGGTAACTCTATTTAACATCTTATAAGGATTTGCCAGGATATTTTCTGAAGTGGTTGCACCATTTTACATTTCCAATCTTCTACACTCTTTCCAATACTTGTTATTATTTCTTCTGTTATTATTTTTATAGTCTCCCCAATGGGTATGAAGTGATATCTCACTATGATTTTGGTTTGCATTTTCCTAACAACTAATGATGTAGAGCAACTTTTTGCATGCTTATTGTCTATTTGTACATCTTACTTGCAATACCTATTCATATACTTTGGCCATTTTATAGCTGGGTTAACTGTCTCTTTTTTTGTTGAATTATGATATATATCCTGAGTAAAATCTCTCATCAGGTATATGATTTACAAATATTTTACCCCATTCTGTGGGCTGTCTTTTCACTTTCTTGATGGCATGTTTTGAAATACAAAAGTTTTTAATTTATATGAAGTCCGGTTTATGTTTTGGTTCCCCAGCGCAAGATCACAAAAATGTATACCTACGTTTTCCTCTAAGAATTTTATAGTTTTAGCTCTTAAAATTTAAGTCTTAACCCATTTTGAGTTAAGTTTTGTGTATATTGGAAGATAAGGGGTTTAACTTTATTTTTCTGCACATGGATATCCACTTGTGTGATTCCTTTCTTCTTAACCTTCAAGTTCCTCCATGTAAGAAACTGTGTTTTCATCAGTCTCTTGCCCACCTCCAGGGTTATATGAAAAATACAGCAGATTTAAAGCTTTTATATACAAAAGAAAAAAAAAAAAAAACAACTGTATAATCTCAAAAACCTCAGCTGGCAACATCACAGTTGACAAGGTCCAGTGTACTTTCTTTTTATGTTCACTCTTCTGCCTGTAGATTCGGTTTTAAATTGACTGATGATTGATTAGCTTGTAACACTTGTATAATGGCTCGCAAAAAAATCTCAGGCTAATTCTTAGAACTCAGCTTTCCATTTTCACAGTGTAATCATCTAACCATAAAGCCATAAACAGACACTTGGCCAATAAGCCTCACTTATACATAAGAATGGCAAAGAGAGAATAAGCAATCTCAGGAAGCTGAAATTAATATGATTGTAATTTGACCTACAATAAGATACAGTGGATGTTTTACTAACATGTGATACAGTCATTCACAGTGCATTTTGTAGCCTTGTAGGAAGCACTGGATCCTATTAAAATGTTACTCATAGCCACAGTGGTTTCAGACAAATGTACTACATCAATGATCATTGCTACACTTATTAATGATCATTTCTACATAATTTTTAATATGGTGAAACATATAGGGCTCATCATGGTATTAATTGAATTTTATTTTTGAATTATGATTTTCCTGGCAAGTCACATAATAGCAGCATTGTAGGACGCTTTGTAGTGTACTCACATGTGTTGTCCAAATTCATTTTTAAACAATAACCACAGGAAAAGGCAAAACCAGTGTTATTATTCCCATTTTCTAGACAGAAAAATTACTAGCCATTTCTATTAAAAGGTATTCTAACATTTTGAAAACTATTGAGAATAATTCAAATGTAAACAAGATATATCAGCCAGCTTTATCATCTCACCAATTAATCATATTTGCTTGATATTTTAGGAGAAGGCAATGGCGACCCACTTTAGTACTCTTGCCTGGAAAATCCCAAGGACGGAGGAGCCTGCGGTCCATGGGGTCTCAAAGAGTCGGACACGACTGAAAGACTTCACTTTCACTTTTCACTTTCATGCATTGGAGAAGGAAATGGCAACCCACTCCAGTGTTCTTACCTAGAGAATCCCAGGGACGCAGGAGCCTTGTAGGCTGCCATCTATGGGGTCGCACAGAATTGGACACGACTGAAGCGACTTAGAAGCAGCAGCAGCAGCTTGATATTTTTAAAAAGAAATATAATTTATAGATACAATTAGAATTTTAGGAATAACTTTTTAATAGTGATTAATTTGTAGGGTTAGATTATTGTTAATAAATATTCACACATCTCCTCCTTAGATGGGATGTACTTGCTCACCCCTTGACTTGGACGTGGTCAGGTAGCTTCTTTGGACAATGATATGAGGACTAAAGTGAGCCTAAAGGTTTGAAATGTTTTGCATGATTATACCTTATACGCTTGTGCTTCAACCTTTACCTGAGAACATATCCTGGCTAATCTACTGGTCCAATACTTCCTGTGAGAGAGTAGGAAATACATATATGTGAGTTTTGAAAAACTTAGAGTTATGTTAAGTTTCCAACAACCAATGCCAGATTCCTAATATTAAGTGCCATCCATATAGTTGCTTCTTTTGATCAATTGTGTCCTCTTTTCTCTCTCTCTCTCTTTTTGATAAGTGTTTCTGAAATTGTGACTGCAATTTTAACTAAGTAAAACAGATGGAATATTTAGAAATAGATAGACAAATAAATAAACAGAGAAGTACCCAGTCTGAGTCTACATAGGAAGCTCATAGTAAGTTTTCTGTGCGTTTAAATTATACAGCATCAGTGCTGATGGAGAAGCATAGGTATTATTGCATAGGTAATATTGAGAAGCTTCAATTATTTCCTATTCCCCCTGTCCCTGGCTTCATTCCCAACTTTCCATAAGAGAAGAGAGGTGTGCAGAAGGAAGTGACCACTCCAGGGAGCACTGGGAACACATGGTCTCTCCCTATACCAAGCAGGATGTGGAGAACTTCTTGATATACTCATGCAGCCACCTCTAGCCTCCCCACTCCACAAGTGGTCAGTCGAGGGAAAATCTATGTAGCTCACTCTCTCTTTCTGGGCTCTCCTCTGAAAGCAAGCCTCAAGTGCCCTGGGATCCTGGGCTGTCTCTGCCTCTCCAAGGCCACAGTCATGTGTCCATCCCACCTTGAGGCAGGCCAGAGCAGAAGTGGTCAGAGAGCACAGCTCTCTGTGGACATACCCAGTGTCCATTAGTCCTCTTCCAATTCTCTTCCTACCCCATCCCAAGAACTCTTAACCATAACCATGTTAGCAGACTGCTTTGGTCATCACACATTGGTTTAAAGATAACATTTGTGAATAAACTTCATGTCCTGGCCATTCTAGATTTAAACTATTGATAGTCAAGAGCTTTCAAAATTCAAAGACCTGATTTCAGCTGAGCATTCTTCTTCCGAGACAATGGATACCACTAACAATGGAGGAAGGGTGAAATGTACAAGGGAAGAGAAAAACAGAGAATAAAACTACCTCTCACCCGTCTCCACACATGATTCCACTGAACTGGGTGATGGGTTTTGAGTCTTCAGGAGTTCAAAGTTCTCTGCCCAAAGACAAGTCCTGCTATCTCACCCTCTTCTTAACCAGGAATCTTCCAAGAAAAGGTATCCGTATCTCCTCCTCCTCTACTCAGCACATTTCCTCTGTCACCTCATCTCTTAAATCATCTCCTCACTTCCATTCCAATGGCCACAGTCTTAGATCAACTAATTGGCCAAGAGGATTCGTAACTCTCTCCCAGTTTGCTCCCGACCTCCCCATCCTGTCGATGACCAAACCAGAATTTCTAGCCATAAATCTCATCATGCCCCCTCCTGCTTGAATCCATCACTGGCTCCATTACCTTCAACACAGTTTTGGAATTCTTCAGCACAGTTTTGGAATTCTGCAGCACAGCACAGAAGGCTCTTCAGTGGCTGCTTCTACAAGGATATTGACCTCGGCTCCCTCACATTCCACCTTGGGTGCATGCTTTCTGTATTTTTCATGTTCCATTCCTTCTTCTTGGTAAGTGCAAATGCCCTCTCCACACCACCACTCCTGCTGAGCAATCAAATGGTGATATTTTCAAAAGTAGTCTTTCAGAGAGAAGACAAAGGGAACTAATTTTCTTTAGTTCACCAGAAAGTGGTAGAATAACAACTGTTTGCCTGCACTTGATTTTATTCTTGGTGCTTCTCCACTTCCTCTGCTTAAAGATGCCTGTCTTTTGTACTGCTTCCTGGATGGGATGACATAGACTATGTTTGGCTTTTGAGCCTCACATATTCAGGTCCTGAAGAGACTCTAGGAAGATTCCAGGGTCAAGGAAAGGGGAGTAGTGCCAGGGAGCGTGCGTGATCTTAGATGATGGTGAGCCCTGAGCACTCCACCTGTGGGTAGGTTTGGAAATTTAAAATCAGGAAGACCTAACGCCTTCCCTTGGTGAAGCCCCTGGATAGAACATCATTCCCTAGAGTTCCCATGACCAGAGATGTGCAGGAGCCAAAGAAAGGTCTGAATAGTGAGTTGGGGCCTCAATTGACTGAACTTACCTTCTGCCACCCGAAGGAATGGGTGTATCTTCAATGAAGTTTGTTTTTGTTACAGATAAGCTTCTTACAGGTTTGTTGTGGATGGAAATTCATACTTACACCTCACTTTCCTCCAAATATAAACCCAGGAGCAATTTATTACAAACTTTGGGGTTTGGGAGGGACAAAATACAAGCAATATGAATTATTCATTAACTTTTGCTTGAGATCAAGCAAGAAGAAATGGGTTTAAAAGGACATAAGGGGACTTTCCTGGTGATCCAGTGGTCAAGAATCTGCCTTCGAATGCAGGTGACACAGATTCAATTCCTGGTCAGGGAACTAAGATCCCATATGCCACAGGAAAACTAAGCCTGAGTGGAGTAACCAGAGAAGCCTGTGCACCACAACGAAGGCATAGGGCAGTCAAAATTACAAATACATGAATAAACAAACAAATAAAAAGAGGTAGTTGGACTTCAGTTGGACTTGAGGGAGATTTTCTGGAATATGAGGACAACAAAAGGAAAAGGATATGGTTATGTCATTTTCAAAAGAGAAGACTGGCTATAAACTTTCTGAAGCAGTGGTTCAGATTTTGGCTCATTAAAGGAGGAAACAGACAGAACAGGTTCCATCTTGAAAGCAGGACTCCATCTTGGGCCGGACAGTGGACTAGGAGCTATATGCCCAGTATCTATGGAAACGACATACCAACTGGAAAACCAGAACCCCCAGATGGAAGAGCCCAAGGGCTCGTACCTAGACTCTCCATTGCCTAAAAAAATACTGTAATACTTTAATTATCTGTGTAACCGAATAGAATCATGAATTCTATTATGCTTATTGGGATATGACCACAGGTCTATTGATAATTGTCCACTGTTAACTACCTAGGCTTAAGGCATATGAATCACAGGTTAACTTTGATCTTTCTTTTCCTTTGTTCAGACTAGTTTCAGGGAATTTGGGGAGGTGGGTTTGGGCACGTACACTTAGAGTATATAAGGGTTTCACAAAAACTGGTTGGGTCCTTGGCTAAGAGGAGACTCTGCCTTGGGCCCGCCAGTGTAATAAACTGCACTCTACTATCTGCATTGTCCTTCTGAGTGAGTTTGTTTCCTGGAACATGTGGCTACAACATCTTAATGAGTTAAAATTAATATATCAAGCCAGTACATAACACGTACTTCACCAAGGAGAAAGTTTGTGCCACCTTGGGTCACCTCCACTCCCACTCCCGACTCAGGCTATTCGCAGACAGAATAATGAAATGACCAACCCCTGACTCCAGTTGCTGAGTTACTGGTTGCAGAGAACACAAGGGTTCTCTGCAAGTTCAAGTTTGTGTGCACATCTAACAGTCTTGATGTACAGAACTTTCTTACAGTGAGAGAGGAAATAGGGAGCCATGGCTGTTCTTATATTCAGCCTAAGAGTTTAGGCTTTTCTCAAATTTTAAACTCTTTAGTTTCTGAAAATATTTGACCAATAGTAATTATTATTTTGGTGATTAAAAGTCTTACTAGGATATTAAGTACTTACACAAATACTTCAGGGTGGCAAGGCTGGTGAAAAATTATTTATCAGTTCAGTTGCCTATGCCTCTTTTGGACAGAATGGAATAAAAACAGTCTATTTTTTAAATTTCTAGGTATATTACATTGCAACACTTTGTAGAATGATGAAAGTCTAATCAAACTTGGAGTGAGCCTGGTGTCTTGCTTCATATGGAATCACAGCTTGTTTTAAACAAGTCCAAATTCTCTCCTGTCCATTTAAAGAAAGCAAAGCAAAGTGATCACTGTTTTAATTGCTAGGTTTCAGGATGTTAAAGACTAGATAGAGTTGTAAGACGCAGCAAGCAGGGAGAAAAATCCCAAGAACATATTCACGCATGTGCCTACACAAAGGCTCACAGATTTTATGAGGGCTAGTATTTACCAGGGGGCAGTATTTATAGCTCTGTGTAATTTATAGCTTTTAAATGTAATGGTATAATGCAAATAAAGTTTTTTCTTCCCAAGCGATGAGCTCATGAATAAACCTGAAAAGGATGCTAGGCTGGAGACTGAGATGGGAAGAGGAGGCTGAGAATGAATCAGCGTGCCCTGCTTTCTCCAGCAACTGTCACTTACAACCCTGGGATCAGTTCCCCGCTCAGCATGAGGACCCGGGGCTCGGCTATGTGTGACATGGCGCTGAACAATTCCCATCCGAGGCAACAGAGCAGGAATGCTGCTCGGCCCACCGTGCAACAAAAATGTATGAAATCGCATTAGCAGAAAAACAAGATTTCTGGGTCTTATCACAGAAAGGCTTTTTCCCCCTCCTAGATGAATGTTCACCTCTAATTGAACAACTGTTACCCTCTTTATTTCTACCTGAAAGTGGCTTTTACAACTCATAATTAAGGGCAGGGTCTTTATAATCCCATCATGATGGAATGTCTTTTTAGGGCCTGAATGCTGTTCATTAACAGGATATTTAGGGCTGGTTTTTTTTTTCAGTGGTTAATTGGACCACAATTCATTTGCATGCCTGGTGCATTTTAAGTCTACACAAGAAGAACTCCATTTAGCCACTTTCAAAAACTCAGTCTGGAAGGCTGATGTCCTTGACCCTTGTAAAACAAACATTATATGAGATATGATTTGTACTCAAGAGAGAAATCATGGCAGGGAAAAGGGCTAAAACCCAATCAGGCATTCAAAATTAGTATAATGAAATTGTTTTTAAGAGAGAAAGAAACTATACAGTATAATAATTTCTAAAAGTTGATGTCTCTTCATCAAAACAAAAATGGTGTAGAAGTTTTGCAAGACTCCAGATTTAAAGTTTTCCTCAAAGGAACTGTGCATTTCACAGAAGCAGGGGTGGATAGCACTCCGGAATGTTCTCAGTGGATTTTTGGAGATTAGGGAGGCTTAAGGGTTAATTAGGTTAAAGTTCATAGCTGATTTTATGGGAAAATATTCTTTTCACTGTCTGATAGATTTGGAAAATTATAACTACTATAGATAGAACAATTCATTTAATAGCTCCAAATTTAGCTCTTAAGCAGTGGAAAACAAGCCCAGCCAGAAAGCCATCAAATGATACAAAGTTGCAATATAAACATATTTTTAAATATCTAAACAGATATTTGAGTTTTGTACACTCTGCTTCTTTAGATTGCTACCCACTTAAGCTAACAGGCTCAGATCAGCCTTCCATTTAGAATTCACTATATCTTCCCCACAAAGACTATAATGTCTTCTCACTGAGTTCTTGTGCGTGTAGACACTAACCTGGCTATTTTATCCTGAGTCTAACCTGGTATTATAACCTTTTTCTCTTTACATTTCCTTCACAGTAACTCTGAAGCACCCCGCAAACCCTCCAATCCATAGATAATTCCAGGTCTCCAGGATCTTTTAAAGAATAGATTGATAGGCAGGTCTTCCAACTGTCAAATCTTTCAAATTTTTTCTAAGAATAAATACAGACTTTTCATCTAAAGGCAAGCTCCTGAATTGGACACGTATTTCAAACTCTCAATAAAAGAAGAAAAGACATTAATCATCAATGTTATGATCTTTTCAAAGACAAAATGTCAATAAACTTTCTAAAAATTTGTAGATATGTCAACAGAAATTATCTTTGTAATTGTCTACCACCATATATATGAATATGGATATACATATCCATAAGACTCAAATTAAGTGATTTATCCAAAGTGTCTCAGCCAGTCTAGAACACAGATCTCTGTTAAGGTGAGCTCTTTCTTCAGCATTATTTTGCATCTGATGTTTTTTATTTAATTTATTAAATATCATGTATTTTTATAAATTAAGTGGTGAGTAGAGATCACTACATTTCTAACAACCCCTTGAATAAAAATTGCTTACAAATCAATGACAAAAAATATGAACAAGGAAAGCAAGTAAACAAGCAAAGCCTTTTAAGATGAGTTTAAATAGAATATACAAAAACAAAATTTTAAGATATTTTAAATTTCTTGAGCCTCAAACTTTTGAGTTATTTTTAAATCCTTAAGAATTTAAATCCTTAAGCTCTTGAAAATTTAAATTTTCAAATTCTTAAATTGATTAGCTTAAGAACATGTTGCTTTAAAATAATTAACTTAAGTTTTTATTTTATTAATAATGCATTATAAATATAATTAGCTATAAAAAAATTTTCATAGTAATTTAGATCTCTTGAAAATAAACCTTAAATAGAGTGGCAAGCATTTAAATCCATGGGTATAAATTTAAATTCCATGGCATGAGTTTAAAATGCATGGTATGTATTTAAATGTAATTCAAGGAATTTGATGTTTGGTCTCACCCATTGAATGTATTTTAATTAAAATAAGAGCTCTAGCTTTTACCTAATTGGAATATGTCTTTGCTCTAGTTATTCATATTTTAATATATGTTCAATACATATATTGAAATATATGTATTTCAATATATGTTACTATTATTAAATGTAACATGTTATAAATAAAATATATATTAATATATAGACACGATCCAAAATGCAAATCACTTAAAATCACCTTCTAAATATTGATACTAATTGCTAAAAATATTTTGTGTGAAATGTAGTACCATTATGGTTTTCCCTAAGAGATTTATAGTTTTGTGAACTATCTCAAACTGAACTCAAATTAACTGACTCTGTGTCTTTGTGCAAATAAACACATAGCATTTTTTTATTGAAAGGTTGACAAATACAGCTTTGGGGGTATTTTTATTTAATTTTATTTTTACCCCTAGTAAAATACAATGATCTCAGTGTCCAAAACCCAATACAGAAAGACTGGAAATTCCTTCAATACTTTACAGAAATGTAAAAAATGTGTTTTACACCAAATAATGCACCAATATAGAAATATTTATACATTTGAAGTACAATACCTGTTACTGACACTATTTAAGACAAAAAGTATGATAATATGCATAACATTTTTGCTACAACAGAGTTTGACAATTAGACGAATAAGGACTGTATCATTTTTACATGTTGAAGTGTGAAGAAATCTTAACCTGAAATTACATTCATGAATAAATTCATATGTAGTTTTGCATTAGCATAAATGCCTCAAGAAGTATTTTTATTTTACCATTTTATTAGGTTATCTGTGTTACATGATTCAAGAAATGATACAAAATGGTTTACTAACATATACCCTTTTGAAGAAATTTACTTAAGAATCTCTCTGAATATTATTCATTCAGAGTACTCATTCAGAGTATTCTTTTTAAGTGCTTGCAAATTTATTCTCAGTCAATAAACTCCAATAATCTGTCCTTAGGATAATAGTAATAAAATGCAGCACTTAGTATTACATCATTTTTGGTAGAAAAGATCAGTTTTACACAACAATACAAATTTCAAGTATGAATACACATTAAAATAAAAGTTGAAATGGATCTATATGATTAAATATAATCAAACTATTATTTATTCAAAAGCAAATTTACTGCAAAAGTCACCTTGAAGTTTGCTTTATTTGGATTATAAGTTTATCAGCATAGATTTTTCCAATGTACTTCTACAAAAAACATAATTATAAACTATATAAAAGATATGAGCAGGACCTATTTACAGAAAACTGTTAACTTTCACAGAGAAATAATAAAAGGTAAGCTGAAAATATGAGAAACACTTCACATTTATGGATAGCACAATGCATGATTGTAATTCCTCCTAAATTAATTGTACATGTTAATGAAAGCCAAATAAAAATAACATACAATGAGGTTTTATGTGAAATTGGAGACACTTTCCACGATTATGGGAGAATCAACAAGAAAGAACAGCCCAGGAATATTTGAACTAACATTAGAAAAGAGTGTTATGCTTGTAAGAATTGTAAGATTTCTATATAATTGATATGGTATTGATAGATGGATTAAGACAGATTACTAGAACAGATTAATAAAACAGTTTGAAAAATTCTAATGCATAAGAAATAGGCATATTGTAAAGAAGCACTATAAGTGCAAGGAAGATGAAGTATTTATTCAGCAAAGACTTAGAACGTTATCTATTTGAAAAATAATTAAGATAAGCACTTAACTTACATCATACTAATGGATCAATCACAGAATTTGTACTAGGTAAAAACAGACTTTTTTTAAACTGGTATGAAGATACAAAAGAATTTTCTAAGGTAAAGGCAATGAAAGAGATAACAAAGGAAAAACAATGTAAAAAATTAAGACTTTTTTACTTAAAATCACAAAACCATAAAAAATATAAAAGTAAACATTTATTGAATAGAAATAATTCTGACAAGAGGCGGCCATCATTAGTACATTATAAAAGGATTTAAAAATCACTATTACTCTAATAAGGAAGAACATGAACATATAATTCTTGATTGAAAACACATTAGTTACAACAAATATATTAAAAATTACCATACTCATTACTACAGAAATATGCAATTAAGCCACTATATTACTTATAATCTGTAGAAGTGACAAAATATACTTTAAAATGTTAATTTAAGTCACTCATATGGTATTTTCAGGAATGTAAATTGTTTTAAGGAAACAAACTGACATCTATCTGAAAATTGTCATATACTTTTATATATTGGGGCTTATATTGTGAATATTCATATATTCGCAGTACTTAAATCAGTTATTATACTTCTAAAGAGATAATCAGAGATAGACTGACAGGTGTATATGTAAATATGTTTATTGCAGTGTTATTTATAGAAGAGAAACATTCAGTTCAATTCAGCTCAATCACTCAGTTGTGTCCGACTCTCTGCGACCCCATGAATTGCAGCACGCCAGGACTCCCTGTCCATCACCTACTGCCGGAGTTCAGAGAAATATTAGCAATAATCAAAATATCCAGCAGCAGGTATACAGCAAAATAGGTTATGATTTCTGTCATGAATTTCATAGAATATTATTCCACTGTTGAAATGATGCTTCTGAAGCATATTTAAAGAAATGGAAGCTTTTTGTGATAAAACTGAAATGACATATGATGTACATGTGATGTAAATGTATACAATTTTAATGCAAATATTATATATTTATATCATATACAAAGGTTCAAATGTATATTTGAATGCATATATGTATAATTATTAAAATAAACATTTAAAAATAAACCACAATATTGGTAAGTTTGAGCATAATTTTTGTTTTCTTCATTCAGTTCAGTTCAGTCGTCAGTCGAGTTCGACTCTTTGTGACCCCATGGACTGCAGGGCACCAGGCCTCCTTGTCCATCCCCAACTCCTGGAGTTTACCCAAACTCCTGTCCACTGAGTCGGTGAACCATCCAATCATCTCATCCTCTGTCATCCCCTTATCCTGCCTTCAATCTTTCCCAGCATCAGGGTCTTTTCAAATGAATCAGCTCTTTGCATCAGGTGGCCAAAGTATTGGAGTTTCAGCTTCAGCATGAGTCCTTCAAATGAACATCCAGGATTGATCTCCTTTAGGATGGAATGGTTGGATCTCATTGCAGTCCAAGAGACTCTCAAGAGTCTTCTCCAATACCACAGTTCAAAAGCATCAGTTCTGCGGCACTCAGCTTTCTATATAGTCCAACTCCCATGTCCATACATGACTACTGCAAAAACTATAGCTTGGACTAGACGGACCATTATTGACAAAGTAATGTCTCTGCTTTTTAATATGCTGTTTAGGTTCGTCATAACTTTCCTTCCAAGGAGTAAGCGTCTTTTAACTTCATGGCTGCAGTCACCATCTGCAGTGATTTTGGAGCCAAAAAAAAAATAAAGTCTGCCACTATATAGATAAGAAAGACTTCCTCAGTGATCATTTCAAGGAAATAGAGGAAAACAACAGAATTGGAAACACTAGATATCTCTTCAAGAAAATTAGAGATACCAAGGGAACATTTCATGCAAAGATGGACTCGATAAAGGACAGAAATGGTATGGACCTAACAGAAGCAGAAGACATTAAGAAGAAGTGGCAAGAATACACAGAAGAACTGTACAAAAAAGATCTTCACGACCCAGATAAGCACGATGGTGTGATCACTCACCTAGAGCCAGACCTCCTGGAATGTGAAGTCAAGTGGGCCTTAGAAAGCATCACTACGAACAAAGCTAGTGGTGGTGATGGAATTCCAGTTGAGCTATTTCAAATTCTGAAAGATGATGCTGTGAAAGTACTGCACTCAGATCAGATCAGATCAGTCGCTCAGTCGTGTCCGACTCTTTGCGACCCATGAATTGCAGCACACCAGGCCTCCCTGTCCATCACCAACTCCCAGAGTTCACAGACTCACGTCCATTGAGTCAGTGATGCCATCCAGCCATCTCATCCTCTGTCGTCCCCTTACAGTTCAAAGGCATCAATTCTTCGGCGCTCAGCCTTCTTCACAGTCCAACTCTCACATCCATACATGACCACAGGAAAAACCATAGCCTTGACTAGACGGACCTTTGTTGGCAAAGAAATGTCTCTGCTTTTGAATATGCTATCTAGGTTGGACATAACTTTCCTTCCAAGGAGTAAGCGTCTTTTAATTTCATGGCTGCAGTCACCATCTGTAGTGATTTTGGAGCCCAGAAAAATAAAGTCTGACACTGTTTCCACTGTTTCCCCATTTATTTCCCATGAAGTGGTGGGACCGGATGCCATGATCTTTGTTCTCTTAATGTTGAGCTTTAAGCCAACATTTTCACTCTCCACTTTCACTTTCATCAAGAGGCTCTTTAGTTCCTCTTCACTTTCTGCCATAAGGGTGGTGTCATCTGCATATCTGAGGTTATTGATATTTTTTCTGGCAATGTTGATCCCAGCTTGTGCTTCTTCCAGCCCAGCGTTTCTCATGATGTACTCTGCATAGAAGTTAAATAAACAGGGTGACAATATACAGCCTTGACGTACTCCTTTTCCTATTTGGAACCAGTCTGTTGTTCCATGTCCAATTCTAACTGCTGCTTTCTGACCTGCATACAAATTTCTCAAGAAATTTGAGAAATTCTTGAGGTGGTCAGGTGGTCTGGTATTCCCATCTCTTTCAGAATTTTCCACAGTTTATTGCGATCCAACAGTCAAAGGCTTTGGCATAGTCAATAAAGCAGAAATAGATGTTTTTCTGGAACCCTCTTGCTTTTTCCATGATCCAGCGGATGTTGGCAATTTGATCTCTGGTTCCTCTGCCTTTTCGAAAACCAGCTTGAACATCAGGAAGTTCACTGTTCACATATTGCTGAAGCCTGGCTTGGAGAATTTGGAGCATTACTTTACTAGCGTGTGAGATGAGTGCAATTGTGTGGCAGTTTGAGCATTCTTTGGCATTGCCCTTCTTTGGGATTGGAATGAAAACTGACTTTTTCCAGTCCTGTGACCACTGCTGAGTTTTCCAAATTTGCTGGCATATTGAGTGCAGCACTTTCACAGCATCATCTTTCAGAATTTGGAATAGCTTAACTGGAATTCCATCATTTCCACTAGCTTTGTTCGTAGTGATGCTTTCTAAGGCCCACTTGACTTCACATTCCAGGAGGTCTGGCTCTAGGTGAGTGATCACACCATCGTGATTATCTGGGTCATGAAGATCTTTTTTGTACAGTTCTTCTGTGTATTCTTGCCATCTCTTCTTAATATCTTCTGCTTCTGTTAGGTCCATACCATTTCTGTCCTTTATCAAGCCCATCTTTGCAAGAAATGTTCCTTTGGTATCTCTGATAGAGTTTTGCCAAGAAAATGCACTGGTCATAAAAAATACCATCTTCCAGCAACAGAACAGAAGACTCTATACATGGACATCACCAGATGTTCAACACTGAAATCAGGGTGATTATATTCTTTGCAGCCAAAGATGGAGAAACTCTATACAGTCAGCAAAAACAAGACCAGGAGCTGACTGTGGCTCAGACCATGAACTCCTTATTGCCAAATTCAGACTTAAATTGAAGAAAGTAGGGAAAACCACTAAACCATTCAGGTATGACCTAAATCAAATTCCTCATGATTATACAGTGGAAGTGAGAGATAGATTTAAGGGCCTAGATCTGATAGATAGAGTGCCTGATGAACTATGGAATGGTTTGTGACACTGTACAGGAGACAGGGATCAAGACCATCCCCATGGAAAAGAAATGCAAAAAAGCAAAATGGCTGTCTGGGGAGGCCTTACAAATAGCTGTGAAAAGAAGAGAAGTGAAAGGCAAAGGAGAAAAGGAAAGATATAAACATCTGAATGCAGAGTTCCAAAGAATAGCAAGAAGAGATAAGAAAGCCTTCTTCAGCAATCAATGCAGAGAAATAGAGGAAAACAACAGAATGGGAAAGACTAGAGATCTCTTCAAGAAAATCAGAGCTACCAAAGGAACTGCACTCAATATGCCAGCAAATTTGGAAAACTCAGCAGTGGTCACAGGACTGGAAATGGTCAGTTTTCATTCCAATCCCAAAGAAAGGCAATGCCAAAGAATGCTCAAACTACCACACAATTGCACTCATCTCACACTCTAGTAAAGTAATGCTTAAATTCTCCAAGCCAGGCTTTAGCGATACATGAACCGTGAACTTCCAAATGTTTAAGCTGTTTTAGAAAAGGCAGAGGAACCAGATATCAAATTGTCAACACCCATTGGATCATGGAAAAAGCAAGAGAGTTCCAGAAAAACATCTATTTCTGCTTTATTGACTATGCTAAAACCTTTGACTGTGTGGATCACAACAGTGGAAAATTCAAAAAGAGATGGGAATACCAGACCACCTGACCTGCCTCTTGAGAAACCTATATGCAGGTCAGGAAGCAACAGTTAGAACTGGACATGGAACAGACTGGTTCCAAATAGGAAAAGGAGTACATCAAGGCTGTATATTGTCACCCTACTTATATAACTTATATGCAGAGTACATCATGAGAAACACTGGGCTGGAAGAAGCACAAGCTGGAATCAAGATTGCCAGAAAAAATATCAATAACCTCAGATATGCAGATGACACCACCCTTATGGCAGAAAGTGAAGAGGAACTAAAAAGCCTCTTGATGAAAGTGAAAGAGGAGAGTGAAAAAGTTGGCTTAAAGCTCAACATTCAGAAAACAAAGATCATGGAATCTAGTCCCATCACTTCATGGTGAATAGATGGGGAAACAGTGGAAACAGTGGCTGACTTTATTTTTTTAGGCTCCAAAATCACTGCAGATGG